>NW_012112586.1:5307748-5460088 GCF_000951035.1 Colobus angolensis palliatus
AAAAGAAAAGAAATATGGTGGAGGATATTTGGAGTAGTTCAATATGTTCTTTTTTAAAAAGCTTTTTATTAATACTTTAAAATAATGATAGATTTACAGAAAGTTGCAAAGTGGTACAGAGAGGTCCTATGTACCCATTACTCTGGTCCCCAGGGGGTTCCATCTTCTGGGATGATAGTATGATATCAATGCAAGGAAACTGGCATTGATGCAACGTGTGTGTGGAGTTCAGCCATTTTATCTGTAAACCGGAAAGTGTCTGAGACTGGTCTTAATCAGTTTAGAAGTTTACTTTGCCAAGGTTGAGGATATACCCGTGACAGCCTCAGGAGGTCCTGAGAACATGTGTCCAAGGTGGCTGGGATACAGCTTTTGGTTTTAAATATTTTAGGGAGACGCAAGACATCAGCCAATATGTGTAAGATGCACATTGGTTCCCACCAAAAACGCAGGACAGCTCAAAGTGGGAGGCGGCGGTGTTCCAGGTCATAGGTGGATTCAAAGATTTTCTGACTGGCAGTTGGTTGAAATTGTTTATCTAAAGACCTGGAATTGATAGAAAGGAACATCTGGGTTCAGATAAGGGGTTGTGGAGGCCAAGGTTCTTGTGGTGTAGATGCTGCCTCCAGGTAGAAGGCTTCAGAGAGAACAGATTTCAAAGTTTATTATCAGACTTACAAAGGTACCAGAATCTTAGTTGATTCTCTCCTGGATCAGGAAAAAGTCCTGGAAAGGGAAGGGGATTCTCTACAAAATGTAGATTTTTCCCCACAAGAGACAGCTTTGCAGGGCCATTTCAAAATATGTCAAATAAATCTATTTTGGGGTGCAATATTTTGATTTCTTTTAGGGCTTGCTATCTGTCATGTGGGTATTTTATTGCCACAAAGAGTCTGCTTTGTCAGTCTGAAGGTGTGTTTTAAAGTTAATGCCAGTCAGCTGTGCCTGAATTCCAAAGGCAGGAGGGTGTAGTGAGGTGAGTCTGACCTCCTAATTCCCATCATGGCCTGAATTAGTGTTTCAAAAATTTGGTTGAGCTCATTCTCAATCCTGGTGGCCATGGCCTATTTGAAAGTATGTATAACTTAAATTCATACTAAGCAAATCAGCAGCACTTAACTCACAAACATCAATATGGAATATTAAGATTAACTTGGGAACATTAAGAAATATTAATATTGATGTTAACTTAGGAACAAGGGTTAACTTAGGAACACCCTTGGCTGAGAGAAGGGATTTAGTCAATTGCTTGAGGGGCCTTTGCATTTTATTTTTGGCTTACATTCCCTGCATGTGAGTTCATGTAACTAGCACCACATCCAGGACACAGCACTGAATCATGCACACAAAGCTGTCCTCACGTCTCTCCTTTAGGGCACGCCCACCCTCCTGCTCCCCATCGTTCTGGACTCCTGGCAGCCACTCATCCGTCCCTCTCTATGCTTTCAAGAACGTCGTGTCAGTGAATCACTCAGGGTGTGACCTTCGGGGACTGGCTGTTTTCACTCAGCCTAATGCCTTTGAGATCCATCCAAGCTATTGTGCCAAGAGTTCCATCCTTTTCATCGCTAAGTGGAATTTCATGGAGGGGATATCACAGTTTGCGTAACTACTCATCTGTTGAAGAACATCTGGGCTGTTCCAGTTGGGAGAAACATTACCCAGCCTGCCATCGTAGTCAGGCGTTATGCAGTGACAGAAACCAGCCTAGTGAAGAAACACCAATCAGCCGAGCGTGGTGGCTCACGCCTGTAGTCCCAGCACTTCGGGAGGCTGAGGTGGGCGGATCACGAGGTCAGGAGTTTGAGACCAGCCTGGCCAACATGGTGAAACGCTGTCTCCACTAAAAATACAAAAATTAGCTGGGTGTGGTGGTATGCACCTGTAATCCCAGCTACACAGGAAGCTGAGGCAGGAGAATCACTTGAACCCGGGAAGCAGAGGTTGCAGTGAGCCAAGATCACACACCACTACACTCCAGCCTGGGCGACAGAGCAAGACTCTGTCTCGAAGAAAAGAAAGAAGAAGAGAAAAACACTAATCATCAGTCAACAAACAGACCCCTTCAGTTCCCACCCATCTGCATGTACAGCACAGAAACAAGAGATTGCATCCCAGGTTTAGCAAAAAAGTAGAGAAAAAACATTAACTAAAACCATATTGAGCTACACAAAAACCTGTGTACAATTGCTCACAGAAGCTTTATGTGTAAAACCCCAAGCTGGAAATAGTCCAGTGTCCCAGGCCTTTCTGTGAATAATGAAGAGGATGGCAGATTTGAATTGGTACAAAAAGCACCTTCCTAATGCTGCTCTCTGCTTTCTGGAATGACGTACAGGAGCCCAGTTAGCACACGAGGGGATTTTCCAGGTCCCGGGAGGCATTTGCGGCTGCATTGAGCACTGAACTGTGACTTTCTATCTGAAGGCCATTCTCAACCGATGCCCTATTTTCATCTGCTTGTTTCCAGTGGGCAGGCAGGACAAACCCCCATTAGCTTTGTAAATTCCACCGGACTCCTTCAGCCAATGGCTTGGCTCCAGATAATGGGGATCACAGAGCTTTTCCTGCAAATGTAAACACATGCAGAGGACACAAAGCACTGGATTTGTGGAGCAGACATTATCAACAGAGGGAGGGTCACACGCAACCACATCAGTAGCTGTGTGTCTGAAAATCGCAGTAAGCTGGCCACTCCTGAAATCCCTTTTAATATTTTACATGTACAGAAAACACTGCCATGTTCTTGTCGGAATCCAATGGTGATGAGTCATAAATCACTTTAGCTCTGAACTCGCTTCGGTGCAGTCTGTTGTCATAGGGTGCTAATACGTTTTTACTCATTCAAATCCTCCCAACATCCCAAGTAGGTGGGTGATATTATTGCTCCTGCTTTGCAGATGAGGACAGGGAGTCACAGAGTAGTCAATAACTTGCAGAGGGTCACACGGCCAGTGAATAGGAAAGCAGGAATGAATGAAGCAGGCTGCAGAGGGTCACAAGCCCAGTGAGCGGGAAAGGAGGAATGAATGAAGCAGGCTGCAGAGGGTCACATGGCCAGTGAGCGGGAAAGCAGGAATGAATGAAACAGGCTTCATTAACATGCACCTTCACTCCCAATGTACACCAGAATGCTATCCTCAGAACCAGTGCAAGGACAGGTGAGCACAGCTATTGCACATGAAATGTGACATAGTTAAGGAACTAGCCTGATGCTAGGTGACATCTTCCCGTTGTCAGCCACTGGGTGCATTTATTTTCTATTAAGGGACTGAGATTTCCTGGAATTCCAGTCCAACCTCCCTGGTTCTGCTGAATGTGATACACCAAAGCAAAAAGCAAATAAGAGATCCAAGACGCATTTTGATGTGGTCAAGTAATTCCAAGAAAAGTTGACTCGCTGACTCTCCTGGGACCTTATGCTTCTTGCCAACTTCAAGCCTCCTTCATTTCCTTGATAAGGAAATTTTCTGGGATAAAGAATTGTCTTAAAAACATAACTTTTCTGCCAGGCGTGGTGGCTCACACCTGTAATCCCAGCACTCTGGGAGGCTGAGGCGGGCGGATCACGAGGTCAGGAGATCGAGACCATCCTCCTGGCTTAACACAGTGAAACCCCATCTCCACTAAAAATACAAAAATAAGCCGGGTGTGGTGGCGGGCGCCTCTAGTCCCAGCTACTAGGGAGGCTGAGGCAGTAGAATGGCACGAATCTGGGAGGCGGAGGTTGCAGTGAGATGAAATTGCACTACTGCTCTCCAGCCTGGGTGACAGAGAGAGACTCTGTTTCAAACAAACAAACAAACAAACAAAAAACATAACCTTTCCATTTTGATGGAGTGCTTGTTTGTTGAAGAGGTGAGCACCATGATTAGGAGCTTCCTCAGGTCTTCACCAGAAGCAGATGCTGCTGCCAGGTTTATACAGCCTAGAGGACCGTGAGACAAATAAACCTCATTTCTTTATTTTTTTTTTTATTTCAAAAGACCTCAGAAGGGTCCCTATGTGGGATTCTTTGGGGTCTGGAATAGATACAGGAACCCGCTCAACCTGGATCCAAGTGAACATAAGAAAAGGGCTGCTACATATGGTTGTGAAGGTTGTGCACTGCACAAGAGTTCTCAGCTCAAGGGGTAAGTGGAAATTAAATCTAGCTTGTGTTCTAGTTGCTAAACCAAGGACTCAGGCTTAAGCTGAAAATATCCAGAAGGGGGCAACTTTTACTAATTCACCCTAATTCACTTAGGTTCTGCAACCTTCCAGGGCAGTATCTTAAAATTCCCACAAAGGTGCCATATGGCCTAGGGCCGGCCTCTGCACAGATCCAGAGGAATCCAAAGACTCGAGTGATTATGTCGCAAAGACAGCGCTTATCTTTGTGATATACAGAGGAAACAACGCTTTGTGGATCCATCAGAGGAAACAACGCTTTGTGGATCCGTGACCGTTCAACTCTGGAGTTACGTATAACTGAGGGGTATTTACACAAATAGGGATGAAGGACCCCAAATAAGGGCTGAGGTTAGGGAAATGAATTCATTTGTTTACTACTCTTTCCCCAGTACCTAGAACGATGTTTCACACACAATGTGCGCTCAGTAAATACTTTGCCAATACGTGATTAAATAGAACAGGGTAGACACTTGATGAATCAGTCATTCGAGACGCATTTTACTGTGCCCTACTGAACTTCCCTGTAAAGTCCCAGGGAGCTTCCCAGATTGCGTAGGGCATGACATCTGCCCTCAGAGAACTCATGATGTAGTTGGGTGGCTACGACAAACTCCAGGACAGTTAAGTAGTGAAACAAGGAATCAGAATTCAAAACACTCAACAATGACATACTTATGACTAATTGCTAATGCAGTAGGCTAGAGAATAAATCTTACGGTATTTCAGCACAGCTCAGGATCGCTAAGGGCTGGAGTGCCCAGGAAAGTTTTCATAAAGAGGAAGAATTCAACCTACATTTGGAAATGCATAGGATTTGCAGAGAGAAGCCATTTCAAGTCATTGAAAAGTCAAGATGAGATTCTGAAGTGGAGACACTTCATATGGGGTGCATTCAGAGGTATGCGCATAGGTCAGTGTGGGTGAAGATGCAACCTCTGTTACAGGGAGGTGCTTCCTCCTCAGTCCTGGCACTTTCCTTCCAGGTGCAGGGGACTGTAGCTTTGCTGTCACCAACCACTCTCCCACCTTGACACATCTGCTCCTTGGGAAGGGCAGTGATTTCTTGGATTGGTAAATCTGAGGAAGTAAAATGAAGGTGCTAGGCTCAGTTCCATCCTTCCTCATGGCATCTGCTGTGCACAGAAGGCTTGTGCCCTGCTCTGCTTCGGCAGGTGCACATCTCACCTGGGCTTACTTGGCCCAGCCTGCCTGACTCCAGCGTTTCCTATTAGCCTGTCCATCTGCCTAATCTGCTCCAACCAAGTACTCCACCATGGCCTCTGCATTATTTTCCTATCAATCACTGCTGTGAAAATTGACCACCCACATAGCAGCTCAAAACAACTCAACTGTATGATCTCAAGGTTTTGGAGGTCAGAAGACTAAAGTCAGTCATCAGTGCTGTGCTTCTTCTGGAGGCTCCAGGGGAGAATTCATTTCCTCACCTCCTCCAGCTGCTCAGGTCTGCCCACATTCCTTGGCTCATGGCCCCTTCCTTTATCTTCAAAGCCAGCAATATCTCACCTCTCCGTGCCTTTCTTCCACAGTTACATCCCTGCCCCCACGTCCTCTGCATCTTCTCTCACTTGAGGACACTGGGATTACATTGGACGCCCCTGGAGCACTTTCCCACAGCTGATCAGCAACCTGCCTTGGAACTCCAATTCCCCTTTTCCATGTGACTTAACATACTCACAGGTTTCAGGGGCTAGGGTGTGAGTATTTTTACAGTGGGTGCATCTTTAGCATTTTTCTACCTACTTGAGGCTTTATTAGTAATTAAGGCAATATTTTCCTCTCATCTTTAATCTTTTTTATATTTGAACTTGTTCAGAACCCAGACTAAGAAGGATAGGAAGGAAGGAAGGAAGGAGGGAGGGAAGGAGGGAAGGAGGACAGGAAGGAAGAAAGGAAAGGAGGAAAGAAGAAAGGAAGGATAAAAAGAAAAAGACAGAGAAAGAAAAAGAAAGAAAATAAGGAAAGAAAGAAAGAAATCTGTTACTTAGCAGGGCACATCTTAGAGGCCCCTAACAAAGATGGCAGCCAGACTCTGATGGACTCCAAATTTCAGATGAAGGAATCTGAGCTCCTTTACTCTCTGGATTCCCCTACACTCTTTTACACAAAGTAAAAGCTTCATCAATATTTGTAAGGGTTAACAGTGATGGCAAAGTCTTACAGGCGAGCGTCCCAAAATGCAGAGCTGCTGAAAGAACTAAGGACAGAACTCAGGGAGCTCAAAAATCCACTGAATATATCTCCTTGTTAACAAGATGCTGCCAAAGTCTAAATCTGGAATCTTGCAAAGGGAAGGAGAGAGAGAGACAGAGAAAGAGAGAGACAGACAGACAGAGAGTTGTCTAATTAAATAAACAAACATGCGTTGCGTTCTACTGGAGACAATGGCATGCAACAGACAAACACAATTTGATGCCAATCACGGTTTATTTCCCCAAAGCGGGGCTTTGTTTTTAGCACTTGTCAAAAATAGATTCCCATTTACAAGTACTTTGCTGTCAATAAAAATCCATTTTCAGCGTGAAGTTTCCTCTCTCCCAGCTCAACATGTGGATTCGGAAGAGAAAAGAATGTTCTACTTAAAAATAGCAGCGCCTTCCTCTGTTTTTCTCTTTTCTTATTCCTGCCCTCCCTCATGTTCTGTTTCCAGTCATATTCTCTCCTTGGCCATTTCTGTGAGCGAACCTATTTTCCTGGGGTGAGGAGGGAACTCCTTTCATGGGACTGAAGAGCTTCCAGAATCCACAGAAGGTGCTGTCAGTAATAAAGCAAAATTGTTATGGACGCTGCAGGAAGCAAGAAAGCCCAACATAACAGTAATGCGCAGAACTCGCCGGTCTCCAAGTGGGACAAACGCACCAGAAACGTCCCGTGCCACGAACAGAAGCAAGGAAAGGTGCGCTGTGAAGGAAAGAAAGAGAAAAGCACTTTCCGTTCTCCAACAACAGAAGTGACACCACACTTTTCAAATTTCACAAGTTTCCAGATGTGTTCAAAGGCAACACTGGATCCCGGAGTTCAGTCTGCCTCAAAGGTGATACAAAGCAGGTGGAGCTGCCTTCTCTTTTCAGGTCTTGTGCGCTGGCCTGGAGCGTCGCAATGTTTGTCCTTTCTGGCCGAGTGCAGTGGCTCACGCCTGTAATCCCAGCACTTTGGGAGGCCGAGGCGGGTGGATCACGGGGTCAGGAGATCGAGACCGTCCTGGCTAACACGGTGAAACCCTGTCTCTACTAAAAATACAAAAAATTAGCTGGGGTGGTTGTGGGCATCTGTAGTCCCAGTTACTCAGGAGGCTGAGGCAGGAGGATCTCTTGAACCCGGGAAGCAGAACTTGCAGTGAGCCGAGATCGCGTCACTGCACTCCAGCCTGGGTGACAGAGCGAGACTCTGTCTCAAAAAAAAAAAAAAAAAAAAGAATGCTTGTCCATTCCTTAGCATGTCCTGTGCAGAACATTAAATATTGGGTCAATGATTCAAATTCTGAAGTTGGCATTTGTAACCCTGATGTGGTCGCATCAATTTTTGCTGAGCTCTTGGCCGCATTGTGTGTTAGTGACCGGCCGTCCGATGAGATGCAGACTCTCTGTGGTTTCTTGGATCTGGGGAATTGCTTAGAATAGTTTTTCACTTGTCTGTAATAGTGGGTTTTAAAAATTAGTCTATATTATTTCCATATTTTAAGGAGTTTATATGCAAAAAAATAAGCAAACAAAGAATTACAGAGCAATATGATCCATGTCTTTTACCAGGGGATTAAAAGAACTGCATATTCATTGGGATTCTTGCTTTCAAGAAATGGGAATTGCAAATTAACATGAATATGAGTCTCTGTTAGCTCTCATAGTGGTTTTAGCCCCTCAACACTCTTGACTCTGCTCTTATTTTTGTGAGTTCCTTTCTTGCTCAGTCTCTCCCCTTGAGATTACCCAGAAAGTCTTCAGGGCTACAGCATCAGCAAGTCCAGAGTGAGAATTTTTTTTTCTCACTTCTTATTGGTTTTGCAAAAGTCTTGAAACTGAGTTTCATTGGCTATGACTGAGACATGGGCCTGAACCAATTACTGAGGCTGCAAAGCGATTTGTTCTTACGGGTCACACAGGCTTCACACTCCCACTCCTGAAGCCAGACGGTATGTGGGGTATGGTGGGCGGGGGTCAGGTCCATCCTCACTGTATGTACTGAGGAATATGTACTTGGACAGACGGCACAGCACACAGACAAATATAGAAGCAGACATAAAGCAGATGCTCCATAAACGCTAACACAATAGTCTCTGCTCTCAGGAACTTCAAAGCTCTTAAGGAAGCTAGCAAAAATGCAGGCCTCTTTGTGATGAGAAGCATACCGAGTGCTGAAGGAGAGGGTGAAGAATGCTAGTGTATGTTTCAGTTAGGATGATTTCAAAAGCAGGTACGAAATATTCTCCTCAAAGTAACTTGTCCAATGGGGTTGCTATGGTTTCAACAATAAGAGGCGTGGAGGAAGGCAGTCAAGAGTTTGCTTGAGGGCCGAGCAGAGTCATTGAAGACCTAGAATATCTCCCTTCATTTGCTCAATAATTCTTGTCATATCATCTTTTTACCTTTAGGCATTTGTCTTCCTGGTTGCAATACAGCTGCTACAGCCCCGATCATCACACTTTCATAAAGTACTAACCAAAGACGGGAAGACCAGGGAATGGGTAAGAGGCCTCCTAATACATCTCAATTTATATCATGGAGAACAAAATAACTTTTCTCAGAAGTGGTAGAAAGGTATCCTTAAATAATTTTTTGGGCAGAACTGGGTCTGTCCTTATAGATACTTATAGAAATGGCTGGGAGATGTGCATCTGACATCTTCAGTTTCGATAACAGATGGTGGCCTTCCTCATAGAGAAAAGTAAATGGCGGAAAGGCTGGGGGAACATTCTAAGGACATGAAGAAGGGAATAAATTCAGAAAAGGAAGAGTGTCATAATGTGTTGACTTGAGGGTTGGTTATTCATGGATACTCAGGAGAGTCATAGGGACATTCCAAGAGGGGAAAAACTAGAAGAAGGAGATCTGGGGGTACAAGTATCCCTAAAGAAAGATTAAACTTTGGAAGTAACAACAGAAGAACACTGGAACGAGGGAGATACATTTGGAGAAGACAAATGGAGCAAAATTATCCTAGACTTGAACACCTAGAATCTGGGGTGTTTTTCAATGTTTTTGGCCAGAGGCAGTGGCCTCCTTATGGAATCAGACCCATAAGGAAACTGCAGCTCAAGTGTGTTTTTCTTGTGAGTTTTGTGGGGGACCACATACCATTTCCAGCATTTAAATATCGAGAGACACCTCACAGGCTTCTCTTGGAAAACTGGAAGATCTGCCAAGTCTGAGCTCATGCCCTTCACAGCAGCAGTTGGCTGACACTAGACAGCAGCTGCCACCCATCGAAATGGGCCTGCCCACTCCCATTCCTCAGGATGCTCCCGCATCCAGCTTCCTTCACCTAGAGTCCCTGCCTGGCCTCTGGAGGCACGTGGGTTGTGGCCCCAGGTTAGGCAAAGGGGCAGCTGTTGACCCTCTGCAGGTGAATTTCCAGGAGGAGACAGAATTTCAGGTTGATTTTTGGTCACACCTGCTGGAACCAACATGGGGCCAGAAAATCGAGGAGTCAGGGGCTTGTGGTCAACGTCCCTCCCTGTCGCTGGCGCGGGCATAGTTGCTGTCCCCACAGGAGTCTACAGGTTTTGTTGTGTCTAACTCAGAAACCAATCAAAGCCATGAGGGTTGTCCTGAGCTCCCCATTTCTTTCTTTTATACTATAAATCTGCTCATTTTAAATCCTTTAGCTGAGCATCAGGAAGGCATGAATAGGCATCCCCTAGTGACTCTCAGACAACAGCAGATTCATCCAAATCTTCCAGCCATTGGCTCCTGGATGTGCCTCCGTGGCTGTTCTGAGGAACTGAAAATCTCTTAGGGAATTTAGCAAAAATGCAGACTTTAGAATATTTTTTGACTTGTCTTTAATAATGAGGTTTAAAGATCAGCCTAGATTATTTCCAAATTTTAAGGAGTATATGTGCAAAAAACATTTAATCAAACAAAGAATCACGAAAGCAACGTGATACATGTCTTTTGGGGGGATTAAAAGAAATGTGTATTAGTTGGGATTCTTGTGTCAAGAAATGGGAGGCATGGCCAGTGGCTCACACCTGTAATCCCAACATTTTGGGAGGCTGAGGCGGGCCTATTGCTTGAGTCCAGAAGTTCAAGACCTGCTTGGGCAACATGGTAAAACCCAATCTCTATCAACAAATACAAAAATGAGCTGAGTGTGGTGGTATGTGCCTCTGGTCCCAACAACTCAGGAGGCTGAGGCAGGAGGATTGCTTGAGCCCAGGAAGCAGAGGTTACAATGAGTCAAGATGGTGCCACTGCACTCCAGCCTGGGTGACCATGTCTCAAAGACACAAAAAAGAAAGAAAGAAAAAGAAAAGAAAAAAGAAATAGAGAAAGAAAAGAAATAGGAGCTGTAGGTTATATTGTTAAGAACATAACGGTTTTTATGAACTCTCGGACCTTATTAACTCTCACAACACCTAGATTAAAGGCATTTCTGGGCTCTGAGGCCTACGTCTTTCCAAAGCGTGTGTGGGGACACATCTTTACCTTGTAGCACAGATTCACCAGAGAATGGCCTGGAAGGATTATAAGCTTTGATCCTGAAATGTATTTGCAAATTGTTTGCTGTGTTTACCAGCTGTCTCTGTTTAATGGGGAGTCCAATTTTAATGTAATATGTAAGCATCTATAAAGCGAATGCACGTGGTAAACCCATTTCTAAATTTGTTTCTAAGTCCTGATTCTTTACTCCTGTCAACTCCTACAGATATCTTGAGCAAGGACCTTTTTGTTGCATGCCCCAGTCCCTGTGAACACTGACATATCCTGAGTAATCCATTTTGAATTGGACTGGTGTATACTAGGTGCTCAATAAAAATAAGGTATTGTTATTATTAACAGTAAATTCTTCATTATTTCACCAAACACCTATTAATTAAACACTCACTCCATTACCAGGCCCTGTAAGCAAGAGGGGAGAGAAGACAATTTATTGAGTCTAAAGTTAACCATCCCAGATTTCATCATCCACATTTCATGGCTTAGGGAAGAATAAGGTAAACTCCCTTCTCCAAATCTTCTTTGATCTTAAGCATATAGTCTCAACATCTGGAACTTACATTTAATAGCTTCAATTGTGGACTTACACAACGATGGATTCTCATTTTTTCTGTTTGGAATTGGAGATGAAGCAATCACCAGGCCGATTTACTTTGGCGAGAAAAAGAATTGACGAATTGACGCTATAGTATGCTGCCACCAGGTGGCAGTCAATGCCTTCATCTTAGAACTCGAACCAGTAGCCGACCTCAGCATTACTAGTTCCGGTTTATGAGGAATATCAATAGTGTGAATATGTTATTAGGAATATTATACCGTGGTTTACCATATCATAGACTTTTTAGGCACATTATCCACGTTTAATCTTCACAACAGCTTTGCGACATAGTGTTATTTCCATTTTGCCAACAAAGAAGGGAATGTTCCTCAGTTGATTGAGCTGCTGGAAGCCACATGAATCTCAGGTCACGGACTTAAAACTACCAGACCCTCAATTCTGTCCTCTTATTCTATTAGAGTTTTCAGAGTGCTCTTAATTTTCAACATTTTATTTAATATAACTTTTAAATTTGAGTAATTGAACTTAATATCAGAAAGCTGTATGTTTAAGACTATATATATATATATTTCCATTTGACACTAGCCTGGGCAACATAGTGAGACCCTCATCTCTACCAAAAAAAAAAAAAAAATTAAAAATTAGCTGGGCGTAGTGGTGGCGGCCTGAGGTCCAAAGCACTCGGGAGGCTGGGGCAGGAGGATCACTTGAGCCTGGGAGTCAAGGATTCAGTGAACCATGATTGCACTCCAGCCTGGCTAACAGGGCAAGACTCTGTCTCAAAAAAAAAAAAAAAAAAAAAAATCACAGAATAAAGATATACCTTGTAGAGTTCAGTACTTATTATGGGTTTGATTGTACTCCATACAAGACGCTGAAGAATTAACCCTCAGTACATGTCAGTGTGACTTTATTTGGAAATAGGGTCTATGCCAATGTTATGGGCTGAGTGTGACCTCTTAAACTTTGTATGTTAAAGCTCCTCATTTCTAAAGTGATGGTGGTAGGAAGTAGAGCCTTTGGAAGGTAGTCAGGTCGTGAGGGTGGAGCCGACATGACGGATGGGTATTAGTGCCCTAATGAGAAGACATATGAGAGACAGGATCTAGCTCTCCAGCGCGTGCAGACACAGGAAAGAAAGCTCTGTCTGCAAACCAGGAAGTCTTAGGCTCTCCACTGCGTGCGGAAACAGGAAAGAAGGATCTGTCTGCAAACCAGGAAGTCTTGGTAGTTGGTACGAGGAACTGAATCAGCCAGCACCTTGATCTTGGACTTCCAGCTTCCAGAACTGTGAGAAATGAACATGTGTTTTTTAGCCACACGATCTAGCAGCCTGGACTGAGGCAGCAGATGATCAAGTTAAAATAAGGTCACTAGGCTGGGCCCTAATCCAGTATGATTGGCATCCCTATCAAAAGGGAACATTTATTCACAGAGACTGACATGCACACAGGAGGAATGCCCTGAGAAATTGGAGTTCTGCTGCCGCAAGCAAAGGGACCACGGAAGCCGGTAGAGAGGTCGGGAATACTTCCTTCCCTAGCGCCTTCCTGCAGAGGGATTGTGGCCCAATGGCCTTGAAACTAGATTTCCAGCCGCCAGAATGGTGAGGCAAGGAACTTCTGTGGTTTCAAGGCCCCCGGTTTGTGGTGCTTTATTAGGCCAAGTCTATTGATGACTCTATTTGGAAGGGCAAGTCTGTTGATGACTCTATTTCTAATTTTAGTGGTGCAGCCTTTAGAGATGATGCATTTCACATAATTACTATACCCGGGAGAAAATCATTCTTTGATTTTATGTTTGCTCCCTGCCAAAGGGACTAAAATATTCCCTTGAGAGATCAGCCATAAAATTTCCACCCTTTCTTCCCTCCTTCTCTTTCTTTCCCTTGTTGCTCCTTTCTTCCTTCCTCCTCTTCCTCCTTCGTTTCCTTATGTTACAGCCTTGCCAATGCACCTTTTCACCTTCTGCTTTGGCTCCAATGAGAGGAGAGATTTTTTCTCCCTTTTCTTACCTCTGGGTTTGGATATTCCCACACCCCTCCCACCGGCATGCATCCAGTCACTCCACACCAGAGCTGTCATTTAAAGATGGTCCCCACAGATCCGGGAAGAGCAGAGGCTGTTACTTGCATGTTTGGGGCTCTGAGAAGGTGGAGAAGGACTGCACCCCCCCGCCCCCCGCTAACAGAGAGCTTTGCCTTCAGTCACTCTTCATTTCCATGGATTGTTGAAGAGAACTCTGTTCCCTGTCTCCCATGGTTCCTCGCCACTGATGAGGTCAAGAACCAGAAAAGAGGATTAAGTTGTACCTGTGCTGAAAACATATATTAAGAAAACACTTCTGAAAGTCGGGCATGGTGGCTCACGCCTGTAATGCCAGCACTTTGGGAGGGCGAGGCGGGAGGATCACTTGAGGTCAGGAGTTCGAGACCTGGCCAACATGGCGAAACCCCGTCTCTACTAAAAATACAAAAATTAGCTAGGTGTGGTGGCACGCGCCTGCAATCCCAGCTACTCGGGAGGCTGAAGTGGTGGGATCGCTTGAACCAGGGAGGTGGAGTTTACAGTGAGCCCAGATGGTGCCACTACACTCCAGCCTGGGCGACAGAGGGAGACATCTTCTAAAAAAAGAAAAAAAAAAAATCTTCTGGGAATTTGTTTTCCCGTGAAGAAAAAGGCCACTTTTCCCTGTAATCTCAGAGAAGAAAAAAAGTTTCTCCTCCCAGTCTGCATCCTAGTGAGTGTTGGATATGAATCGACATTTGAATATGACATCTCCACTTCAGACATCGTAGCAATGCCTACATTTCTCCATCAACTTTGACAATCTGATTATATTAGTTTTCTGTGCTTCCAAAACAAATGACCAAAATCTGAGTTGCTATCTTGGTCTGCACAGGTTGCTAAACAACATATCACAGACTGGGTGGATAAAGCAACAGAAATTTATTTCCTCATACTTCTGGAGGGTGGGGATCTGAGATCAAGGTGCCAGCATGGGCAGGTTCTGCTGAGAGCTTTCTTCCTGGCTTACAGACAGTGCCTTCTCACTGTATCCTCACATGGGGATAAGGGGGCACGGGAGAGGCGGGGGAGAGAGAGAGAGAGAGGAGAAAGAATCTTCCTTTTCTCTTTCTCTTATGAGACCACAATCTTAATCTTCCTCTTATAAAACCATAGTTCTGTCCGATTAGGGCCCCACCCTTATGGCCTCATTTAAGCTGAATTCTTTAATTACCTTCTAAAGACTCTACCTCCATGTACAGTCACACTGGGGGCTTCAACACATACATTTTGGGGGAGACAGTTCAGTCCATAGTAGGGGCTAAAGCCCCCAGAATGTATTCGTTCACAGCTCTGGAAGTTAGAGTCCCACATCTCTGTGTCAGCAGGCCATGCTCTCTCTGCAGGCTCTAGGGGAGCCCCTCCTCACCTTTTCTAGCCCATAGCACTCCTGGACTTCCTTGACTGGGGACTGCATCCTCCCGTCTCCGCCTCCATCCTCAACCTGGACTTCTTTTCTGAGGGTCGGTTCTGTGAGTGTCCTCCTCTTGTAATGACCCCAGTCCTACTGGGTTTATGGCCCCTCCTAATCTTATATTAACTAATTACATCTGCAAAGACCCTATTTCCACTCTTGGGCACATTCTGGGGTTCCCAGTGGACATGGATTTTTAGAAGACGCTGTTTCACTTAGGATGCTGACGATGCAAAGCTGAGTCATAGGAGTTGGCCACGGGAAAAACGACGCTAGAGCTTTCATCACCATTTCCTTGAAACTCAACACGTTAAAGAAGCTTTTATGGAAGGCCTTTTGTATTAGTCCATTTTCACGCTGCTGATAAGACATACTCAAAACTGGGCAATTCACAAAAGAAAGAGGTTGAATGGACTCACAGTTCCACGTGGCTGGGGAGGCCTCGCAGTCATGGCGGAAGGTGAAAGTCACGTCTCACATGGCGGCAGACGAGAGAAGAGAACCTGTGCAGGGAAACTCCCCTTTATAAAACCTTCAGATCATGTGAGATTTATTCACTATCCTGAGAACAGCACAGGAAAGACCCGCCCCCATGATTCAATTACCTTCCCCTGGGTCCCTCCCACGACACGTGGGAATTGTGGGAGCTACAATTGAAGATGAAATGTGGGTGGGGACACAGTCAAACCATATCACCTTTAAATTAACTTAATAGGTAGTCATTTAAATTTCACAGGCCAAGTGTGGTGGCTCACACCTGTAATTCCAGCACTTTGAGAGGCCAAGGTGGTCGGATCACTTGAGATCAGGAGTTCAAAACCAGTCTGGTCAACAGGCTGAAACCCCATTTCTACCAAAAAAAAAAGAAAAAAAAATAGCCAGGCATGGCAATGTATGCCTGTAATCCCAGCTACTTGGGAGGCTGAGGCAGGAGCATCATTTGAGCCTGGGGGACAGAGGTCACGGTAAGCTGAGATCATGTCACTGCATTTCAGCCTGGACAATGAAGCCAGACTCCATCTCAAAAAAATAAAAATAAATAAATTTTCTGACAATTATCCATGTGTTTATCTAAACTCCTCCTGAGTTTATTTCTAATTTTAGTGGTGCAGACTTTAGAGACAATCCATTTCACATAATTAATATACACAGGAGAAAATTATTCTTTGATTTTATCTTTGCTCCCTGCCAAAGGCACTGAAATATTCCCTTGAGAGATCGTGCACAGGATTCCCCCTCTTTCTTCTGTCCTTTCTCTTTCTTTCCCTCTTTTCTCTTTCCTTTTTTCCTTCCTTTTCTTCTTCCTTCTGTTCCTTACAGTATGTTTTCCTTCTTTCTTCTTTGCTTTGTTTAAGCACCTAAGGAATAGGTAACTCTTCAAAGCCAGATGGAATTCCTTTCTTTATAGTTTTTTTCTTTCTGTTCTATTTTTCCTTTGAGTTGTACAAATGAATAATTTCTTTCAAGTTAATATTTTGCCTACTTAGAAGACAAGCCTGGAACATATTTTTCTACTTGTCAAAAATCTTATTTTAAATATCTAACTAGGTAGAAAATAAATGTCACTTGGTCTAGATAACTAATTCCTTCTTAAAAGAGAGCCTCACCTTGTTTGCTGCATCAATTCTGAATTCTGAATGCCTACTGTTTTTATACATGAAAATCCTTTCTCTTCCATTTTTGTAAATACAAAGTTGCTTTTTGCTTTCTTCTGATATCTTTCTTGATCTACTCACACTAGTTGCTTTAAGTTTAGCTGTTTACAGACAATTTAATTTAAGAACACAGCTTTTGCTCCATGTTCTATGTCTAATTAATGAGGTCACTCTTTTATATCCATTAAGAACATTTTGATTTGCATGGTTTCATCTGAGACCCCAGTTGTTTCTTTTCAGGACAAATTAGAAATGGATTTATTGGATGTTCATTCACTGCCGTGGGCTAAGGTAGGAAGGAGATGAGGGCTCAGAGGTGAGTAGGACCCGAGGCAGTCCCTCCTGGATGAGGCACTCACACGATAGGAGAAATAGACACAGACGGATGTAAAGATCAAACGGTATGGGGAGGACAGGACGGATGCCCGGGGTGATGTGGAAACACACAGTCGGGGCCCATCTTCCTCCAGCTCTAGGGTGGAGGCCGCTGGGTGGAGTGATGACTAAACCGAGCCTTTAGAGATGGATGCAGGCACCGAAGCTTTAGAGATGGATGCAGGGATGCCTTAAAAACATAAGGACAAAGAAACCAACACCAATGCAAGGCTCTTGTTAGAGGAAGAGACCATGCAAAAACTTGCAAATTTTTGCAAAATAATTGTTTTATTTTATCCAAGGTTTCTACGGGTCAGTAATTCAGACAAGGAACATGGGAATGGTTTGTTTCTGTTCTATGATGTGTGGGGACTTATCTAGGATGAGTCAATGGCCAGGGACTGGAATCAAGTGAATCCAGTTACTCTCCCACTGGGTGATTGGTGATAACCTTTGGCTGGGACCTCAGCTAGAGACCGACCTCGTGGCTTGGGCTTCCTTACAATATGGTGGGTTAAAGTGGTTTCAGATAAAGTGGTCTTCCTACCAGGTGGCTCAGTCCTCCAGTGTGATTGTTCCATCAAGCAAAGTAGAAGCTGCATCTTTTAAAAATATAATGTCAAAAATCATATACTGAAGGATCATTTTATCTACCTTCCATTGGTTATAAGCAAGTCACTAAGGTTCACCCAGTTTCAAGTGAAAGGAGGCAGGTACCGCCTCTTGAAGGTAGGAATATCTAGGGATTTGTGGACTTGTTTTAGAACCTCCACAACACTTTGGGAGGCTGCAGTGGGTGGATCACGAGGCCAGGAGTTCGAAACCAGCCTGAACAACATGGAGAAACCACATCTCAACTACAAATACAAAAAACAGTTGGGCATGGTGGTGCACACCTGTAATCCCAGCTAATCAGGAGGCTGAGGCAGGAGAATCACTTGAACCCGGGAGGCAGAGGTTGCAGTGAGCTGAGATCTCGCCACTGCCCTCCAGCCTGGGTGACAGAGTGAGACTCCATCAAACAAACAAACAAAACCTCCATAGCTTTCACTGATTGATCCTTTCGTGATGATCTTGAGTGAGAACAACAAAATATCCTAATAATAATGACAACAATTTTGGTTTTACTAAAATAAGTTCAGTAAGTACAAGACAATGAGTTAATAATGTTATTTGAAAGAGAAAAGTTGATATAAAAGTGAGAATATGTATTATGTTTTGCTTATTTTAATGAGTAGTGGGTGTTTGTTATTCCTTCTATTAATTATACAGCTATTTAATTTTAAAAATATTCTTAAAGTCAAGGTTGGAAATAATGATGAAATGCATTCATTTGATGGAATTAACATTTTGGAAGGAGCTGAAGTACTAACAGAGGGACTTGTCCTCCCCAGTCTGTCTGGGATGTCCTGGGTGGTAGCACTGAAAGTCCCCCTTCCTAGAAGTCCCCCCTTTCTCCAAGTCCTTGGAAACTGAGATGATTGCTTACCATAGATAGCAATATTTTTTAAAAAATGATTGTGTGTTTGTGGATTCTGCTATGCAATATCTGTTAAGTCTCAGAAAAGCCCAGGCATAATACATTTGAAAAATTAACTTCTAAGGTTTAAGAACATTTATTAATGTTACAAATGATTATTTGAGAGCTTAAGCAAGTGTAAGTAATTACACTACGTTTATAAGTACTTCTCCGTATGTGCTCAAATCCCCATGTGAACATGAAATAAAAATAAATAAAATTAAAATAAGCACAATGAGGAATAATTAGAAATAATAGGAGAATGAGAAAGAGCTGGCATCACGAAAGCCCAGTTTCAATCAGGAACGAGCCACCAGGTAAGAGCGAGACTGAAACGTGTGCGCTTGATTTTCAACAGAGGAGCCTGGTGATCCTTACAAGCACATTTCAGGGCCAGGGGTGGTGGCTCGCGCCTATAATCCCAGCACTTTGGGAGGCTGAGGCAGGCAGATCACTGGAGGTCAGGAGTTTGAGACCAGCCTGGGCAACATGGCGGAACCCTGTGTCTACTAAAAATACAAAAACTAGCCAGGTGTGGTGGCACACACCTGTTGTCCCAGCTGCTTGGGAGGCTGAGGTGAGAGGATCGCTTGAGCCTGGGAGGTGGAGGCTGCAGTGAGCTGTGATAGCACCACCTCACTCCAGCCTGGGCAACACCGTGACGCCATGTCTCAAAAAAAAAAAAAAAAAAAAAAGAGCATTTCAGTTCCTGCAGAGGTGGAGGTGGAAGAAATCTCAAATGCAGGTGTCTTTGGGATTACCAGAGACATCCAAGCTTAGAGTAAGCTGGAAACATGAGAAGAAACCAAGTAGATGTCACCCCAGTATCTGTAAGCACACTGCGCAGCCAGGCAGGGAGAACGCAGGGAGGGTTCGGAACAGGATGGAGTAGTCAACACATCTGTTGAATCCCACTGGAGTGAAGCCACCTTGCAGAGAGGGTTCAGACTCACACTGGAATTAGCCAAGATGAGACTCAGATTCAAAGCAGATGGATTGGAGGGTGTGGACTTGGAGGCCCCTCCCATGGATACTCTAGGAGAGCCTGAGTGAAATGGTGAGAACAACCACCCTGGTATTTAGGGGCTCAGATCACATGTTCTGGCCAGAAATTTTGTTCAGCCACCAATTCCGGCCCATCAAAGAGAAAATTCCAGTGATGAAGAGACGGTGGCTCCCAATTTGCTTGAGAAGGTAGCCTCAGCTTGCCAGAGTGGATAAAACCATTTTCTTAGTAAGTCTAGAATCCAGAAGGGTGAATAATGGAAAATAGTGGCGATAAACTGTGTTCATTAGTATTTTTGGTGTAAAGCATAGAAATTATGGGGAGATATTTTGTATGTAAAGTGTTTATAATACTTAAGGTAATTTATCACATTAGTTTAGAGATGAGCCTTGTGATTTTAGCTAAAACAGGCATTTAAAAATCAATTTCAAGGTTTTTTGATTTGAAGTTGAAAAGTATAAGAAAATTTACTTAACAGTAAACAAGATTGGAATGTTTAAGAGAACTTGAGAGTCCTCGGAAAGTTTTATTTGTGAGATTTACTAGGGCTGTTTAAGTATTTCAAGAGCTTTCCATGTTAATTAGGTGCATATATTGCTTAAAAAGAAGCTGAATATATTAAATTTATGAACATGTCTTGAGATATTTAAAGGAATATAATTCACTAATGTATTAATACTTCCTCTTAAAATTGCATTAAGATACTATATTTATGAATAGAGTAGTAAATTTTTTCAATTGAACTTGAAGGCTTTGGTAGAAAGATAGTTTTTGTAATGTTTGCTTTGATACAGTGAACATTAAAAAGAACAAAGCAAAGGCCAAGCGGGGTGGATCATACCTGTAACCCCAGCTCTTTGGGAGAACAAGGTGGGAAAATCACTTGGCCTCAGGAGTTCAAGACCAGCCTGGGCAACATGGTGAAATCCCCTCTCTACAAAAAATACAAAAATTAGCTGGGTGTGGTGGTACACTCCCGTAGTCCCAGCTCCTTGGAAGGCTGAGGCAGGAGGATTGCTTGACTCCCGGAGGCAGAGGTTGTAGTGAACTGAGATTGTGCCATTGCAGTCTAGCCTTGGCAACAGAGCCAGATGCGGTCACACACACACACACACACACACGAGCCATTAAAATCAATTTTTATAAAAAGCAAAATAAGTGTCTGTGTAGAGTCTCTTCCCTGTTTGGAAGATTCCCTTAAGGCATCAAAAACCCATGGGCAGCTCAGAGGGGACAGTGCACACTGGCCTCTGTGCTGTGTGGGGACAAACAGGCCTGGTGAGCCTGGACGCCATCAGTGAGGACAGGCGGAGGCAACAAAACAGAGGAGGTGGTGGTACCCAGGGAACCCCCAGAACACAGACCTGAGTGCAGAGGGGCAAGCACAGCGTGACCTGGGGGGTCAGCAACACTCAGGAAACTTTACAACACAAGCATCCACAGCCCATTGCTGTGTGCTTTTCAAAGGTGACAGTGGACAACAGACCTGAAAAGCATGAGGAAGGGTCCTCTGCCAGGGATGGAGGAATGGTGATGGATGGAGGTTAGGATAAGGGAAAACGGCACCAAAGAAGAGCCCTGGGTGGCCCTGTCGTGATGGTGCCAGCAGGTGTGTAGTCGTCTCTACGCTTGGCTGAGTCTTTTAAATAAAGCAGTAGAATAAAGCAGTGGACACTAGAGGCTGGCAAGGGCAGAGGGGAGGGAGGGCTAGAAAGAGATTTGTTAAAGGGTAAAAAATTACAGTAGATGGGAGGAATAAGTTCCAGTGTTCTGTTGCACTGTGGGAGGACTACAGTAACAATACCATTTTATATAGTGTCAGATAGCTAGAAGGAGGACACAAAACATCTTCAACACAGGGAAATGACAAATGTTTGATGAGAGGATGGATATGCTAATTACCCTGATCTGATCATTATACACTATACCCTATATGTATTAAAACATCTCTATCTACCTCATGAATATATACAATTATTACTTGAAATTTTAAAAATAACTTAAAATTTGGGGAAAGAAAAGCTTCACCTGTAAAGACATCCAAAATAAATGAATTAAGCTAATCTTTTTTTTTTTTTTTAATAGAGGGTCTCATTCTGTTACCCAGACTGGAGTGCAGTGGCACAATCTCAGCTCACTGCAAATTCCACCTCCCAGGCTGAAGGGATTCTCTTGCCTCAGCCTCCTGAGTAGCTAGGACTACAGGCGTACACCACCATGCCCAGCTAACTTTTGTAGTTTTAGTGGAGATGGGATTTCACCATGTTGGCCAGGCTGGTCTCGAATTCCTGACCTCAAATGATCCACTCACCTCGGAGTCCTAAAGTGTTGGGATTACAGGTGTGAGCCATCTCACCCACCATTTTTTTTTTATGGGGGGGTGATCAACAACAACAACAACAACAAAAACCTAGATAAACACCTCCCAGGATGTAGGACTCTAATCTGCCTCAACTCATCCAGGGCCTTAGAGGCAGCTGTCCTACTGCAAATAGCAAAAGATTTGGGATGAAAATCCTTGGAATTATCCCATTCGAAAGGAAACTGGCTACATTTCTGGGCAGTTGTGAATCTAAATGTAGCCACTGTCATATGCCTATTCTACTGTCAGCATTGAATAAATGCTGAGCCCTAGCAATCATTACAAGGGGAAGGATGGATGGGAGCTTTCATTTTCAGATCTATGTCTATAGATTAGGTTGACTTTTCTATTGTAAGGATATTACTGCTTTTTTGTTATTGCTTTTCCCTTAATAAAAGTCTGAAGTTGAGTGAAAGATAGCAGTTATTCCCTCATTAACTCAAGCAACTAATTATTTGATCCTCAGTCTCCCTGTGGGTTGCAGCCATTAAGGAATGTTAGAAGCTGATAAGGCAGAGGTCTTCCAGGAATGTCTCTCATTTTAATATTCTGACAGTTTTGACTTTTCTCCAGGGTGAGTTACAATGCAGCAGTAGAAAAAAAATACTGTTTTTTTTTTTTTTTTCTTTTCTTCCAAAATGAAATAGGGCCACACCTGGCTGGTGTTGGATACACAATTAAATAGACCAGCTTGTGGCCGGGCAAGGTAGTTCACGCCTATAATCCCAGCACTTTGGGAGGCCGATGTGGGCAGATCACTTGAAGTCAGGAGTTCGAGACCAGCCTGGCCAACATGGTGAAACCCCATCTCTACTAAAAATACAACAATTAGCCAGGTGTGGTGGCAAGTGCCTGTAGGCCCAGCTAGTCGGAAGAGTGAGACAGGAAAATCGCTTGAACGTGGGAGGTAGACGTTGCAGTGAGCAAAGATCCTGCCACTGCACTCCAGCCTAGGTGACAGAGCAAGACTCCATCTCAAAAAACAAAACAAAACAAAAAACCCAAATAGAAAAACCAAAATGACCGCCTCTGAAGACACACAGTTGGGGCAAGTGGAGCATGATAACTACTGGCTGGGAGAGGAGATGGAACAGGCTCATGGCCTTGAGTCTGGGGGTACGGTGGAGACAATGTGTTCACCAAACCCTCTTGACTTTCCCCCGCCATGTGGTTGGACCTATGTTTCCCAGCCTCCCTAGCAGTTTGGTTGGGACCATGTGACTGGCTTCTTGCCAAGGGATTGTGGGAGAAATGATGTGATGTGGGTCCTAAACCTCCTGCAAGATGCTCTGTCTCTGTGGTCCTGGGTGCTTCAGGGTGTGGCACCACGTACACTACGGAGGCTGCAGACGGAGATGCAATAATCTAAGAGGAGATTGGGTCCCTGAATCACCACATGGAGCAGAGCCTTCCTCACCCTCCTTGGACTCTGCAGTGAAGAAGACATAGCTCCTTGCTGCTGAAAACCACTGAGATTTCAGAGCTGTTTGTTTTGCAGTCAGCATACCCTGACAAACAAAGAAAGAGGGACAAGCAAGAGGATGGTCTGGGTGTGCCAATATGCTAGTGAATTCTCCCAGAGGTCACCATGTAGAGGCAGAGCTGAGTGAATACAACACTGGAAATAAAATCAGGAAAAAGAACCACACTTTATATGTGAAATACATTTCTTTGTTTTCTAAGCCACTCAGCGTATGTGTTGTTGTTGTTGTTGTTATAAACACCTAAGCAGACTAAGACACTTGCTGTGTTCCAGGGACCGTACAAAGCACTGAAACACATAAGTGTAACCTTTTGTACTATTGTGGTCTGCATGTTAGTGACAGAGAAACATGCTTAAAGGGTTAAAGAAATAGCCTCAAAGACTGAAGGTAACAAGGGGAGGAAGCAGAGACTGAGCTCAGGGCCATGCTGTCAGCCAGGAAGGGGCCGGACTGCCTCGCCATGGGTATCGACTGAAAACTGAATTTAGAAACTGTTTTCCAGTCATTGCCAGTTGTTCCCTTTTGCTTACAGTGAACCCCTCTGAGGCCCAATGAACTTGAGAAGCTGCCTTCAGCCAGCAACTCGCAGAACGGGAATGTGAGTCCAGGGTGCTGGCTCTAGGGTCCTGCTCAGAGGAACTCTTCTCCACTGCTCTTTGTTTATTAATTTATTCTCTCTCCCTCTGTCTCTCTGCCCCTGTTCCCCTGAGTCTCTCACGCATTTGCACGCACATATATACACAATAGCATACTGCTATATTTTCAGCCACTATACAGGAACTCTTGATGTTATCCATGAAAACCCCCAAGCATAGGGCCTTTCTGCCGCCGTGGATGCCAGCGTCACAGGGCTGTGAATTACTCCTGGAGCCACTTTCCATCATTCCTGGCACAAATCGAAGTCTGAGCCATCCGTGCTGACAGCTGGTTGACGTGGAGCCCTCATGGAACACGGACTTGCTCTTTCTTTTCTCATGACAATGAAGCTCCTCCTGACAGAAGGAGGCACTGGGGTGGAAGCTGTTGACAGGAGGTGCCCAGGACTGAAACCTCACCCCGGAGGGAGCTGCAGCCACAGCTTTTCGCAATTCTGCTGGAAACAGAGCTCCACGAGGACCACGGCCCCAGCACAAGGCAGCTTGGTTTTCAAAATACCCTCTATCCACCTGGATCCCTGGCCGTTCCTGTCTCACTCTGCTGCCATTTAGAGGATAAACCTGCAGACACTCTGGCTGGAAAGTGTGGGAGGGACCTGCCTACCCTGGCGGAGAACTTGAACAGTGCTGTAGCTAATTGGCTGGAAGTAATGCCCCCAGCTGGGGAAATTCAGAGCCTTCAGGCCTCTCTTTTCTAGGGAGCAAAACATTTCTGATTAAAAAATCTTAAAGCTTAACTGCTGCAATTCAGCCTTCGAAGTCAGTTCTTCATGAAAAGGACAACTTCTTCATAAAATGAATCAATTTTGAGTGGATTTTTATTACGTGTGTTTTTTTTTTTCTTTAAAAGGGTTGCTTTTATTGGAAAGTACAATTTTAGAAACAAACCACAAAAGTAATTATTTTGCCGGTTTAGTTTCTGTGATTTTTCAGTGAAAAGCTCAGGATGAGGGCAGCCTCCTAAACTACAATCTGATGAATAATCTTCTGCCCATCTCTCCCAAGGGAACATGGCGTGTAGAAGCTACATTTATCTTCCGGGTCTCAGCCTTCACCTCTGTGAGACAAGGTCCCTTTGATAAAGGATCTCCGTGACAAAGGATTCTCCATTGTCTCCTTCACAAGCATCCCCTCTTTGCTCTTTGTGGGGTTCTAACCAGCACAGACCCTGTGCCTGATGGGATCTAGGGGAAAAGGGGGATTCAGACCAACCACTGGCCAGGTTCACCACCTGCAGCAGCCTCGCCAGTCACCTGCCCTCGGTACCAGCCTGGAACATTCTTGCCACAGTCTCCTTGTGGGCAGGCCCAAGAGGTGAACACAGCTGCGGAACTGGTGGGTTTTCTGAGCTTCAGCGCCCTCTTCAGGCTGTCTCCAGTCTTACCTGGGAAGGACATGAGTGTTTTCCAGCATGGGATCTTTTCAATGCTGTGCTCATACCCAGTGTGGCTGTGCAGGCCGGTGCATGTGTGTTTGTGTGCGTGTGTGTATGTGTATGCAGGTATGTGGATGTATGTACGTGCATGTGTGTATATGTGTATGTGCATGCATGCATGCATGTGTGTGCATGTGTATGTATGCGTACATGTCTGTATGTGCATGCATGTGTGTTTGTATGTGTGTATGCATGCATGTATGTGCATTTATGTGTGTGCACATGTATGTATGTGTGCATGTGCATGTATATGTTTATGTTATGTATGTGCGGGTATGTATGTGTGTGAGTGGTTGTTATAATTCCTATTCCCTTGCTTCACTTGGTGGGTAAAATAACTATTACAAGGTAAATGGGATGTAGTCGCTTCATAACAGAAAAGAAGTTGTGAGGGGTTCTATAAGTTTTCAGAGCAAAGAGTACTGGATGGAGTGAACTATTTCTTTTTGCAATAAGAAAAGTTTTCTCAAATAAAAATTGGGAGTAAATAATAAATGTTAAATGGTCTAACCAATTTAGCAGCCTTAGCAGCAAGCGGCATGGCCAGTTTTTGTTCAACTCCCTGAAAAAATGTGATATCAAGTGGGTATTACTGAATGGATCTTGGGATTAAAGTAAAGGTTGCCTTTTAGTACCACATGATTTCATAATGTCCAGGCACCACTGGTTTGTTATAAATTAAAGATTAATATATAATTTTTGGTTTGGTTCAAAATACAAGGTGACAGCAAATGGATTAATTTGACAGATATTCAGGGAAATTGTATTAGCCTAACTCAAGAAGTACAAAGGGCGATACAATTCCAGGCAGAAAAGATCCCAAAGAAGTCTTAATTGCTGAAATATTGCTGACAAGGAAGTGCACAGACCAGCCTTGTGGAATCCCACATCCAGGGAAGCTGACTTTCCCCTGCAGACACCCCCACCAGAGCAGAGTCTGATGGATCACAAGCCAGGATAGGGAATTACAAACACCTCAAGCACCCGTGGAAATACTGGGTCACCAACAAAAGCCACCTCCTGAAATCCCCTCCTTCTGGGGTATCAGACTCCAAGCCTGGGTGACCTGGTAAAGAACAGACCAAACTGGAGAGCACAGGTGCCCCTCAAATGGGCAGAGAATAGTAGCGAAGCGTGTAGGATGGTCTCAGTGGGGCCACATCTTCCCTTTTCAAGGAATGTAGAAAGCCGGGTGCAGTGGCTCACGCCTGTAATCACAGCACTTTGGGCGGCGGATCACCTGAGGTCAGGAGTTCAAGACCAGCCTGGCTAACATGGTGAAACCCCGTCTCTACTAAAAATACAACAAATGTGGGAGGCCAAGGCGGGCGGATCATGAGGTCAGCAGATCGAGACCATCCTGGCTAACACGGTGAAACCCCGTCTCTACTAAAAATACACAAAAATTGGCCGGACATGGTGGCGGGTGCCTGTAGTCCCAACTACTGGGCAGGCGGCGGCAGGAGAACGGCGTGAACCCGGGAGGCGGAGCTTGCAGTGAGCCAAGATGGCGCTACTGCACTCCAGCCTGGGTGACAGAGCAAGACTGCACCTCAAAAAAAAAAAAAAAATTAGCCAGGCATGGTGGCACATGCCTGTAATCCCACCTACTTGGGAGGCTGAGGTAGGAGAATCGCTTGAACCTGGGAGGCAGAGGTTGCAGTGTGCAATGAGCTGAGATCACACCATTGACTGTACTCCAGCCTGGGCGACAAGAGTGAAACTCCATCAAAAAAAAAAAAAAGAAAGAAAAAAAGAAAAAGAGAGAGAGACAGAAATTTGCAGTTTTATGTGAAAATTCTCTGTTTAGATTTTGGCTACCAATTTAAAACAATAAAAAAGATAAACAAATACAGAAGGCCAAGGAAACAAGGCTGCAAATTGGATCCATCCTTTGAGCATCAGTTTCTAGCCTCTCTATCATCTCGTGGCGAAAGGCTCTCTTTCTTCCTTGAGACTTGAGGCTGTGCTTGCAGTGTTTTGAGGAGACTGAGAACAGAGAATGGCATGATTAGCCTGGTTCTAGATAGCTCTACTCTCTGATGGAGAAGTTTATGATTGGAGGTTTGACGTTAGCCATAAGTAAGCTAGGGGTTCTTTCCTTGGAGCAGACTCAGGCTCTTGCATACCCCTGTGATGTTGAGGCCACACTTTCTTTTATATCAATAAAGCAAATGGAACCACACACACAACTGACATTAATAGATGACTTAGTCAGGGTCTCCACCAGAATTCTCAAATGAGGATACATTGAGGGAATCAGGTTTTTCCTCTTTTTTCTTAATACATACTATTTGTACACATTTGTGGGGTATGTGTAATATTTTATTACATGCATAGAATGTGTACGCTCAAGTCATGGCATTTAGGGAGGCATGACAAAGATACAGGTGTGGGGTGACCCCAGGAGCCAAGCAGGAACTCAGAGCTGCTGTCAGCCTGGCTGAGACCTCCTGTCAGCCCAAAGGGACCAGGGCTTAATTGCAAGAAGAGAGTCTTAAAGCCAGGCCACATTTAGAGGAGCTGTAGCCTTCTGCCAAGAGATACAGCTGTCCTGAGAAGACCTTGATGGCAGGGAGCCAGGGAATATTCCCGACTTCACTTTCTTCTCTCTTGCCAGTCTCCTGTGGGGCTTTCTGTGACCAAAACTGCCAGGGAGCTGGGGGCCGTGGGTGCCCACTAGGAGTGTCCAGACCAACCTCGGCAGGCAGAGTTGAGAAGTATGGAGCCTGGGTCTGCAGAGACCAGCAGCAGATACCCAGCTTGGAAGATACCAGTGTAAGTCAGTGTTTTAGAAACAAACCAACATTGTTCAACTCTAGGTGGAGGCAGCTGCCTGGAGTCTGCTGCCTGATGAAGGCTCAGAGCGCGAAGCTTGGAGCCGCTTTCTTTTCGTGGAAAGGGAGATTCCCAAGCACTGACGTAGTGTTCAAGACACACAGGTTTCAGGTGAACAGTCTCTCAAACTACGCTGCCGAAGACTCAAAAGAAATGAAAGGCGGTAACACCCTCATCGCCCGACTCAAATCACATCTGAGTGTTCCCCACGTCTTTCCAGCACTCCCTGGATTGGGGAGAGGTGGGACTAAGTGACTCCAAGTCTCCGTCTGACTCTGGGATACTCACAATGCCCGTGGCTGTGGCTGATCACAGCTTCATATGGATAAAGCAACAATTTTCTGCACTAAGCTTCTTGTTATTTCACAAACGAGAATGTTTTGTTTCAGAAGAATGAGAGCCTATTCTGGACTTGAGGTAGAAGATACCAAATATGTATTAATGCTCTTTCAGAGATTCTATTTGAGAAAAATAAGCTTTTATTCTACAAATGTTTATTGCTCTCTTTGTATAGCTCTTCAGGTTAAAATGAATATAATCCATATGTAGCATTAGACATTTCACTTTGCCTTAATACAGCAATCATGAACACATATTAGCTGTACAGAAGGAAGCCTACTTGTATTATAGTTGATGGAATGTACTATAAATTGGCTTTTGTTTTACTTATAAATTTCTTATAGAGATATTTATTGGGCACACATATAACTGGTACTGGCATCATTGCTCTGCCAAAGTGTTTTGTTTATTTTTAGTGAAATCATGGATATATTAGAATTAATTCAATTGTAGTTAATTAAATGTCCAAAATAATCTTTCTACTATGGTGTACTGATTAATTTTTAACAGTAGGATCTCTGAAGATTATTATTAGTTATACTGATATAAAGGCCATATAGCACCTAATTTACAAATTATAATATACAATATCCATTATTTTAAATTTTATATAGCCAATTTATTTTGAGTTTACACCTTTAATTTCAGTGTGACTTGCTATGTCTTGCAAATTCCACTATCGGTTTTTATAATTTTTATCAACAACAATCGTGTCACAAAATCAGATACTGATATATGCTTGATACTTATTGGATTCAGCAACGAAGCTGCTACATCCCTCAATAAGACTTATGGTTCTGACACAAATAGTAGTTGATACTTTCATTTATGTTAACAAGAAAAATGAAAATGAAACAACTAACATGTATCTTGGAATTGTATTGCATTCATCAATGCTATCAGGGACTTCTTTCCTGAATTAGATAATAGCTTTTGAACAATGGAAAGTTATTTATTCTCTCAACACTTTTGCTATTGACAATGAAATGGCTATAAACCCAAAATACTTTTAAGTTTAATTTACATTTTGAACTTTTTCTCCATTACTTTCTTAAGTCTAACCAATCAACAAAATAATCAAGTCCTGATTTCTAGTGTGTGCCTGTTTCTTTGGTGTAAGCACCTCCACTGTAGCTGGTTTCAAGCTTCCAATGTCATATCACCAAATGTGGAGTTGCACACCATTGTACATTATTTCCTTTAAGAACATACACAATAGTAAAATGTAGTAAAATAACTTGGAAGCGATGAGTTTTGATTATTGATTACATTTGCTTTTATTATCATTTATTTAATTGCAAGTTTTCACCATTTAATTTTTAATAATGACTGTGTTTAACCATCAGTGATTCCCGGAAATTTAACAATTGCCTCTTTTGAGCCTAGAAAAGGAAGCTTCAGCATGCACTGTATGTTCATCCTAACCTTTCAGTGCTATATCCAAGGGACAGGAAGGCAAAATATTATCAGTACTGTATCCTTTCCCCGTGCATCTCATTTTATTAACTTTATTGCTGCCACCCTGGCCACCTTTTTGCTGCACAAACACCCTAAGTTCATTCCCACCACAGAGCTTCTGAATTTACTATTTCCTGGCCCAGAGCATCCTTATTTTCAAATAAATGACTATCCTTTATCAAATACAGCTTTGCTAAAATTAATTTTTTATGACTACATAATAGATGTATATATTTTGGGGGTACCTGTGATAATTTGGTACACTCATATGATGTGTCGAGATCAAATCAAGGTAACTGGGATTTTCATCACCTTAAATATTTATCTTTTCTTTATGGCAGGAACACTCAAGTTATGCTCTTATCGCTATTTTGAAATGTACAATAGATTAGTGTTAACTATAGTCATTCTCCTGCCCTGTTGAACATTAGGTCTTCTTTCTGCTAATGGTATTTTTGTATCCATGAATCAACCTTTCTTCTTCCCCCTTTCCCTCATCCTTCCTGGCCTCTGGTTACCACCAATTTAGCTCTCTCTTATACACCTACCCTACACAATCACACGATTTATGGTCAATTGTTCCCATTTGAAAATGTAAGTTCAATGTTGTCATATTTTCTGTTTCTTCAGGAAAATCCAGAAACCTGGATTTGTACATGAAATCTCACAATTAAGGAAAGTAATGCTGCCCAAATCCATTATTTCCTTGGGCCATATTTAGCCTATGATATTACAATGTTCAATCCCTATTGATAGTATCCACAACTGACCCCACTGGCCTGACAAGCATTGTGATATTCGTGGTCACATCATTTGGAGGGAGGCTGGAGGAGAAAGGACATTGTTGAGAAGAGCCACAGCGAGTGTGCTGAGTCAGTGTTGAAGAAGAGGGAACGTAAGTTACTCATACACACCCATACAAAAGTAGGGTGCTGCGATGGTGTTGACCAATGATGCTGAGTATTGGGAATCACCATCACCTTGTCCTTCTGGGTCCACAGCAGACATCACTAGCTGATCGTGGCACAGTCTGTCCCAGAGCACCAGCACAGCCTTATGATGCTTCTCACCATGGCGTGCAGGTGGCCAGCCAGCATGATGGGGCTCACTTGCGAAGCCCGGTATAAGCTTAACTCACACATCACCTTGTCCATGAGGCTCTTCTTGTCTTTTTGGATGTAATCACTTATCCATGTTGGATTCTGTGCAGAAAGGAGTTAACAAAACCAGCCTGTGACTGTATTTGCAAGGTTGGCCCTTGGCTGGCATAGGGTAATAAATTTTGGGAGGGTTCCCACCATTTCCTGATATGAATGACTCACTGTGCCTGCCAAACAACATGCCTTTTGCTGAATATCTGCTTTCCTTCTGGGATCTGGCATTGTGGCGCATGGTAGGCAGTGGGTACCCAGGTGAGCAGCTCCCACGATACAGCTGAGTCCTTGAGCCTCTAAGGAGCATCCCTGTACACGGCATTTCACATGGGTCATCACGGCTCATCCCTGGATGAATTACACACATCCTGTGTGACTCCATGGGAGAGGACTCCGGAAGCTTGCTACTAGTTTCCTCTGAACTCTGCCCCATGCACTCTTTCTCTTTACCAGCTTTTCTTTGTGTCGTTTTGCTATAATAAATCATAGCTGTGGGGATGACTACATGCTTAGTCTTGTGCATTATCCTAGTGAATCTTTGAACCTGACCTGGTCTTGGGCACCCAGACACAGATCCCACGGCACCATGTGCATCCCCCTGTGGAGATATAACTCTATCGCATTTCACTTCTGTCCTCGTGGCTCTCCTTATGGTGCATGGTGCATCCATAATAAATTTCTCCTGAAAAAAATGATGTGTATAGATGCCAATGGGCAGGGCATCTGAGAAAAAAAATTCATGTCTCATGAGAGCTCTGGAGGCTATATTTTAAGGACTCTCAGAGAAACAAAAGCTCACTAGTTCTTTTCTGCATATGTTATTTCTTAGGACGTGACCAGCCTTTCCTAGGCCTTTCCAAGGCCTTTCCACCCCAAGCTAAATTGTCATTTTTATGGACACCACCTTTGTCAGTGGAGCTGATGAATACCGCTTGCTGCTCAGAGCACCTGCAAATTTCTTCTACAAATGGAGCATGTGTGCATGCAACCATGTGCCAAGCAAGGCAAACGGGGCTTACCAGAGGCAACAATTCCTTCTAGAACTTAAATCATGCCTGGAGGAGTGAGCACCAACTCTGCAAAAGTGGCTGTGTGTTAATGCCTTTCACAAGTGCAAGAGTCCAACATAGCCAAGAAACAGAAAGGATGATGCACAGTATGTGATAAAGTACCTGAGCAGATGCACAGGACATGCTTTTGGTGGTTTTCCTAGGAAAAGAGTCATTAGTGTCCACTAGAACCTTAGAGTGGTACTCCCTTTACCCTCCCCCAATTAGAAAGAATGATGGAAAAACACAAAGGTAGCTATGGAAGACGTAAGAATACCTAATCGCCTTTCTAACCTGCCTTCTAGGAGCTCAAAGTCTAACATTCTAACTTTACATACAGTGACTCCCATTAAAATGCCTGGTATTGCATGGCAGAAAACAGAATAGCACATTTATGTAGTATGGGGATTGGGTATCTACAGGGCTGGGCTCACAGTCCAAGATCCACCACTAACAAAGGAGCCACTTACACACTCCGAGCCTCAGTTTTCCCAACTGTAAAATCCACTGAAGAGCACACAGCACATGGATTTGTTGTGGAAATGTGATAATACAAGTCTTCATGTCATTTCTGACCATAGTCAGAGCTTCATGCTTGAAAAAGGTTAGCCATGATAATTGTTGCAGGTTGGGCCTCCCTGGAAAATGTGTCTAAGATGCGGTTTCATATGGATAATGTTTATTAAATAATGTCCTTAGGACTATCACAGTGGAAGGAAGGGAGGAGAATTGGGCAGGAGATGATGACACCCAGGCAGGTCCAAGGACAGTCTTGGCTGATCCTATAGGCAGGCTCTGGAATGGAATAGCCCAGCTGAGTTGGGAGGGTATACCATTGGGGACTGAACTGTGAGGCTGACGTGGCCGTGCATGTAAGCACCTGCCTCAATCAGTCATTGGATGTGGGCTACCCAGGTGGGACGTGGCCTTAGGAGAGGCAGCGCACTGCAGGCGAGGCTGCCCTTGAAGGAGCTGGCAGCTGAGGATGCTCAGCTGACGGCATTCCCAGAAGCTCAGGAGAAAGCTCCTCCTTGCTGGCATGGGGAAGTTCTAAGCACAGTGAGGATGGTGGTGATGATGAAGATAATGGTGATGAGATACATGGTCCAAAACAGAGTCAAAGGTGATGCTTTACCGGCTAGGTTGATGGAGGCAGAAAGAAACCACTTTCCTCTGTACTTTAAGCTGCCTGTCACTGTCATGTTCTGTGCACTTTCTCATCACCTGCCTGCTGCAGGAGATTTGGTTTTGATCTATTTTAAGATGTGTTTTCAACTGAGCTCAGACTGGGGCTATGTCGAGGGCTCTCAGAGACCGGTTTCAGCATCTGCACAATTTCTTTAAGTGCCACCTGCCTGTGGCTGTGTAATGGGCTTGGGTAATTACAGCTCTCATTGCAATCGGCTTTCAGTTTTAAACACATGGAAAAAAGCCTCTGAAGGACCTAGTTGAAGTTTATCAACTAGTTTATCTTGTCAATGGATTTTATCCTCCACCACCATCACTTATAAGTGAGCTTGGCTTTAATTAAGAGAAAAGTTATTCAGGCAATAATAGAAACATTGCTTTCCTTACCTGGAGAGTGGTCTGCTTAAAAGCTCAGGCCTGGATCACAGCATTGCCAGATCAAGACCATTGGTGCCTAGAGAAGGTTGCATAGCACCCCCCAACAACTCATGCCTACACAGAACCTCAGAATGTGACCTTATTTAGAAACAGGGGTCTTTGAAGCTGTGTTAAGAGAAGGTCATACTGGATTAGGGTGAGCCCTAAATCCAGTGATAGTGTCCTTATCAAAAGACAAGATGACACATGGAGACACAGAGAGAAGATGACCACGGGAACACAGACAGGCTGGAGAGATACAAGTAGATATGCAGATGCAAAGAAAATCCCAGGAAAGCCAAGGGTTTCCAGCAACACCAAAAGCTCAGAGAGAAACATGGAGCAGATTCTCCCTCTGAGATCTCAGGAGGAACCAACCCTGCCAGCACCTTGACTTTGAACTTCTGGCCTCCTGTCTTTGTGACAAAGTTCTGTTTTTCGTTTTGTTGGTGTTTTTTGTTGTTGTTTTGTTGTTTTGAGAGGGAGTCTTGCTCTGTCGCCCAGGCTGGAGTACAGTGGGGCGATCTCGGCTCACTGCAGCCTCTGCCCCCTGGGTTCAAGCAATTCTCATGCCTCAGCCTCCCGAGTAGCTGGGACTACAGGCACACATCACTACGCCCAACTAATTTTTGTATTTTTAGTACAGACGGGGTTTCACCATGTTGGCCAGGATGGTCTTCATCTCCTGACTTCATGATCCACCGGCCTCGGTATCCCAAAGTGTCGGGATTACAGGCATGAACCACGCGCCAGGCCAAGTTTTGTTGTTTTAAAACACCCAGTTTATGGTACTTTATCACAGTAAAGTGAAAAATGGCAACCAAATGGCTGTTCCAGCAGCCATGCAATGCTAAAAGCAAGCAAAGAAATAAATACCATCCTAAGATCAATAGGCTACAAAAATATGTAGGCAAGTGCATTAGAGAAAGCTGCCTAACTGTTGATAACCAGTATGGTGAATGTCAAGGAACTACTAGAATTTACACAAGAAATCGATCACTTAAGGCTAAGACCAAAGGGGAAAAGAATAATTTTGGGTAAAGAATTTCCTCGACAGTGCAAGTCTATATCTGTGATAAAGGCCATGTGGTTTTATTAAAGCTTTTGAAAAAACGGTTACACTATGAAAATAGTAATATTTACTGTGTGATATGGTTTGGCTGTGTGTCCCTACCCAAATCTCATCTTGAACCGTAATCCTCATAATCCTCACACGTGAAGGGAGAGAACTGATAGGAGGTGATTGGAGCATGGCGGTGGTTTTCCCCATGCTGTTCTCGTGATAGTGAGTGAGTTCTCACAAGATCTGATGGTTTTATAAGTGATGGTTTCCCTGCTCTTGCTCTCTTTTTTTGCCACCTTGTGAAGAAAGTGCCCGCTTCCCCTTCACCTTCTGCCATGATTATAAGTTTCCTGAGCCCTCCCCAGTCATCTGAAACTGAGTCAATTAAACCTCTTTCCTTTATAAGGTAATTTTCCTTTATAAATTACCCAGTCTCAAGCACAGTATCTTTATAGCACTATACAAACGAAGTAATACACTGTTACTATAATTTGCTGAGTGCTATGTGCAAGGCAATTCTCTAATCATTTATGAAGACTCTCTCATTTAATTCCCTCAACCCAGTGAGGTAGGTTTAATTATCACCTACGTTTTACCAGTAAGGACATCAACCTGCAGAAACTTCACAGTAATTTAACACGATTTCACAGCTAGTGAGAGTCAAAGGCTGGATTTGAACACAGAGATGCAATAGTACCAATAGTACCACCAACACCACAACACACCAATTGTTCTACAATAAAGCCTTCCCTGAGCTTTCGTAAATCCACACTGGCTTGTCTTCGATTGTCCTCGGAGAGCTGTTTTGTAGACTATGGGTGGAGCAACTGCAGGACGCTGGGACTTTCACCTGCCAGTGTATGTTGTAAAATGCACACTAAGCTGCCCAAGGTTCAGTTAACTTCCTTTTTTTTTTTTTTTTTTTTTGTTTTTTGAGACGGAGTCTTGTTCTGTAGCCCAGGCTAGGGTCCAGTGGTGCCATCTCGGCTCACTGAAACCTCCGCCTCCCGGGTTCAAGTGATTTTCCTGCCTCAGTCTCCCAAGTAGCTGGGATTACAGGTGCCTGCCAACAAGCCCAGCTAATTTTTACATTTTAGTAGAGACGGGGTTTTGCCATGTTGGCCAGGCTGGTCATGAACGTCTGCCCTCAGGTGATCCGCCCGCCTCAGCTTCCCAAAGTGCTGGGATTATAGATGTGAGCCACCACACCCGGCCCAGTTAACTTCTAAAAATGATAATGATCATGGTTCAGTTTGGGGTGATACTTATCTCTGGGCTTATTTACATTTCTAGGTAACTAAGGCTTTGCTGTGACAGCCTGGAAATGATATTGCAATTTGGCTACACACAAGAAAATTTTCTCTATTTTCCACAAATACTTTTGTTTGTTTGTTTTTTGAGACAGAGACTTGCTCTGTTGCCCTGGCTGGAGTGCAGTGGCACGATCTCAGCTCACTACAACCTCCACCTCCTGGGTTCAAGCAATTCTTGTGCCTCAGCCTCCCAAGTAGCTGGGATTACAGGCACCTGCCACCACGCCCTGCTGATTTTTGTATTTTTGGTAGAGACAGGGTTTTACCATGTTGGCCAGGCTGGTCTTGAACTCCTGGCCTCAAGAGACCTCGGCCTCCCAGAGTGATGGGATTACAGGTGTGAGCCACCATGCCTGTCCTATAAATACTTTTTAGAATTCAACATCAAAGTTATTTAGCCCTTTGATGAAACAAACTCAACAATGTGCTGTACAAATGCACGATCACAGTGGTCAGGATGCGATAGCAAGTAAAATGAGCATTGGGAATTTAGACAAGACTAAAACCACAAGTCAACCAGAAAGTGATGGGCCCTGGGTGGTGCCCAAGGTACTTTAGGAAAAGCACAATGTTCACTTAGCAGAAATCCAAGGTAAAATGTAGTAACGGACTTGTGTGCTATGTGGTTTACACACTTGAGTTTCCCCTTGCCTCCATGTAGGCTGGGTTTTCTACCTGCACCTGCAGTCATTTCTCTACGTGATACAGGAGTTAAGAAGAAGTTACTTAGGCAGATAGTAAGAGTACGGGGGTCCTCGGTAAGGCTCTTCTTTTTAATGAAAAGCAGCCCCAAATTACTTCCCTTTCTAACGTCTGGAAAACTGAGCTGCAGACGTAGGTACCGGCAGTTGTGCCAATCACGTTCAAGATGGCGGCTCCATTTTCCCTTCTCTTTGTGAGCCACATCTACAATAAGAAGCAGACAAGATGGCACCCATCAACTAGAAAGCCCGTTTGCGTAATAAGATTAGGGTGGGGCATCCAGCCTTCCTCATGCACTATGTAAACCTCATACCTGATCCAAGCAATCCTTGAGTCCTATGTAAATCAGACACCAGCTTCTCCAGCCTTCCTATAAAATCTGCTGCTGTCGGCTGCCTCCCCACTTCTCACACGTCTCTCTCTCTCTCTCTCTCTCTCTCAAGAAGATGCTCTCCTCTCTCCTTTCTTCTGTCTATTAAACTTTCCACTCCTTAACACATCCACACGTATCCTTGTCCTGAATTCTTTCTCGGCGCAAGACAATGAACCCCGGGACACATACCCCAGATAATGTAGCCGTTTCATAAGCACTCCCAGGGAATCAAGATAAAATGGACTAAAATAGAATAATGAGTCTTCTCAACCATGTTCTTGACAGAAGCCCTCCCACAACAATATATGAGCATCCAGAAAGACAAGAGATTTCTAATCCCAGGCCAACTCCCACCTAAGGAGTTGCTCCAGGCGATGTGAGAAGGGGAAGTGGTTTGACATGAAACTGACCTAAACAATTGCACACACACACGACATGGTGACCATGGCAAGGAGGGAAGCAGACATGGATGGAGGTCCAGGGACCTGGATCCATACAAGGAGGCAGGAGATTTCTCTGAGGAAGTGAAGCTTAAACTGAGGTCTGAGTGGTGAGAGGTAGGTAACAAGGCAAGGAGGAGAGGAGAGAACATCTATCAGAGGGAAATTAGTTTCATATTGCTGCATAACAACACAGACACACACACACATACACACACACACACACTCTTAGCAGCTTAAAACAACACCCAGTTATCATGTCCCAGTTGCATAGGCTCATGTTCCACTGGGTTCTCTGCTGAGGTCTCACAAGACCCAAATCAAGGCACCTGCCAGAGTGGTGTCTTACCTGGAGGCTGCGGTAGGAGGATCTGCTTCCAGGCTCATTTAGTGATTGGAACAATTGTTTCTTGCAACTGTATAATTGAGATCTTCCTTGTTTCTCAGATGGCCATCATTCTTCTCCTCTAAAGGCCACCTACACTCCTTACCAGGAGGTCCTCTGCATTGTCAAAGCTGGAACAACACGTTCAATCTTTCTTCTGCTTTGATTCTGACTTCCTCTTTCTCCAGCTGGAGAAAACTCTTGGATTTTAAAGAGCTTTTGTGATTTGCTTAGACCCACCTGGATAATCTCCCTATGTAAGGTCACTGATTAGTATCCTCAATTGCATCAGCAATTTTTTTTTTTTTTTGAGATGGAGTCTTGCTTCTTGCCCAGGCTGGAGCACAATGAGTGGAGTGCAACAGAGTCTCGCTCTGTCACCCAGGCTGCAGTGCAATGGCACAATCTCGGCTCACTGCAAACTCCGCCTCCTAGGTTCCAGTGATTCTCCTGCTTCAGCCCCCCACATAGCTGGGATTACAGGTGCAAGCCACCATGCCTGGCTAATTTTTGTATTTTTAGTAGAGATGGGATTTCACCGTGTTGGCCAGGCTGATCTTGAACTCCTGACCTCAGACGATCCACTTGCCTCAGCCACCCAAAGTGCTAGGAAGCAAAATTCTTTTTGCCAAATAATATAGCATGATCATGGGAGTGACATTCAGGGGTGGAGGTCACAGGGCCACTTGAAAGTTCCACCTGCCACAGTAGATATGACATGAAGTTTCAGGACCCTGCAGTGCCCTGTAAGATGCTGTAGAAGACTGGGCTTCATTTAGGCACAAAATTTAAAGTTCTGAGACTGCTCGGTGTTTCTGAGAAAAAGGTGAGGCCATCCAAGGGGTTCAGGCAGGGGATGAGGTGGCTATATTTGCATTTTGGAAAGCTCACTGTGGTTGTTGTAAGAGTATGACAGGAGGAAGACAAAAGCAGATGCAGAAATTGCTATATTGTTGTTTTAGGCAATCAAAAATCCCTGTAGTCAATCTAAACAGATCAAGTTTTTATTTTTTCCTCAATCATTTTTGTAAGATATAGGGAAAAACTGGAAACTTTATAAAATGTAGCAATGTAATTTGTAAGTAACACATGACAACACAGAATATGAATTCATTTCTATTAGAAAATGAAAAAAGGACAGAGTGGATGCAGGGAGCAGTCAGCATCTGTTCTATGGTCCAAGGGTGAGATGAGTGAGACTGGTACAAGGATGCTTCAGACCAGGAGGACAATTCTGTTCTTTTTTTGAACCAGGCTCACTCCCTTTGACCTTGTGACCCAGCTCAAGCCACTGAGCCCACAGGAGCCCCGATTTGACCCATTCAGCAAGCATTTATCGAGACCTACTTTGTGTCAGACACTATCCTAGGTCCCAAGGCTGCAGTGGTGAACAGAGCAGAGAGAAGTTCCTCCTCTTGAGGAGCTAGGATTCTTCCAAGGAATGCAGATGAAGAATGAGTGAAGAAACAAAGAGTTTGGCAAGTGGTGATGAGTGTTAAGAAGAATAAAGCTGGGTAAGAAGAAAGCAAGGAATGAGGGTGGCCTTGGGAATGGAAGGGCGGGAGTTCTGTGTGACCAGGTGGCCTGTGAGCAGAGAGGATGTGAGGAAGTGTCTGCAAGTGGAACAGTGTTGCAAGCAGAGGGGATTACATGCAGAACAGCAAGGGTATGTGTGTCAGGTTCAAAGGCTGCCAGTAGGGTCTGCAGAAGAAGGTGAGTCCAGAGCAGCCAACAGGGGCAGGATGCAGGGGGGCTTGTGGTCGCATTCAGGGAATTGCTTTATATTCTGAGTGTCAGCACTGATGAGTTTTGTGTTAACCAGAATAGAGTCACATGGGAGCCTGTCTGGGGTCACATGAGCTCTAACATGCATTTGAGAAGGCATGCTGTTCCCTGGCCGCTGTGTGGAGAACAGAGGAAGGAGTGGATGGTAGCAGTTAGGTAAACTGGAGTGCTGAGATAAGCAGGTCACTACAAGTGTAATAATCCAGGTGAGCCATGCCGGGGAAGTGAAATGGGATCATGGTGTTGATGAAAAGAGTCAAACTCTGTAAAATATTTTAAGAGATTTATTCTGCGCCAAATATGAGTGACCATGGCCCCTCATACAGCTCTCAGGAGGTCCCGAGAACATGCACCCAAGGTGGTCGGGGCAAAGCTTGGCTTTATATATTTTAAGGTGGCATGACACATCAATCAAATACATTGGTTTCATTCAGAAAGAGGGGACAACTCAAATTGGGGGCTTCCAGACTGTAGGTAAATTTAAACATTTTCTGATTAACAAATGGTTGAGTACGTCTAAAGACCTGGGATTGATAGAAAGGAATGTTCAGGTTAAGATAAAAGACTGGGGAGGCCAAGTTTTATTGTGCAGAGGAAGCTCTCAGATAGCTGACTTCAGAGCGAGAGCAGGTTATAAAACGTTTCTTATCTTAAAAGGATGCCTGGCTCTTTCTTGACTATCTCCTGGTTCTGAAAAGGAAGGATGGAAAACAAAAGGAAAAGGGAATTCTCTGTAGAATGTGGATTTTTCCCAAGAGACTTTTCAGGGCAATTTCAAGGTATGGCAAGGAAATATATTTTGGGGTTAACTACTTTGATTTTCTTCCTTGTCTCATAGGTTATGCCAGAGTTGGGTTGGAAAGTAAGTCATGATACATAGGGTTAAATAAAAACCATATGATGAGAATTTATGGTTTGTAGGGCATGGCTCCCAAGACTCCTTAGATAGGAACTGGGCAAGATAAAAAAAAAATCAGAGCTTAGTCCTCAATGGAGATGGTGAGAAGTGGTCGTGTCCGGGTTCTGGTTGGTATTGGAGGTGGACATCAAAGGATACACCGATAGATCAATGCGAGGGATATAAGAAGCGGGGAATAGAGGAGGAGTCCATGGTTTTTTACCTAAACAATAGGCAGAGTGCAGATGCATTTACTGGGATGGAGAAGTCTGGGGAGAGAGAGGTTGTGGGGTGGAGAGCAAAGGCTTCAGCTTGGGACAAGTCGTATTTGAGATGTTTGTTAGACGGCTCTGTAGAGAAGGTCAATAAGTGGTTAGAAAAATAAGTTTGGAACTCAAGGAAGATGTCTGGGCTGGAGCATTCAGATGTGTTTTCAGTTCCCAATCATTATGTATCACAGTCAACTGTTTCTGCAAGGCTCAGTCCCATCCTCCCTCCAGTCCTCTGTGCCAGAAGCTTGAAAGGTGGTTTCGTGGAGTGGGGGCGCCATGATAGTTGCAGCTCTCAGAGCCCTGATTCTGGATTGGGGCTGAGCCTGGTAACTTCCATTCACTCCATCCTATAAGTCATTACAGAGTCTGTTTTATACATACTCACAGGGCTTATAATTCCCCTTTATGGCCAAGCACAGTTTCAATTAAATAAAAATAATACATTTATTTACTTCCCATCTTCTCTGAGAAACTGTAATGTCCTTGAAGATGGGGATAGTGCCTGTGACAGTAGCCCCAGCACCTGGCATATTGTCTTGAGTAGAATAATTTAGGAATGTTTGGGTTGCAAGTGACAGAAATCCAACTCAAGCTTAACAATACCGCCCATGTGAGCTGAGAAACCAGGGGTAGGGTGGGTTTTAGGTAGGACTGGATTCAGGCTCAAACCCTAATATTGGGACTTCATTTGCTTCCAGATTTTCCTTCCTCCTTCTCTCTACTGGCTTCAGTCTCAATATTCTTGTGGCTACAGGCAGGCAGGACAAACTCCAGGCTTTATTCATAATCCCAGAAGTTCAAGAAAAGGTCTCACTGGGTCTCAGTGGCCTAATTAGGTCATGTTGCTCTCCCTGAATGTTTCATCATGGAAGGGAATAGCCATGCCCTTGCTGAGTTAGGGCTGGGTCACGTGGCTCTTTCCTGGGATCAGGAGGAGGTGGGGATTCCCCAGTGGAAATTGAGGTGCTTTTCTGAAAGTAAGGTAAAGGATGCCAGGCAGTAAAAACAATGGTTGCATAGAAGTTAAATGAGAAATATTGGTTACGCAGATGAGTCATCTCAAAGGATAATCTGTTACGATTCCTATGTCCCCTAGAGCTTAGAAAGTCTAAATAACTGGCTGGGCGCGGTGGCTCACGCCTGTAATTCCAGCACTTTGGGAGGCTGAGGAGAGCATATCACAAGGTCAGGAGATCAAGACCATCCTGGCCAACATGGTGAAACCCCATCTCCACTAAAATACAAATAATTAGCTGGGCATGGTGGCATGTGCCTGTAGTCCCAGCTACTTGGGAGGCTGAGGCAGGAGAATCACTTGAACCTGGGAGACAGAGATTGCAGTGAGCCGAGATGCACTCCAGCCTGGAGACAGAGCGAGACTCCATCTCAAAAAAAAAAAAAAAAAAAAATGAAAGTCTAAATAACCTGTCTAGGGTCACGTGGGAAATGGGTGGTAGATGTGGGTTTAAAGCAAATTTCTCCAATCCACCAGCAATACAGTGCTCCCACCCCCATCCTCTGATGCCCTTCCTTTTACCTTCACATCACGCAGAGGGTCTCTGGCCCTGACTTCTCTAGCATGAAGGGGCTACACAGTGCCTAAGGTACTGTTGATGAAGGGAATTAAAGCAAAGACCTGGCCTGACAAGCCAGTCAGGGCTCAGACAACTCCTTAGTTTTGCTTGATTTGCAAACATAAGTAGAACTTAACTTGAGCTATTTCTCAAATTAAACCCCTATACCAAAGAAAAACAGAATTAAGCTCAATCAGAAGCAGCCAATAAGCTCAGATAACTAGGGACTCTCCACTGGGATAAACCAACTAAAGGCAACTGGATAATTGTAACCAACCCAACATTGTCTTTGCTTTACTTCTGTATTTGTTCTGTAAAAGCCTAACCTTTGCATTCTCTCGGTGGAGCTTCTAGACTACTTCTCAAATACTGTTTGCTCAAATACAGTCATTACATTTGTATTGTGTCTTGGTTCATTTTTTAACATTATCCAGCAATCATTTTAACAGTTTCTGTCTTTTTTTTGTCTTGTCTCTCTAGTTGAATAGTAAGATCAAGAGAAACATAAAGAGAGGAAAGAGGCTGGGCGCGGTGGCTGATGCCTGTAATCTCAGCACTTTCGGAGTCCGAGGTGGGCGGATCACGAGGTCAGGAGATCGAGACTATCCTGGCTAACATGGTGAAACCCCGTCTCTACTAAAAAAATACAAAAAAAAAAAAAAATTAGCCAGGCGTGGTGGTGGGCACCTCTAGTCCCAGCTACTCGGGAGGCTGAGGCAGGAGAATGGCTAAACCCAGGAGGTGGAGCTTGCAGTGAGCCGAGATGGCACCAGTGCATTCCAGGCACAGCAAGACTCCATCTCAAAAAAAAAAAAAAAAAAAAGAGGAAAGAGAGAGAAAGACATACACAGACATTCATGTACGTACGCGCACACACACACACACACACACAAAACAGAAAAACTTTGCTACCCATTTGCTACAGCAGGAGATTCTTCTGACAGGATTTCTAGAATTCATCAAGTGCCAAGTTTAAGCCTCATCCAGCCACCCACCCGAGTTTGGTTGCTTAAGGTTTGGTGATTGAATATGTAATGGCATTTTATATAATTGTTTACTTTTTTCTCATCTTTTTCCTGCCTTTTTTTTTTTCCCTATCTTAAGCTTATGTATATTTGTACGTATCTTACTACGCAGCTTAAGGAAAAACAAATGAGAACACATTAGGTTCTATCAGCATAGTCAATAAACAAATAGGTGAATGAATTGAATGAGCGGCTACTGGATAGCGACCTCATGATCACGGGCAATCTATCTCGACGAGAGAAATTTCTCGGTGCATTTGGATGTCCTCTGTTAATATATAATTGGTCATTTACTGATTTCCTTCAGTTATGAAGATATCATGCTGTAATATGCTCTTTGCTCCACAGATCCTTTTGCTGACTTCTACGCTATGGATTTACGTTGTTTCCATGAGACGATACAGAGTAGGAAAAATGGTCAGCACCATTCCCCTTGATGGGATGAGGGGCAGCTGGGAAGGAAAGCACTTTGCAGCTGCCCCGTAAAGAGGCTGATCCAAGAAGCCCCTTCCCAGCCTCATGAACAAGGCACAGCCCCTGCCCCTGAGCTGAAGCCCTGTCCGGCTGCCTCTGCAGAGTCACCGGACTCAATTCCACCCAAGTTCTTGGATTCCCTGTTTACATTAGGACAGGTGCCCGAGTTCCTGCCCTTCGGGAGACAGATCTGGACCTCCCAAGGGCATGAGGAGGACAGGCAGGCTTCTGGGTGCTCTGCTTCCAAATGAGCACTTCTGTGTGTCTGCACGTGCCACGTCCTGCAGTTCACCTGCGCAGGTAAAGAAAGACGCTACTGAGAAAAGGCTCCTGTACTTGTAAGTAAGCTATTTTGTTTTCTGCAATTTACTGTAAGCATACTCATCATCAGCCTTAGCTGTGCATAGACTGTAGATACAAAACAACGACAAGAGCTATAGCCATTGGCAAAATGCTTCCTATTTAAGGTGCTTCACTGGTTGAGATTCTGTTCCTCTAGTTACAGTCATTCAGCGGCCACCCTCACAGCTTTGCCTCTGTGGGTTCCAGCCGCTCTATCATTTAGTATATTTTATTTAATTGACTTGTCTTCTTTAATTAAAAATTTACTCTTGGTTTGTCCTCAGCCAAAATATCCATGAAATGATGCATTTCATGTGCTAATTCAACTATCCCCTAGCATGCAATTAGAATATAGCTAACTATTAAAATTTAAAAAAAGCTTAAAAGCAAATAGAACAAGCTATAAGCAGTCATAGAAACTTGGTGGTAGATACATGGATGTAGAACTTGGTGGTAGATACATGGATGTTCACGCTACAATTATTTCAACTCTTTTTTTATAATATTCACAATCAAGTGATGGAAAATAAAAAGCAAATGCTTATTCATGCTCCCTAAAATCATCTCTCCTCTCCCAGTGCTATTCACACCACGCTTTGACAATCTGATAACTCTTTGACCTTCATACTTTTTTCCATATCCAGGTAGAATTTGTGCTTTTACTGGCTTTATGTGGTCCTTAAATTACTGCATGGTCTAAACTTGAATGAATATGCAGGGTTCGTGTTTTCAAGCACATTTCTGGTCCTTCTGGGTCTTAGGGATTCCATCTGCCTGGAGAGAACAAGAAACTGACCTGGCCTCCCTGCTTCCCTGCCCTGCAAAGAGGCTGGTGTTAGAAGCTGATCTGATCAGGTAGGGTGCAGGTGTCCTGCATGCATCAGGCAGACAAGGAAGGTGCAGCCTTTTCCAGCACAGGTGCTGAGAGTGGACAGGCCCTAGGGCCTGGCTGTGGAGGGCACCAGGATCGTTCACTCTCCTGTCTGAGTTCCCTTCCGACGATTTCCAGGGGAGCTGGGACCCCTCACACAGTAACTGCTGCCATAACCAATTTGAAGCAGGTTCTCCCACATGTGCGTCAGCGGCACAGGCCCTTTGGGAGCTGGGACAGGTTGTTTTGCGCATTGACCCAGAAGCGCCTAATCTGTGGAGGCAGGGGAGGATTTAACTCATAGAGAAATCGGGCAGGGAGGACCCTCGGCCGGCCTTCCTGGGTCTCGTCCCATCCCCGTCTCCTTTCTGCATTTTGTTGATCCTTTCACTCCACACAGCTTTCTTTTAGGACCCACTGAGGGTCCCCCCTGGAGCCTGGCTGAGCTGAGCTAAACTGTTCACAATCCCGGAAGCAACCCTACCGCGACTTAGGGGATAAGAGAGATTCTGTTCCTCTGGAACGTCCTGACTGAAACTCATTACAGCATCTGCCTCAATCCCTCCTTCATGCATTCTTTCTTTTTCGTGTCATACTCACCATAGCACTGCCATCCCCATTTTTGCATTATAAAAATAGAGGCTTGGCGTATCAGTTGTTTCTCAAGAAAAAAATTCAGGTGAGAGACAGAGCCAGACGTGAGTACAGAAAGGTCTCGTTCTGAAGCCTACCCTCTTCTTTAATTTAATTTAATGTAATTTATTTATTCATTTATTTTTTTGAGACAGAGTTTCATTCTGTTGCCCAGGCTGGAGTGCAGTGATGCAATCTCGGCTCACTGCAACCTCCACCTCCCATGTTCAAACAATTCTCCTGCCTCAGCCTCCCTAGTAGCTGGGATTACAGGCACCCACCACTACGCCTAGCTGATTTTTTTTTGTATTTTTAGGAAAGACGGGGTTTCACTATGTTGGCCAGGCTGATCGCGAACTCCTGACCTCATGATTTGCCCGCCTCGGCCTCCCAGAGTGCTGGGATTACAGGTGTGAGCCTCCGCACCCGGCTGCCTACCCTCTTCTTTTTGTAGGTTTTTGTTTTGTTTCACATTTTAATGAACATGCGTCTCACCTTTTTAATAAGCTGAATTGTCATAAATAGAATACTGCCTCAAGAACTGCAAAAACTGTTTTTCAATATTAACTTCCAAGATTTCTTTTTATTTTGCAAAATAAATATTAATGTATCTGTAAACCTGACATGATTTACAAAGAAGTGCCTCTCGGCTTTTAAAACTTTGCTGGCTTTGAATTGTTCTATTGGAGGTCAAAAACTTTAATTCAGAAAAACACACATACACTGCATTCTTGCCTCTCAAAAAAAAATTTTTTTTTTTTTTTTTTTAAACAGAGTCTCACTCTGTCGCCCAGGCTGGAGTGCAATGGCGCGATCTCAGCTCACTGCAACCTCCACCTCCTGGGTTCAAGCAATTCTCCTGCTTTAGCCTCCCGAGTAGCTGGGATTACAGGCACACACCACCTTGCCCAGGTAACTTTTGTATTTTTAGTAGAGACGGGGTTTCTACTAAACCCCATCAGGATGGTCTCAAACTCCTTTCCTTAAGTGATCCACCCACTTGATATCAGGTCAGGATGGTCTCAAACCCAGGATGGTCAGAATGGTCTCAAACTCCTGTCCTCAAGTGATACACCCACCTCGGCCTCTCAAAGTGCTGGGATTACAGACATGGACCGCCACACCTGGCTGCTGCCTCTCAAATCTTGATGAAAAATATCCACCAAAGAAGACTTTACTAAAAATTTCCCTTTACGTTACTACATCAAGACTCACGTCCGTTACTTCGTAGACCTCATTTCAGAATCTGCACAATGGAGCCCCTGACCAACAGTCACCCCCTTCACACCATGCTTCTCTTCAATGTCAGTGCAAAAACCTTAAAACAACTTTCTGAAAGAACTCTGTGAGATTTCGTTCATCAGGGAAACAGAAGATTCTCTGGTAAAGCATTGAGATGTGATTCATCCCTACATTGTTTAAGGCCTACGTGCCTGTTGGGTTTGTTACCCATCCATGATTTTTGTAAGAAAAATAACGCAACTAGGAGGAAAATGTTGCGCATCTTTCTTCCGACGTGAAGATTCCCTGATCAACCAGTGGCAACTCCATGGTAGAATAAGAAATGAGGGGACGGGCGCGGTGGCTCAAGCCTGTAATCCCAGCACTTTGGGAGGCCGAGACGGGCGGATCACAGGTCAGGAGATCGAGACCATCCTGGCTAACACGGTGAAACCCCGTCTCTACTAAAAAATACAAAAAACTAGCTGGGCGAGGTGGCGGGCGCCTGTAGTCCCAGCTACTCGGGAGGCTGAGGCAGGAGAATGGCGTGAACCTGGGAGGCGGAGCTGGCAGTGAGCCGAGATCGCGCCGCAAGGGGTGGGCTGGTAACAAGAAGAAAGGAAGAAATGTGTGGTGAGAAGATCCAGTGACATCCTTGGCATCTTCTGTTCCCAGCTTTGTGACCCTGTGCCTATGCTCTACTCCTCAAAGCCTCAGTTTCCCCCTTTGCCAATGGACGGCCACACCACACAGGTCCGTAGGCTCCTTTTGGAAGAGAGCAACATAAGGGAATGGAACCGCCTTGTCAAACCCTATAGCATGATGAAAGTGAGGGCCTGGTGCTGGTGTGATTCTTCCTCCTCTAAGCCCAGGAGGGTGAGCAGGGGCAGTTGCCATGGCAGCCAATGCTGTGGAGCAGAAGCACTGCCTGTCTCATCCGAATGGCTGCCCTGAAGTCAGCAGACTGCATGTTGCCTCTAGGAAGTTATAATTTCAGTATCAAGTCACTAGATTATGCACTGTAATGAAAAATAATCACATTTATGCACTGTACTTTCAACATCTAGAATATCCACAACATAATGAGTGATGTATGTTGTTTAGAAATTACAAATCATTCTCTCGGTACCACGCAGGTATGTTTTTCTTTTTAATAGGGTGACCGATATGGTTTGACTGTGACCCCATCCAAATCTCATCTTGAATTGTGGCTCCCATAATTCCCACGTATTGTGGGAGGGAGCCAGGGGGAGACAATTGAGTCATGGGGGCAGTTTTCCCCATACTGTTCTCATGGTAGTGAAGGAGTCTCAGCAGATCTGATGGTTTGATAAAGGGAAACCCCTTTCACTTGGATCTCATTCTCTCTCTTGCTCCCACCATGGAAGATGTGCTTTTTGCTTTCGGCCGTGATTGTGAGACCTCCCCAGCCACATGGAACTGTGAATTCGTTAAACCTCTTTTTCTTTATAAATTACCCAGTCTTGGGTATGTCTTTATGAGCAGTGTGAGAACAGACTAATACAGTGACTTAGGTCTGTTTTCCCAAATCGCTTCTTCAGTGGGCACAGCTCCATCATCCTGCTGATATATGAGGCCCTGGAAAAGAACAGTTAAGCAGCTGACACCAATATCCAAGATTCAGTCCAAAGTATGTACCCAGTTGTTTCAAAGACTCTATGTTGCTCACGATGGTGGATATTGACCATTGATCAAGGAACATCTTATAAAGACAAATGCACAGAATCAAGCTACTTACCACTTATAAGTAAGATAAATTTTGGGGAAAATTACCCTACGCTTTTTTTCATTGCCCTGGGAGCACCACCCAGATGGAGAATCTCAAGTCTTCTCCTGCGACTGAAGCTTTCCTCCACGTGGCTCATGAAATCTAGGTTGGAAGGGAGTAAGACTCCACCCCTGCTTTCCAGGAGGGTTATTCCTTAAAAAAAAAAAAAAAAAGGCTAGATCTGACTTACAGATCCACTCATTTACATTCACAGGACCCTAATTATCCTAAAAGAGCAAGGCTGATTTCATGAAAAATGAAGAGATGAAGAGTGTGTCACAAATGTATGATCTGCTCATTCAGCAGTTTAGCCAAGCTCATATTGCCTAGTGTTTCCCTGCTAAAGGTTGCGTTTAGAAGAAACTCTCAGTTTAAAAGGACACAGATCCAAAAACCAACAATACAAATACAAAATTTGTCAGCATTTTCTTCATTGCAAGTCATGGTCATTGCGACGGGGTGATTCATGCTACTGAGAATCTTCATGTGTTCCAACGTTGACTCAAATAATGCTATCAGGCTGTGACATCTTTGTCTCTGCCTTTTATCTCTGCTTTAATCTGTATTGGTCTCACCTTTGGGCAAATCTTCTCCAAAAAGGGGCCCATCGACCACGGACTGCCAATGTCTTAGCAATACCAGGATAAAGAGAGCAACTGAGGATAAAGAGAGCTGCCTGTGTGACCGCCCAATGCGTTCACCTTACTCTCTGCCTAGACAGAGCCTATTTATCAAGGCGAGGGGATTGCAATGGAGAAAGAGTAATTCATGCAGAACCAGCTGTGCAGGAGCCTAGTGTTTTACTGTTACTCAAATCAGTCTCCTCAAGCATTCGGGGATCAGAGTTTTTAAGAACTACTTGGTGGGTGGGGGGAAGCCAGTGAGCCAGGAGTGCTGATGGGTTATGTAGGAGATGAAACCATGGGAAATGGAAGTTATCCTCTTGCACTGAGTCAGTTCCTGGGTGGGGGCCACAAGATCAGATGAGCCAGCTGATTGATCTGGGGGGTGCCAGCTGGTCCATCAAGTGCAGGGTCTGCAAAATATCACAGCACTGATCTTGGGAGCAGTTTAGGGAGTCAGAATCTTGCAGTCTCCAGCTGCATAACTCCTATACTATAATTTCTAATCTTGCGGCTAATTTCTCAGTTCTACAAAGGCAGTCTGGTTCCCAAGCAAGAAGGAGGTTTTGGGAAAGGGCTGTTATCATCATTGTTTTAAACTGTAAACTATAAACAACGTTCTTCCCAAAGTTAGTTCACCCTGCGCCCAGGAAGGAACAAGGACAGCTTGGAGGTTAGAAGCAAGATGCAGTCAGTGAAGCTAGATCTCTTGCTGTCTCAGTTAATTTTGCAAAGGCGGTTTCACTTGTTCCAACGATATTAATAGTGATGATAATAAAGTCCAGCTTGGCTTAGTCCATCCCTACACACCGAGTCAACCATGATGGCAAGAAATGTTGAATATTATTCAGTGGGGGCAGCTCTAGCCATACCTCCTGGAACAAGAGCTTGGGTGATGCACTTTCTTCTCTTTCCTTTTCCTTTCTTTTCTTAAGAGCTTGGTTGATGCTCCCTTTCCCTTCCTCTTCCTCTTCCTTTTCTTTGAAACGGAGTCTCTCGCTGTTGCCCAGGGTGGGAGTGCAGTGGCGCAGTCTCAGCTCACTGCAACCTCCACCTCCCAGGTTCAAGCAATTCTCTTGCCTCAGCCTCTGGAGTAGCTGGGATTACAGGCAGGTGCCACCATGCTTGACTAATTTTTGTATTTTTAGTAGAGACAGGGTTTCACCATGTTGGCCAGAATGGTCCCGAACTCCTGACCTCAGGTGATCCACCCATCTCAGCCTCCCAAAGTGCTGGGATTACAGGCGTGAGCCACCGTGCCACACCAGCCTGTGCTTTCTTGAGTGTAGATTAAGGCAGTGGTCCCAGAAAGGGCATGGAGGCAGTGGGGAGGCCATGACAGCTCCAGTTTGACCAGTGTTGTGATAAAGATGAGAACACAAAGGCAGAAACTCAGCCCTGCTAGATCACAGGTCATTCCTGAGAGCCCACAGCTGCCCTAAGCATTGAGCAACGGGTAGAAGTGAGCCCAGCAAAGAGGAAGGAACAGGTGGACTGAATAGGGAGTTGAAGTGAGAAGCAGAGGCAGAATTCAGAGAAACAAAGACATAGAAAGAAAACGTGCATTGATTTGGCTTGGCTGGAGCACAGGAGCTAATGTGGAAATCCAGACCTGCTGGCCTTGCGAAGCTGTGTGCAGAGTTGGAGCTTTATCCAAAGGCTGCTAAGAGGAAACGGGTGCATTTTCGTATTTGCATCCTGGGGAGAATATTTATATTTTAGAAATCTCCCTTTTGCAGTAATGAGGCGTTGAAATAATGAAAGTAAAACATGAGCAGAGATCAGCTGACAGTGCAGGAATGTCTGTAAAAGGATGTGTGGCGGAGTTCTATCTACTAGCACAGTGGAACTGAAAAGAAAACAGTGACTGACAGGACAGGAGGAAGTTCAGGTGAAGTGGCTATGTTGTCTGGGGTATATACCTTTGGGTTTCTTGTTGTGTGCCAGGAAAATTTAGGACACAGACACACATGAGGAGTTTAGGAGCGGAGATTTAATAGGCAGAGAGAAGAGAAAGAGAAATAGCTCTCTATAGAAAGAGGAGTCTCCGAGTGGAAAGGACTGTAGGCTGGTGGCAAATGTGCCGAATTTTATAGCCAGGTTTGAGGAGGAGGTGTCTGATTGACATAGGGCTCACAGATTGGTTCGATCAGGAATGATGTTTACATAGTGCTCGGGGAAGGCTGGTGGCCGCACCCCAATCTTATTATGGAAATGGGCTTTCCAGTTGATCAGCGCCATCCTGTCTGCTCCTTACTGCACATGTGGCTGACAGAGAAGGGAAGATGGAGCCGCCGTCTTGAACATGTCTAGTCCCCTAGTTCCTGCTGGCATTCACCCGTGCAAGCTCCCAGCTTGCTTGTCTGTGTCTGCAGCTGGACTTTATGGGCTGTTGTTTGTTAGAAAATGATTTGGAGCTGCTTTTCATTAAAAAAAAAAAAAGAAAAAAGCCTTACTGAGGACTCCCATACCCTTACTATCTGGCTGAGTGATTTCTTAACTCCTGTATTACAGGGTGTTGGATGACTCCTGGGTTCTTGGTTTAGGAAGTCAGACAAAGGGGCATATGCATGCTTGCAAAAGGGGGTTCTGGAAACAGGCATTTGGTATTCAAACCCCAGCCCTGTCCTCATTAGCTGTGCAGCTAATGGACAAGTTCCTTACCCTCTCTAAGCCTTAGCCCCTCTATCTGTGAAATGAGGAACAAGATATTACCCATTTTGTAGGGTTCCTGTAAATATAAGTCACTTAGAACAGTCCTGACCATAGTGAGCTTTCAGGAAATGTCAGATGCTCTGATTATTACATTCATCTTCATTATTCTTTGCCTCAGAGAACAAATGAGGAGCAGCAGAACGGAGCAGGAAGAGGATGAGGACTTGTCTGCTGTGGTCATGCTCAGTGTGACCCAGAGACAGGCCCTGAGTCGTGTGACTTGCAGGTGTGCAGCCACGCGTCACTGGCCCAAACTCACCTTCTTTCCTCCTCCTTCCCGCTCCATCTCAGCCTGAAGCTCCTTCCCTGGAGCAGTCTTTCCATTCCGAAGGACTGGCTCTTCAGAGGTCCCTTGTCCATAAGCAAGAGCCTCTGGCTGGGACTGCACCACACCCTATTCCTGGCCATGGTCCCCACAGTTGAGGCACTGGCTGGAAGCTCCCTGGGATGAGGCTGGACCTGGAGCTCAGGGCATGGAGAGAAGCCCATGAGAGGGGAGGATGGAGAGCACCCTGCATGGTGCAGCCAGCATGAGCCGTGTTGGAGTCCCAAGCAGAAGGAAAAATATTCACCCCCAATACATAATTCAATCTCAATTGTTATTAAGGTCAAATCTTGTATCATAAAGTTACCCATTTTAAAGTGAACATCTGAGTGCATTAGCATATTCACCATGTTGCACAGCCCTATGTAGCTGCAAAATATTTTCATCATACTGAAAGGAAACCAGCAGCCATGAAGCAGTTACTCCACATTCCCGCCCTGCCCACAGCCCCCGAGGACCACCAGCTTCCTTTCTTTCTCTGTGGATTTGCCTATTCTGCATATCTGATGTAGATGGAATTAGACATCGGTACCCAAATGAATACTCAAACCATGCATGTTATAGTATCAACCAGTCACAATAGAGAAAAGGTGGAAACAACACAAACGTCCGTTGGCAGATGAATGGGTGGGCACAGTGTGGTCTATCCATACAATGGAATATTATTAACTACAAAAAGGAACAAAACACCTATATATGCTACCAACACTCTGCTAAGTGAAAAATGCCAGACACAAAGTGTACCTATTTTAATGTATTTTTCATGATTATTTTTTTCTGGAACATTAAACTAAATGAAATAAAATTAAAACTTGAGAAGCAGGCATATTAAAAGTTGCAGCATTATTTTTAATGTTAAATATTTTACTTATACCCCAAATGAAATTTACTATATTTTTATGTTCTTGGCTTTAATGAAGGCAACCTCATCAATAGTATTTTCATAAAACCTTCATTAAATTATTAAAATTTCCATAAAGCATATGTATAAGGGCACACAGTTTTCCTTTTGCCTTGGGCTCCAATATCTCAGGATGGCACTGGTGGACCCTGTCTTTATTTAAATTTTTGATATTTTGTCCACCATGGATTTTTTGCATTCATTTTGATTTCTTAACATACTTCATTAAAATAGTATTTATCTTGATTGCTGAGATTTGTGGCACCCCCTTAACTTTTGTGTGCAATGAGAGAGTCTAACTTATGTCCCCTGGCCTGGCTCTGGCAAGGGGACCTCAGAGCCTGTGTTTAGGCTGTTTCAGGGCCAGTGGCTGGTGATCACAAGCGTTGCTGAGAAGGAACCCGTTCTGACACGGTGCCAGGCCCTTTCTCAGTGCTTTATCCGTGTCAGCTCAGTGAATTGTCACAACTGTAGGGAGTCTGAAGTAGAATGTCAGGCCCTTTTTGAGGATGCAGAAATTTGTTCCCAGAGACACTAAGCAGCTTGTTGAGTCAGTCACCAGCCAGGTGGTGAGAGAATTGGAGTTTGAACCCAGGCAGTCGGGCTCTGCAGTCCACACTCTTGGCTACCCCATTGTCCTGTCCTGGAGGCAACAACAAGCTTGTCTCTAATGTTTGCACAGAACCAGGGTGGCCAAATCACTCCAGTTTGCCTGGAACTCTTCCTGGCTGTAGCAGTAAACTTCTGCATCCCAGGAAGGCCCTGAGTCTTGGGCAAACTGAGATGGTTGGCTTCCCCATCCACAACAGAGCACATAGATTGGAGTTGGTGGAGCTGATTGGAGTCCTTGGCTGTGTTGCTCTGTCACTGAATCACTGTGTGACTTTGGGCCTGTCACTGGACTCCCTGTGCCTCCATTCCCTCTTTCATAAAAAGGAGTTTACGAGATGATTGTCATTCAGGTTAATGATGTTTTAAATCCCTGTTTGGTCTTGGTGTAGATTCAAAAAGAGTGAACCAGGAAACTTAATGTAGTTGAAATACTTTTAGCTTAGAAAAGAACAGAGCAGAGGGTAACTAGCTCAGAATATTCAGTTGGTGACATGTATTTACGAGATGGAAAAGTCTATGTCTGACGGGGGACAGAGGCTTATCTTCTAGACTGGAAAGGAGAAGGGGATGGAAGAGTCACCGAAGAGGAGAATACAGGTGAGAAGTAGGGTGTGGGCTGTTATTTCTCCTGTACAGAGAAGCAACTTGGAAAGGCACATGTAACAGGTAGGACAGTGTGAGTAGGGCCAATTAGGAGGGAAACTGGTTTCTCTAGAGGATGAAAGCACACGAGGCAGTGCTGACAAAAACAGGATGTGTTAGATCGGGGATTTCATTCAAGCTGCTGGGAAAAGGGACAGATTATAGAGAAAAAGGCTGCAGAGTGCCTCTCCCAGTACTTACGAGGCGAGATGAGAAAACCAGGCAGGTGGGATCCTGCTAAAACCAGTCAAGGATCCCCGTGAGAATGAGCTGCCCTGATAGCTTTTCTGGCTGCTTGGATTTGGAGGCCATCTCCTGGCAATGATTTTATACCAAGAGAGGGAAAGTGCCTTTGCAAAAATTATAACAGTGAGAAAATTATGGCTGTGAAAGAGATCTGTTCTAACCCACCCCCATCTTGCCTTTTTCTAATTTATTTCTGGGCTTTTGGGCTGAGCTGGCTTTGGAAGACATTTAGCTGATATTAATGGTTCAAAACTCAACCGCCTTTGTAAAGCTAATGAAAGGCCGTCAGGCTGGGGGAGGAAGGGAATCTGAAGTCTGCTAAAGTGTGGACACACATTGTCAGTCATTCCGGCCAATAACCCACCATTATAGATTGACCTTTTGAAATATAATATCTTTTCAGGGTTTTCTTTCTTTCTTTCTTTTTTTTTTTTTTGATATCTGACACCATGTCTCCATGTGGACCAGTCTCGCTCCTGTGACCCCACCCGGAAGTGATTCAGTGCAAGAGGACAGCTTGGATCTCCTATGACTTCATCTCTCCCGCAACACATCAGCAGCAAGCACCCATTGCCTAGCAACCCCCGGCCCTTACCCCACACTGTCTTTGAAAAACTCCTGCTTAGGAGTCTAGGATGAGACTGACTTGAGTGCTAACTCCACCTCCCACGTGGCATGGCTAGCCTCCTGTCTGTGAAACTCTTTCTTTACTGCAGTGTTGTGGTCTTTATTTGTGCAGTGGGCAGGCAGAACCCCTTGGGTAGTTGCAAAAGGTCACCTGGAAATGAAGTGACTACTAATTAGGTATGAATCAACACGGTGAGCAAAGGTCAGGGGAGAGGTTTGCACTGCGGTGATCGATGGTCTCAAGGGGTCGGGTCGGATTTGCAGTAAAAGAGATTTTCCTGGAATCTGAATGATGAAGAGTAACTTGGAAACGTAAACTTGTGAACTTGTCTTTCCTGCTGATATGTTCCTAGTCTGGGTAAATCAACTGAAAAGTGTTCACAAATTGCTTCAACATTCAGGACTGGGATATAGCAATGTTTTCGACTGAATTTTTTCTTCTTTTAATAAACTTGTTCTGGTTACTTGAGTGGGGTAGTCACCTTGATTGCTTTTATACTCCTTATATCCACCAAGGAAGGCCGAACCCAGCCTAAACAGCCTGGTGGAAGGGAAGCTGCATATTAATCTGATTATACTTATTCCTGAGCATAGTAAGATACTAGTGTACTTTTACATTTAAAAAATTGTCATGCTGTTCTGGAAGCTTAAATGAATGCAATGCAGTCCTTCTTAATGACATTCAAATGCATCCAATTCCTCTTTTTCCATCACTCCTATCATTCTCTCTAGACCCCACTATCCTCACCTGGACACCTGCAGCAGGGTCTAATCGACCCTCCTCTAGTTCATTCACCACACACTGCCCACAGTGATGTCCTAAAGTGTTATAGTGACCACAGCACTCACATTTATAAAATCGTTCACTGCTCCTCATTGCTCCAAGAGAGAATGGAAATGTGTTTGGGTAGCTAGCAAGCCCTTGGGGGACCTGGTGTCTTTTACTTATGGTGTTTCATAATTTGTGGCTTCCTCCACTTGATACCAGTCTCCAGCCAAGTGTAATCCTTCAATGGTCCTGAACTGACCTTCTTGGTCTTCAGGGATTTTGTAATTCCTGCTGCTTCAGCGTGGACCACCTTCTATCACCCAGCTCCTCCATACTTGCACCTCTTCCATTCTCTGTCTCGGCTTTCAGATGTCACTGCTGGGGTCTCCTCCTCTGGGAACATGGGACTTCCTAAGACTGTCGGGTGATCCGCCAAAGTTAAGAAAGCCTCCTTGATCTGGGCTGGATAATCTGATTATTTAAATGGGAAAGGGACAAAAATTCGAGCATCCTGAGACAGAATCTAGTCCAACGTTGATTTAGTCCAGTGTTTACATACTTAGTCTGTCCTCTCCCTGGAGATGGAAATGTCAGTTATCAGGGACACTGGATGCTAAGGGCTGACGAGCGGGAGGAAGGCCTTGTCCTTTTATTTATTTCCAGGGCAGAAGCTTCGGCCACTGTCATCTGTGAAATCCAGTTACAACTTTCCCTTGTTTTAAGAGGGCTTCATGAACCATATTTCATCCTACTTTTTCAGGGTCACTTCTCCATCCATAGAGCCTGTTTGAAGAGCCTTATGTGAGTCAATTGCACGCCGTTTTTTGTTGTTGTTGAGATGGAATCTTGCACTGTTGCTCAGGTTGGAGTGCAGTGACACGATCTCGGCTCACTGCAGCCTCTACCTCCCAGACTCTCATGCCTCAGCCTCCCAAGTAGCTGAGATGATAGGCGCCCACCACTATGCCCAGCTAATTTTTGTATTTTTGGGAGAGACAGGGTTTCACCATGTTGGCCTGGCTGGTTTCAAACTCCTGACCTCAAGTGATCTGCCTGCCTCAGCCTCCCATAGTGCTGGGATTACAGGCGTGAGCCACCGTGCTCAGCCTGTTCGTTTTTTTCTCAGTCCCACCATAGAGACATCTTATCAAAATGAATGTAGTGACCCTGGCACAGCCCATCACAACCATGCCCCTAAAAAGAAGAACATTAAAAGAGGAAATTGGGAACTTAAGCCTTTTCTGAGGACATTCTGGAAGGTCCATTATGACACATTTTAATTCCCGGGTACAAGGTTCAAGTCCTAACAGAACATTTCATATATTACATTATATATAAACTCTGTAGAGTGGTCTTTATTCTTCATTAGTTTATGGGATAGAAAATTCATCATTAACCTTGACCGTGAATAAGCATCCATTGACGGTGTAAATGAATGAGCTTGCTTTGTTTGTTTTATTTTCAGAATTGAAGAAGTGTGGGTCCGTTGTCTCCTTATGGTAAAGTCTACGCTTAGGAAACCCTCAGATGTACTCTTTGATCAAAATGATGCTCAAAACATTCTGTTTTTTCAAGGCCCAAGGATCGGTGCCCCCCGCCCCACTCTTGTCCATTACCAAGAGCATCCTCACAGTCCACTGGAAAGTCCAACATGAAGTAATTAATTTGTTTTCTATGTTTATCACCTGAATGATAGATTCAGGGCCTATCCTCTCCTGGAAAGCTATTAATCATACCCTTTGCTGTGTGGCACAGGTTTGATAATGTTGGCTTCACAACCATGCCTGGCTGGATTGGAATTGTGGATGATGTTCACTAACTGCCTTCAGAAACTGTTCAAGACATTTAATGAAGACACTTGTTTTCTCCATGTTTCTCTTGGCAACAAAAAATATAGCCAATAGCTTTTTCTCTGGATTGCAAGTGCTTTCCTAAATCCTCTGTCTTCTTAATGGAAGAAGATTCCCATCTTGAGTCCTATTATTTGAGAGATGTGAAAAGCAGATGCTCCAAATGTATGTGGGAAACAAAACAAACCAAAAAACCATTTATGAAAAGTACAAAAAGTCGCACACATAACAAAAGCGAAGCCCTTCTTTTCTTCCTCCCTGGTTAACTTTGGAGCCTTGTTAAAAGACACTCTGAACAAAGAGCTCTTTACAACAACAACAAGTTTGACCAATGCAGAGAGCAATTACAAACTCTGTTTAAATGGGCCTCAGAGCCACACATAAAGAGCCAGTGTTGCCCAAGGCTGTTCCCAAGAACATTTCTGAAGTTGGGCTTAAAACAATTTGTTTCCATTATCTTTTACTCAAGGTGGGTTCTGGAATAATCTGTGGAATCAATTGCAAAATTCAGCATAAACTTCTTCTTGCAGAAACTCTGGTGACATATCATCTAGCTGAATCTCACTTGATAGATACTAATGAGAAATGCAAGCATGGGTTTGATATACTGTGGACTTCTTTTTTGTAGCTAATACAAGCCAATTCCTGAGAAGACATGGATTTAAAACATTGTGTTATATTCATCATTAGACACCCTTTTATTTAATCTACTGTACAACCCTAAATAAAATTACAGAGTGACAGGATTCAACTTCGCATCAATCATCACTTGAAAATGGGGAGAGTGAGAAAGGGTGGCATCTCCTTGGGGCCCGTGGACAAGGAGAAGTTTCTAATTATTAAGCAGAGAAAATGGAATGCGGCTTTGCAAAGGCAAGTCAGAGCAAGCTCGCTCCAGTCAGGAGATGTTCAAAAAGTATAGCAGTGGCGGCACCTGAAAAAACCTTGATTCTGTGAACTCACTCATGCAATGTAAAGCCCAAACCATGGCTTCATATATTTGAAAAACTCTAGTATATGGTGTGCATTTTAATTATAAAAATCAATCAGCCAGCACTTTGGGAGGCCGAGGTGGGCGGATCACCTGAGGTTGGGAGTTCAAGACCAGCCTGTCCAACACGGAGAAACCCCGTCTCTACTAAAAATACAAAATTAACTGGGTGTGGTGTCATGTGCCTGTAATCCCAGCTACTCGGGAGGCTGAGGCAAGAGAATCACTTGAACCTGGGAGGCGGAGGTTGCGGTGAACTGAGATCACACCACTGCACTCCAGCCTGGGCAACAAAAGCAAAACTGTCTCAAAAAAAAAAAACCAAAAAGGACTTTTCTAGTTTATGGGAATTTTAACTTTTTTATTATAAAGGTAACACATATTTTATGCATAAATACATAAAGTGAAAATTACCCAATGACCAGCCCCTTCGAAGTCCACTTATAACCGAAACACAGCTTCAATCGCTTGCCACTTGCAGAGTCCAATTAACAAGAGCCAGGTCCAGTATAAGAAAAATGATTTTATTCCAAAGCTTAGCTTAGGGGAAGAAGTACAGGTGCCTGCCTTTAAGTCCCTGCTTTTGGGGAGGAAAGCAGGGGCTTTTAAAGGAACACTTGGCATGAACAGAATACAGGGGAGGAAGCGAGCAGCTACAGGGTCATTCTGCTGGGTGCTCAAGCTGGCACCATGGCTGGCAGAGTTAGGCTGCAAACTGGCCATTGTCTGAGATACTTTCCAGGCAGAAGAGAGTTCTTTTGAGGGCATACATTTAGGTCGTAAATTGACTGTTGTCTCCTGAGGCAATCTCCTGGTGGGGGAGAGTTGCACTCTGGAGCTTCTAAGAAAGCACATGGTTAGATCAGCTTGCCCTGCAGGGAGGGCCTGGTGAAGGGAAGGCAAAGTTACAGGTGCATTTCTAAAGAACTACCTAGGAAGTGGGAAATAGTGGAAAAGGGGAAAAGGGAAAACAATAGCAAAATAATTTTAAAAAATAACTCATTCTCTCTTAGAAAAATGGAGATACTCAGATACATGCACCCCGAGGGGGAACCAATGTTCATAATTTAGAAGTTATTCTACCTAAGTTCTCTCATTCTGTCCTAAAAAACTTCTTGCCCTTAAAATCTACTTATATGACAAATGTGTGCATCTGTATCATCACAATCAAGATATAGGTGATTTACATCACTCACAAAGTTTATCTTCTGCCTCTTCCAAATTTCCCCTTGCCCTTGCACCTGGGGAAAACTTGATCTGCTTTATTTCACTAAAGATTAGATTTTCTTTTCTGGAGTTTCATATGAATGGAATTGAAATGGGAGAGTTCCTTGACTCCGCTCACAGGATGTGTGACAAGGGTGTGGCTCCTTTGTTCAGCCACCGTGCGCACTCAAACCCCTCACTGGAGTAGGAGCATGCAGATAGGCTGGTCCGGGAGCCAGGTGAGCACCCTTGGGCTCCGGCCTCATGGCAGCGTCCAGGTGTGAGAGGCTGTGACTCCTGAAGCCCTTGGGCTCCAGCCTCATGGCAGCGTCCGGGGGTGAGAGGTCGCGACTCCTGAAGCCCAAGTGGGCGCGTGTTACAGTGCGCTCTTTTAGCCTTACCATCCATGGATGGCATAAGTATTAAACAGCTCAGTCGACCCTCTGCCTTTTGGCAAGGGCTAAAGGCCGTGGACCCTCTGCTTTTTGGCTGGGGAACCATCCTCTTCTATCCAGTATTTCCCTGTCTTCTGTCTTTCTCGGAATCACATGGTATGTACTTGTGGCAGATGTCAAAAAGCACTGCCCAGCTCTCCAGCTCTGACAGTCTCAGCTGCTGCGTCTCTTGGCTCATCTCTGGATTTGCCCTGAGGCCACCTAACCCCAGCCTGCCCCAAGCCAACAGCCAAGCTCAGCTAGGATTCAAGTGCCAGCCCACTCCCAAGGACACTTGTAACAGAATATTTTATCTTGAGGACTGACTGCTGACCTGGATGAAAGTTTCTCAGAATTCCATTGCAGCCTTTGATTCTTCCTACAAAATACTCTGGCCCTCTCCCTCATCTTTCACAGGTATTCAGCTGGTATAATGGTGCAAAGGAGGTTGCTGCCTCCCTTGCTTTGACCTCACTGTCCTTGGCAGCTCGCGCACTGTCTCATCCCATCTGAATGTCTGTTCCTTGGAGGACTTGAAATAACACATTTGTCAGACCTCTCAGCCGAAGCTCGGCCATTATAACCCCTGTGACCTGCACATATGCTTCCAGATGGCCTGCAGGAGCCAAGAAGTCTGGAGCAGCCAAAAAACCACAAAGAAGTGAAACAGCCAGTTCCTGCCTTAACTAATTAACCCACCTTACCACATTCTACCATTATGACTTGTTCCTGCCCTGCCCCAACTGATCAATCCACGCTGTGACATTCTTCTCCTGGACAATGAGTCCCATGACCTCTCCACCATGCACCTTGTGACCCTCTCCCTGCTAACAATAGATAATGACCTCTAACTGCTTTTTAAGTTTCCACTGCCTACCCAAGCCCTATAAAGCTGCCCCTCTCCCATCTCCCTTCGCTGACTCTCTTTTCGGACTCATCCCACCTGTACCCAAGTGACTAAACAGCCTTGTTGCTCACACAAAGCCTGTTTAGGTGGTCTTCTGTACGGACACGCGTGACAACATTAGTATGTTGGCTTCCTTTCTTTTGCTCTGCATAATGTTTCTGAGATTTATCTGCGATATCGTTTGTCCATAATTTGTTTTAGTTGTTGTTGTTCCTGAGTAGTATTTCTCTGCATGAACAGGCCACTTTGTTTATGTATAGTTAAATCAAGCTTAGCCTAAAGCTTCCTCCTTACATATTTGAAGTTCAGCCTAAAGGTTTTCTGTACATCATGAACTGTAACAAGCGGAGGTGTAAACAGACTGTAGCCCACACTTGTGTCGATCACCGAGTTTTGGCTGATGAAAGGTGGACAACTGTTTGAAGCGTGTTCAAATAAGGCAAACAGCGAGCTGTAACCAACCTGGCCATTCTGTTCTTCGCTTCTGTTTTCTCTACCTCACTTTCCCTTTTCTGTCCATGCATCTTCCTCCACGACTGGAGTCTCTGAGTCTACTCTGGCTTGGGAGGCTGCCGGATTCGTGAATCATTCATTGCTCAGTTAAACTCTTAAATTTAATTTGGTTGACGTTTTTCTTTTATCAGTATTCATGCATTGGTAGACTTTTGTGCTGAGTCCAGTTACAGGCTCCTACAAATAAATCTTGCTATGAACACTCATAGACAAGTCTTTGGATGGTTGTACACTTTTCTTTTGCTCGAGTAGGTAAGTAAAGGAAGTGTGATCCCAGAAATCAGAGGCAGGTCTCAGTTAATTTAGAAAGTTTATTTTGCCAAGGTTGAGAACGTACCCATGACACAGCCTCAGGAGGTCCTGACAACACGTGCCCAAGGTGGTCGGGGCACAGCTTGGTTTTATACATTTTAGGGAGACATGAGCCTTCACTCAATATATGTAAGATGTACATTAGTTCCATCCAGAAAGGTGGGGACAACTCAAAGCAAGGCCCCCCACTGGGGGCTTCCAGGCCGCAGGTAGGTGAGAGACAGATGGTTGCAATCTTTTGAGTTTCTGATAAATTTTTCCAAAGGAGACAATCAGAATATGCATCTGCCCCTGTGAGCAGAAAGATGACTTTAAATCAAATGGGAGGCAGATTCGCCCTGAGCGGTTCCCAGCTGGAGGGGAACCAAGATACTTTCCCTTCACAGAAGTAAAGTCCAGTCATCAGGTAAACATATGGGTAACCTTTTAAAAATAAATGGACAGTTTTCCAAAAGTTTTTGTCATCTTATGTCCCCACCAAAAGTGCGTGAGAATTGAAATGGCCTCATATCCTAACAATTTTTATTTTTATTTTTTTGAGACAGAATTTCACTCTTGTTGCTCAGGCTGGAGTGCAGTGGTGCGATCTCGGCTCATCGCAGCCTCTGCCTCCTGGGTTCAAGCGATTCTCCTGACTCAGCCTCCCGAGTAGCTGGGATTACAGATACGTGCCACCTCACCCAGCTAATTTTGTATTTTTAGTAGAGACAGGGTTTCTCCATGCTGGTCAGGCTGGTCTCGAACTCCTGACCTCAGGCGATCTGCTCGCCTCAGCTTCCCAAAGTGCTGAGATTACAGGCGTGAGCCACTTTGCCCAGCTAACAATTGGTATTTTTGCACTTAGCTTGGAGTGTGGTGGTGTCTCATTGTGTTTTTAATTTCCACTTTCCTAATGACTAATGATTTGGACATGTCTGCTCTTTGTCCATTGTATATCTTCTTTTGTGAAATGTCCAAAGCATTTGTCTATTTCTACTAGGTTGTTTATCATATTATTGAGTTTTAATATTAGTATACTTTGTATATTCCAGATATAAGTCATTTGTCAGCTACATGAATTGTGAATATTTTCTTCTAGTCTGTGACTTGTCTTTAACTTATATAATGATATCTTTCAAGGAGTATACACTTTTAATTTTGATGATGTCAAATTTATCAGATTTTTATTTATGTTTCCTGCCTTTTGTGCCCTATGGATCAAAATCTTTGCCTGTCCATGGTCATATTTTTTTGTCTATATTTTTTATTTAACTGTATAATGATTTTAACTTATACTTTTAGATGCACAATAGTTTTCAGTCAATCTTTGAGTATTGGGCGAGGTAGTGGTTGATTTTTACTTTTTATCCAATTGTGCCCCTGCCATTTGTTGAACAGACTTTATTTCCTATTGAGTTACACTGTCAGACTTATGAAAACCATACACGTGTGGATATACTTGTATATTCTCTGTCCTATCATCAGTTATACGCATATACACAAACACAAGCACATAGTGTACTTTGTTGGTTACAATAACTATACAAAAAGTATCCTCCAAATTAAAATGTGAAATTAAGGAAACCATACCATTCACAAAATATCTAAAATCATTAAATACTTAAGGATAAATCTGACATTTGTGAAAGACTTGAACTCTCAAAAGTACAAAATACTGCTGAGAGAAATTAAAGAACTGAATCAACAAAGCTATGTAATATTTCATGCTCAAGGCTGTCATGCCTCCGTATTAAGATATGAAATATCCCCAAATGATCAATAGATTCGATGAAATGTCAATTAAAGTTTCAGAAGGTGTTCCTTGTAGAAATTGCCAAGTACATTCTAAAATGTATATGGAAATAGAAAGCACCAAAACAATTTTGGAAAATGAAAATTGAGCACCCTAAAATTTACAATAATCATTACAACGTATCTCAACTTATCTTCAAATAATATTGACATTTCTTGTGTGTCTGAAAATGTACAAGGGCATACTTCTGTTCCTGCCCTCTCATCCTTTGTGCTATTTCTTGTTACATTTTACTTCCACAAGTATTGCAAATGCTATAATTCATTTATCTTATTTATACTTTAAAAAGGCAATTACTTTTTGCATTAACTTAGAAATTAGAAAATATTTACATTTATATTTACCCACCTACTTACTTCCAGTACTTTTTATTCTCATGTGTAGTGGATCTTTTCCCCAAAGAATTTCCCTTATGGTATTGCCAGTCTGCTTCTAACGGATTACTTTAGCCTTTGTCTGAAAAGTCTTTGGCCTTTATTTTTGAAAAAGATTTATAGTGCATAGACAATTCTAAGTTGATGGGGTTTTTCATTTCCTTATAGCACTGCACTTTGAAGATGTTACTCTGTTTTCTTTTGGACTGTGTGGTTTCTGATGAAAATTATTTCCTAGGTATGTTCTGTAGGACATAATTTATGCACACATAGATTTTCTTTTGCTGCTTTTAAGATTCCTTTTTATCACTTGTTTTCAGAAATTTTATTATAATGAGTCTCAATATATTTTTCTTTATGTTTCCTTGGCTGTGGGTTTATTTATCATTTTAAATCTATGCTTCATAGTTTTGATAAGATTTGGAATTTTTTAGCCATTGGTTTTTCAATTATTTTAGATTCTTACTCCTCTCTTTTTTGGACTCCAATTGATTTAGAAATTAAATATATGATAACCACACAAATATTTCAGTGGAAGGCGGTAATAGTTATATAGATACTACAGAAGAAGACATTACTTTTCTTCAGCCATCAAAAATTATACGTGTGCATCCAAAGAAAAAGTTGCAAAATGAAGCACAGACAGAAATATGTCTTTTCTTTTTTAAAAAAAAGGCAAAACAAAAAACAGAGTTTCAGTGCCCTTTGAGGTAGTACAAAGCAGTTTAATACAGATTCCATTTTTCTTCTCATTACATTCATATTCTTCATTAAATCCTTGAGTATACTCAGTATGTTCACAGTAATTCTTTTAATGCTCATATCTGCAGATGCCATCATCTCTATCATTTATGGGTCTGTTTCTACTGACTTATTTCCTTCCTGTGTTTAGGTCATGTTTTTCTGCTTCTTCACGTCTCGTAATTTTTTAATTGAAAGCTAGACAGCTTAAATTTTGCATGGGTGTATGCTAGATTTTCTTCACTTCTTATGAAATACATTGAACTTTATTCTTTTTATATCAGTTTGATGTTTAAGTCTTGCTTTGAACCACTTTTAAGACTTGTCCAAAGCACCCTTTAATCTATAGCTAATTTAGCTCTGCTTCTAAGGTATGGCTCTTCTCTATTGAATGCCTTATGTATAAACGAAATAATTCCCAGCCCTTTGTGACCTCTGGTCATTTTCATCATACAGCTCCCTGGCAATTTTAATTTCCCCAGAAGTTTTTGTTTATTCAACCTGTGAGTTTTTCCCCAGTACATATGGAGATTTTTATCAGCAGAAGAGTCAAGCGTGCCTATGTGCACATTTTTGGAACTCCGGCTTTGCACAGCTCCTTCCTTCCAGGTGTTCTGTCCTGTAAGTCCTAGGAACATCAGCCTTCCCAAAGCCCAATCTCTTTCTCCCCAGTTCAGTGAGAACAGGAGGCTCTGTTTGGTTTGACCTTCCCTGCCCTGCAGCCCAGAAGTGGGGAGTGATAGATCTCATCTTATTTGTTTTTCTTTTTTCAGGTATCATAGTCTTGCCCTGCCTGTTGTCCGATTCCAGATAATTTGTTTCCTGTAAGTTGCCCAATTATAGGAATATTTTTGTTTTAAATTTGTTCCCTGTAAAAAGGTGATTCTGGGCTGTTTTTCCCTCCTGTGGCCAAGACATAAATTTCCCTCCTATTTATTTTGAACATAAAAACAGCTTTCTATGTTTTATCCTCCCATTTTCTTCCTCCTCCTTGTTATTTCCCTTCTCCCACCTCCGTCTTACCCTTATCATGAACAACATTATTACAAGCAACAGCTAATGTTTTTTCCAGGTGCTAAGCCAAGCATGTTACTTGCATTTTAAAATTTAATTCTCTTGCAGGGTAAAGATGAATAAATTCTGTGGACCTAATGTACAGCATGGTGATTATAGTTAATAATAATGTGTTGTAACCTTGAAATTTACTGAGAGTAAATACGAAGTGTTCTCATCACAGGCATGCGCACGCACAATGTAACTACGTGAAATGATGCACATGTTAATTAGCTTGATTATGATAATCATTTCTCAATATATATGTGCCAAATGATCACATTGGACACCTTGAAAATATACGATTTTTATTTGTCAGTTATATGTCCATAAAGCTGAAAAAAAGAAAAACACAAAATTTAATTCTAACAACAGCTCTCAAACTAGGCTGCCAGGACTCCCTTTATCTTAGCCCTCCTGATACATGTGGTCATATCTCATCATTCTCAGCCTTCCAGCCAACGCTGCGAAGATGCTGATTTAACTCTGTCTCCTAAATGCACAAATATGTGCCCCTCTTGTCAGATGGGGGTCTCTTTACTGACATTTTATTTTATTTTATTTTCATTTTTTTGGGGATGGAGTCTCTTTCTGTCACCCAGGCTGGAGTGCAGTGGTATGATCTTAGCTCACTGAAACCTCTGCCTAATGTTCTGAGGGAAGAAAGGAGAATCACTGGAACTCCTGCTTCAGCCTCCCTAGTAGCAGGGATTATAGGTGCCCACCACCATGCCAGCCTAATTTTTGTATTTGTAGTAGAGACGGGCTTTCACCATGTTGGCCAGGCTGGTTTCGAACCCCTGACCTCAAGTGATCTGTCCTCCTCGGCCTCGCGAAGTGCTGGGATTACAGGAATGAGCCACTGAGGTCGGCCTGCAACTCATTTTAAAGCTATTCATCAGGCTAAACCTGGCTCAGGATTCTGTTGGTCTTCATATCCTCTAAGAATCTTCCGTGGTGCTCTTCATGTTCTCCCCTCCCACCCTCACTTTGCTAGGTTGAATTTGGCCCCAGCTATATGCACAATTTTATCCCAACCCATGCACAGCTCTCCCGTAATTCCCGCTGTTTATACCAGATGCTACTCCGTACTTTCTCCTTTTTCCCTCAGAACGTTAGTGTGAGTGAGGCCCATCAGATTCACCTCTTTGTTTCCAACGCCCAGCACAACGCCAGATGAAGTGGGTGTTAACTAAATTCTAGCTGTATTAATGGACACATGCATGAAAGGATACACTTTCCTCACTAATAGTCTTAGCTTCATGGAACCAGGGTCATTCACATTCACTTACAGAGCCTGCTCAATCGGAATCTGCTAACCTCCTTGTCCTTAAACACAGAAACAGTTTCCGTATTCCTATTGTACACAGTCGGTGCTCATTAATGCTCTCTTAATTAATCCCCTGAGAAGTGGGAACCATAAAATCCAATTGAGCAATTGAATCTCTTGTCCTTCTAACTCTTGGTGGAGCCAGAGGAATGGGGATATTAAAAGTTTCCTGAATCTCATTATCAGCTCAGAATTTTAAGTGTGTGTCTATGCCCCCATCACCCCCTGGAGCATCATGACATGAGTGAAAGCCCGGTGCTTCCCAGGTCACACAGGCTGGTCCCTTATTTTGTAGAAGGTTTACCTGACACTCAGACTGTGACATTCTCTAACTTCATGTGATAACTTAGTTGCAGAACCAGGATTAGAGCCTATATCCTTCCTGCTTATCCAGCATAAGCTTCCTTCTCATTTGTGTCCTAACTTTGCTCTAATTTCGTCTGATTTATGCATATATTTTGATATCTATTATTTATTAATTCATTAATTCATTCATTTGATAAACAATAAGTATTTTATCTGTTATGTATGCCAGAAAAATACTCAGATAAATAAGAACAGACTCTACTGTCTTCTTCAGCTATTCAGCTTCTATTCAGCATTGCTTCAAGCATTTATTTATTTCAACATCATCATTTTTAAAGTTGATACATACAAATAGAGCATATCTGAGTCTATACAATGGCTAGTTCAAAATTGATCTGAATTTTATCTACATTGCTTAATTTCTTTTCTTTTTCTTTGAGCTGAATGACTGACATTTACTCCAAAACTTATTTTATTTAAAATGAATGCTTGATTTTTAGTATTTAGAAAAATATGAAATATATAAAATGCCCTCTGGTACACTTGAATTGAATTTTCTTCCTATCACAAACATTGAATTCTTTTCAAAGTGTAGTTTAATGTGCCTATGCAATCATGCACAATGATATATTCTAAGTTGGCCTCATGAATGAATTTTGAGAAAATATCCTATTCCCAGCACTTTCATCTTGTATAGGGAAACAATTTTTTAACTTTGTATTTGAGCGATTGATCTTAGTGTTTTGAAATTGGGCTAAGTATTATATATGACCATACATGAATAAAAAATATCCATTACTGTTCTCCCTGGAGCAGAGAGTGAAAATAAAGTTGTCTTAGGTTGCGGGACTGGTTCCTAAGACATCTCCAAGATCAGTGCTCAGGGAGTGGCTGCCAGCCATATCTCATGCCTTTGAATCAATAGCAGCCTGAAAATCATTTCAGATTTCACACTCCTGCGTTGCTCATGTTTCTAGCTGAGAAACTGCTTGTACCTACAAGACAGTATAATTTGTTAAATCCATCTGATTCTAAGTGTAGCTACCCACAAAATATTCAAACTCTGTTCTCTTCATATCACACTTTGATCTGAGGGCAGCTAAGCCCTATAAAATACTCATATAGGTAACATAACTTCTGGCTTTGACCCATGGAATTAATGCAAGTGAAGCTCAATTTTACCTCTAAAAACATTTCAGCACGATGCCAGAGCAGGTTTTCACTGCTCCCATTAATTGATGATAATACGATACCACTTTTATTTGAACATAAGGAAAACCTCCATCATTATCCTTGGTGCCTGGGCCATTCCCCATGGGGCCTGGGTTCGATTTCTTTATGTAAATCTCCGTGACTGAACAAATGCAGGAGCACCGTCTGGCTGGTTAGGATTTCAGAAGGTGTCTGTTGAGTCACAGGAGTCAAGAGCTCCACAAAACTAGGAAATAAACATGGAAGTGATGCCTTCTTGCAGTTTCAGGGATTCTATTAAAAGTGACGGTGATTTGAGGATGTAGGGAGAGGAGAGTAAATGCAAAGTAGTCTCTGTCTCATTTCTGCCAAAACTTTCACGCCCAAAACTTTACATCACAATGTTGTCTAACTGAATATTTGTATTTCTCATTCTGGATTGATAATGCAAACAAGGCATATACTTATTAAAATATCCAGTGCTTCAGTTTACTTATCGATGTCAGGAAGGTAGGTGCTAGGGACAAGAATGGAAAGATGTTAGTGGATGGAATTGAAATGAAACTTCTTCTGCACATTTGTGGAAATCAGAGAGCTATACATGTCCTTAAGTGATCTAAGAGTTGCAATGAGCCCCTGGGCACAGGGGCTCATGCCTGTTATCCCAGCACTTCGGGAGGCCAAGGCAGGCGGATCACTTGAGGCCAGGAGTTCATGGCCAGCCTGGCCAACATGGTGAAACCCTGTCTCTACTAAAAATACAAAAAATAAAAAATAAAAATTAGCCAGGTGTGGTGGTGCACACCTGTAATCTCAGGTACTTGGGAGGCTGAGGCAGAGAATCTCTTGAACCTGGGAAGTGGAGTTTGCAGTGAGCCGAGATCATGCCATTGCACTCCAGCCTGGGCGACAGAGCAAGATTCCATCTCAGAAAAAAAAAAAAAAAAAGAAAAAGAAAAAGAAAAAGACTCACAAAAGTCCTCTAAGCATATCAGGGAAAATGCAAACCTGGAGGTGTGTTTCAGAAGTCCTCAGGGATCTCAGATCCTGCCCCCAGTTCTTTTTTTAACTGGAGGCAGCCAATGTACTTTCTGATAACATAATGCTTGGTACAATCAATTGGTTTGTGCTAATGTGGATGCCACAGTCCCTTCAATGTGAGTCCATGCAGCACTAGTGGGTGGCCTGTACTGAAGCTGGAAGAGAATGTAGTAATAATCAGGACCTTCTCAGCATAGGCTGTGTCCAAACCTTGTTTGAGTGGTATCCAGAAATCTCAGGATATCATTATAGCCGAATAGCCTCAGAAATGAAATCAGAGTTTGAGTAGATGTGTGATTCTCCGTAGCCATCTGGAAACATATTTGTGTTTGTTTAGTATCCATTGTGTGGTGGTGGCAGGGAAAGTATCTTTTTTGAACCGATAATAAGGTGAAGTTCCCGCAAAACTATCCCTGAAAAAGCCTCTTTCATCATGATTAAGATCAGATGCATCACTGTGAAATGATGTCAGTCAATGCCATTTTAAGAAGCGTCCACCATTCAGATAACCCCTTCTGTGACAAAGAAGGACAGAGATATTCAGTATGGATTTGGTAATTATTTTGGAGTTTGGACTCTTAATAGCAAGCATTTAAGGTGAGATAAATGGAAAAAAATGCCTTGATGTAATGAAGATGGGTATCTGTGTCTGAGAACAATATTTCCAGAAAAGAATTACGCCAAGAGCTTTTCCTCGTATTACCAAGAGGAGTGATACATCTTTTAAAAAGTTACTTCAGTGAGCCCAAGGATAATGAAAAACTATCCGGATGTTAAAGAGACATGGAAAGAATGTGAATTAAATCATTTCACAAAATGAAAATGCATAATTACTTATATAGAGGTGTTAAACAAATGAAAAAGTTGGAAATATATTACCCTGGCATGCTGACTGTTTTGAGTTAAAGGTATTTGAAAAATAGCAGGTGCAGGAAGATTGTCCTGACCTCTTTTCTGTGTCTTAAAAGCAGATGAAATTCCCATGTGAAATTCACCTTCATTATCCCAAAAGAAATAGCATCTTTATCCTCAAGGACGAGAAGTGGAGACCAAAAAGAATTCAGTACAGACTTTGTGAAAATAACTCCTGTCTCTTATGTCTTCCCACACAGTTCAACCGCTTCTTCACAACTTTCTATTCTTTGTCCAATCCAGTATATAAGTAACTCTGTCTAACTGCTTAAGTCTTTTTTTTTTAATGACGGCTCCCATGCCATGTAAAACTTGTATTAGATATATTTGCATGCTTTTCTCCTTTGATCTATCTTAAATTTCAATTTAATTTTCAAGCCCATCTGATAAGAAGCCCTAAATGGGATCCCCACTCCCCTACCCACACATGAAACTCGGTGAATTATGAAAATAGATTATTCGACCTCTTAACTCTAAAATTTTACATATGTAAGTTGGGCCCCCAAAACTTTTTAAACACTATTCTTATAATTTGAAAAATGGGTCTGGTCCCTTCTATTTGACTATGACATATAGTAGATGTTGCAGGGCCCACCCAGATCCCCTCACCAGGAGCTGCGGGAGCATTAGCTGCAGACAGCTCAGAGCTGAGTCCCTCTCTGGGAATGTCGCTGGCCAAAGGAAAGTGTCTCTCAATGTTAGGCACCCTCCCTGCAGCAGCCAGAATCCAGTAATGGTAGGCGGTGGAGAAACGGTTTATAAAGGCCCAACCCCATTGCCTTGATCAGGTCAACTCTGAAAAGCCAACTCAGCATCAGGGGCTCCCCTGGGATTCCTGGGAGCTGATACCAAAACTCACCACACATCACCACCTTCTACAGGTAATTCCTCCTCCCTGACTGCCTCCCAGATGCTGCCTTTGAGAATTCTGCCCAGTGAACCTCTGTCTTAGAGAACGTTTCTAGTACACCTAAACTAAGACATTTTATGAAGAGAATTCTGTTCACAAATAAATGTACGCCCAGGAGCACACTGTGCAAGCATCTGTGTGCTGGGTACAGTAGGACACACAGGGAAAGATCAAAACATTCCTATGCACCAGAGGATGCAAATGCATGACAGTAAATCGACTGAGTTGAGCTCACAGATATGATTCCTTTGATGTACCTGAGAGTTTAAAAAAACTTTGCATTCATTGACAATGTGTAATATCAGGAGATTTTACATTAAATATGAGATACATACGTTTCTTTAAAAATGAAAATCTGAGATGTGGCAGTACTGGTATGCATTCCAACAGCCACAATCAGCTGGAGATACGGTAGTAGCCACTGCGCTCTTTAGACAGCATGAGAAGTCTTTAGTGAGCCACAGTCTCCAGCACTCCCTATTGCCCCACACCAGTTAGTTTCATTCATCTGTCTAACCCGCCTGGCCCCTGCAGGCATTTGAGTTTGTGACTTCTTATCTTGTCTATGACTTCTATCTCTGCTAGAAAAAAAAAAACTGAATTTCTCAAGGCCAGAAACTGTTAATCCTGTTCCAGCATTTTTCTCCTCCCAGAAACTTGACTTTTAACCTATGAGAGTTTATTTAACTGGTGACTCAGATATGTCTATTTAGCTGGTTTATTTAACTGGTGATTCAGATGTGTCTGCTCAGGGAGAGAGTGACTCCATGCCTGATAGTCTGTAGAATTTAAGTCATTCATTTATTGTTATCCTATTTTAAAAGTTGAACTGTGGGTACATAACGAAGCTAAACTTTTCTGTTGATAACACATCAGTGGTCTCTATAAGGCCTCCTTCTTTTTTTATGTATTATATTAATTTGATTCATTCTCTATTCTCATACCCATTCCCACTTAGTCTACAAGCACAACTTGAGCATGTGGGTATTTGTCTTTAATATAGAGGTGTGTGTGTGTATGCGTGTGTGTGTATGTGTGTGTGTATGTGTGTGTGTATGTGTGTGTATGTGTATGTGTGTGTATGTGTGTGTGTGTGTATGTGTGTGTATGTATGTGTATGTGTGTGTATGTGTGTATGTGTGTGTATGTGTGTGTATGTGTGTGTATGTGTGTATGTGTGTGTATGTGTGTGTGTGTGTGTGTATGTGTGTGTGTGTGGGTTTTCATTTACATAACCGGTATTTACTCACATTCTTTTGTCCAACATTTTTCAGTCAACGTTGTTTTTTTTGATATGTCTCTGATGTGCATGTTCACCTGGGGAATTTTCTTGGTTGTGTGAATGTATTTGAACCTAAACTTCCAATTATCTAAAAATCCATCATCATAAAATATTTCCTCAACCCTTGGTACGTAAGACTTGGGGTAATGCACAGGTCTGTGGCCCCTGCTCCTAACACAGGACTCGGCCATTCCTTTCTATGCACACAGCGCTCAGAGTGCTGGTCACTGAGCACAACTCAGAAAAACAGAAAAATTCTCTCCGTTTCCTCTTAGTGAAGGGTACATTGGTATTGATTCTTGTTTGGAAAGATACTTTTCCACCCCCTTTTTTAAAAATCAGAATGGAAATTTCACTCCCTTCTTGACAAAAGACATCTATCAAGACCCAATTGAAAACCCAGGTCTCTCAAATGCCCAGATTCTCATTTTCTAGGAGAAAGCTGACTCCAGAACCACCGACTATAATTCCATCAGCTCTTCCCTGTAGCATTTCCACAACCTGTGCCTACCCTGGACAATGGCCCTTCCCTCCTATACCACATCCTCCCCTTCAAACCACAGGGGTAGGGGCAGTGTTCTAGTTATTTTCTGACTCCCACAGTCACAGCCTGGTACAGGGCTTTGCAGCAGATGACCAGGAAACATTGACTGGAAAAGCAGACGTCATTTTTTTCTGATGAGAGCTTCAGTTCCACTGACTTCTCCTCCTTAAATTTGCCTGGTCTTCCTCATAATTGGGAGTTTTCTTGTGCAGTGCAATCAGCCACAGATAGACACACAAGAAAGTGTGCGAGGCAAATGGATCTGCTTAGGATACATGTTTGATCATTGGAAAAGTCAAGGCTTTTGGCACAATGAATGTGAAATGAGTGTTGTGGTGTCTTTTATCCCCTCTGCAGTGGGATTACGGAGGAAAGATAAAACAGGCCCGTGAGTACACTCTGAAAATAGCAACATAACTCAATCATGTGTCCTCAAAAGAGTTTGACTTAAAATTGAAAGAAACTATTTTGTCTGTTGTTAAGAATATAAAAGTAGGACAAGCTATAGGAGATCAATTTTAAATCATCTGAAGCTATGGGAAAGATTCTTCCTGAAGCTGTTTTCAAATGAGGTAATGTGTTTTTCTGTCACGGCCTTTTAATAAAGAAATCATGCATTATGCAAATGTTAACATTTAAACCAATTATGAGCAATTGAAGTTAATTCTTTTAAGAACATAGAATTGAGATATGACCTTCTTTTTATGAATATAATGCCTTTACCAAAATAAAACAATGAGAGTTATGTCTTACGCATTAGCTCACACAGTTGGAGAAAAAATAATTTTCTATTTTTCTCTTTTTGGATGACAGCACATTATCAAAAATTTTTATGTACAAAATATTATTTCTTTATTTGTAAATGTAGGGAGTTCAACAATGACAGGCATTGTTTCACAATAACTGACATCAAAACACCGGGAGTGATTACACCATCCTCATTATACAGATGACAAAAGTGAAGCATCAAAGGTTTATTTGTCACTCACAGCAGGTCAAAATAACCTGAAATACACCCAGTGTTGAGACTTCTGTTTAAAATGAGTGAATATCCAATAGGATAGTAAAAATGTAGCATATTTTAAATCTCTATTTTTAAAAAATAATGCTTTATTTTATTTTATTTTTTTTATTTGTTGAGAGGAAGTTTCGCTCTTGTTGCTCAGGAGTAAAATGGAGTAAAATGGCACGATCTCGCCTCACTGCAACCTCCGCCTCCCGGGTGCAAGCAATTTTCCTGCCTCAGCCTTCCGAGTAGCTGGGATTACAGGCATGTGCCACCACGCCTAACTAATTTTTGTATTTTTAGTAGAGACGGGGTTTCTCCATGTTGGTCAGGCTGGTCTCGAACTCCCAACCTAAGGTGATCTGCCAGCCTCGGTCTCCCAAAGTGCTGGGATTACAGGCATGAGCCACCATGCCCAGCCAGTAATGCTTTAAACCTTATAAAATAGAGTATGATATTAGGATGTATTATAATTCACAACATAAATCTAAGGGGTGTGCATGTATTTAACTTCAAGGGTTCACACTTGAGACACTTCATGAATATAAGGTCAGGGTTTCCCTTCTCTGTAGGAATCGACTTATTTGTGTATCCTCGACCCCTGTCCCCTTTTCCTTTGGGAGAGTCCTGGACTGAAGGACATGGGATTATGTATGCACTTATTTTTAGTTTACAGTGACCTTGGACAAGACTTTCCTCTTCTCTAGGTTTCAGATCCAATCTGAATGGCACAGGTGCCGAACAGATAATTTCTAGTCTGTGGCTCTAAAAAAGATGTTACAGCTCTTTGTACCTAGTCTGCTCTGCAGACATGTGGTACATTTTATTACGCTCAGGAAGTGTTTTAAACAGTTTCAAGTAAGTCTTTTTAACATTTTAAGATTTTGCATAAATATCCAGACTTCCTTTGTCTCCTGGAGCATCTGAGGTTTTGGTGCACCAGCCTGCATTCCTGCAGGACCCCAGGGTGGGAGCTGGGCTGCGGTTCCTCTTTTCCACACCTCAGGCAGCCAGTGACTCTGGTCTGCTGATTCCCCCACCCCACTGATATAGGAGCTACAAAGAAATTATTTAGGAAGTTAGTGAGGATAAGATAGTCCTCAGCAAGGTTTCCCTTTTAACAAAAAGCAGACCCCCAAATCATTTCTTTTCAAGGAAGAGCAGTCTGTAAAATGGAGCTGCAGACATAGACAAGGAAGCTGGAACCCGAAACCCGGCACGGGTGAATGCCAGCAGTTGTGCCCACAGAAAAGGGCTACCTGAGGGCCAGGCATCTTCAACATGGACGCTCCATCTTCTCTTTTCTTTGTCAACCACGTGTACAGCAAAGGAGCAGGCAACATGGCGCCAGCCAGGTAGAGACGCCGTCTGCATAGTAAAAGATGAGGCTGGGGCAGCCAGCTTCTTTGTGCACTTTGTAAATGGCACACCTGGTCCAACCCATCATTGGGCACTATGTAAACCAGACCCTGCCTCTTCAAGATCGTCTATAAAAGCCCCGTGCATTTCACCTGGAAACTGGACAAGCCACTCGAGAGCCCCTCTCCGTCTGCAGGAAAGAGAGCTTTTCTCTTTTCTCTTTCTTTTGCCTGTTAAACCTCTGCTCTTAAACTCACTCCTTGTGCGTGTCCTCATCCTCGATTTCCTTAGTGTGCGGCAACGAGCCTTGGGCAGTAGCCCGGATGCACCGCAGCAGGACGAGCCGCGAACAACACCCCACAGACACCCAGGTAGTGAAGGAAGTGGCTTTTAATCAGCTGGAAGCATCAGCAGACTAACGTCTCAAAATCTGAACTTCTCGAGGGCACAATTTCTGTCCCTTTTAAAGGCTCACAACACTAAAGATTTTACATGAACGGGCCGTGATTGGTGGAGCAATCGAGGGGGTATGTGACAGGGGCTGCAGGCACCGTGAATCAGAGTGAAACAGAACAGAACAGGAAGTTTCACAGTGTCCTTCCACACAGTGTCTGGAATCTGTGGATAACATCGATTACTAGGTCATGGGTTGAATTTCACAGTGTCCTTCCACACAGTGTCTGGGATCTGTGGATAACATCGATTACTAGGTCATGGGTTGAATTTCACAGTGTCCTTCCACACAGTGTCTGGGATCTGTGGATAACATCGATTACTAGGTCATGGGTTGAATTTTAGCTATCAGGTTAGGTCAGGCAGGCCCAGGCCTGGTTCTGGGTCTGGTTTTGGGTCTGGTGTCTGGCGCTGGGCTGCCTGCCTTTGGTTTCGCTTCCTTGTTTCTTCTTAAAACACGCACTGAGTATAAAACAATATGGGGGGCGGTCTCTCTCTCTCTTCTATCAGCGCGACGCCCCTTCACCACGTCCATTCCTCTCTAGGCTGAGATGGTGTCACTGCGATAACTCACTTTGCTTGCCCTACTGATTATCTTAAAGGGGGGTCTTTCTTGTGCCTGTGTCTTTCTCAAGACAGCACCAGTGGTCAACTATAAGAACTGTTAATTCCAAGAAAAGAAGCCCTTGTCCTCATTTCAGTTTGCAATCCTTTTCTCGTGAATATTGAAAGATTCCTTAAATCTGGGCTTCTTTTCTCTGAGCAGAAACCCCCTAGCACCAATCCCATTAATCTAGGCTCAGAGACTGTATTTTCTTTTCTTTTTAAAATAGTCTTTGTATTTCTAATCTAAATTTGTTGCCCAGATTCAGTTACAATTAAACATTCATATGCAGGGAATTGGGAAGAGGCAGAAAAGAGATTAAATACACCTGATTTTCTCAAAAGGTTTAACTTCTGTTCTGGAAAACCCAAAACCCACTTTAAATAGAGTTCCTCATACAGCACAATGTAATAATGGTAAAAGCAATTGGTTATGAATCCTTCACTGTTTGCTGGGATCTGTTCTGTGTATTGTCTCCCTCTCTCTCTCTCTCTCTCTCTCTCTCTTTTTTTTTTCGAGATGGAGTCTCACTCTGTTGCCCAGGCTGGAATGCAATGGCATAATCTTGGCTCACTGCAACCTTCACCCCCGATGTTTTAGCGATTCTCCTGCCTCAACCTCCGAGTAGCTGGAATTACAGGTGTGTGCCACCACACCTGCCTAATTTTTATATTTTTAGTAGAGACGGGGTTTCACCATGTGGGCCAGGCTGGTCTCGAACTCCTGATCTCAGGTGACCCACCTATCTCGGCCACCCAAAGTGCTGGGATTATACGTGTGAGCCACCTCACCTGACCAATTCTGTGTATTGTCTCTTTTTAAAATGACAATAATAATAATTGTAATAACAAAACAGATAACATAAATATACTTCCAAATATTTAAACAGAATATATTTTTTTCTTTTAGACACAAAAATCTATCATGTTCCCCATATTCTGGATACATATAAATATAAAATTTACTGTCATAACCATTTTGGAGTCTACAGCTCCATAGTACCGACATTCACGTTGCTGTGCAACAAACTTTCAGAACTTTGTCACCTTGCAGAACTGAAAATCTGTGCCTCCTCTCTGTCTGTGAATGTGATTGCACTAGCTACCTTCTATGTCGAATCCTGTGGTATTTGCCTTTTTGCGACTGACTTCTTTCACTTAGCATAATGTCCCCAAGGCCCATCGATTGTGTTGTCCCATTTAACTCTTAAAACAATCCTGGGAGGTGGGTCTTATTTACCGATGAGCAAAGCAAGGCTTCAACAGGCGTCCAATGTCACCTGACAATGTCTGACAGGTCAAGGATTCAAATCCCAGTTGAAATCACTGTTGCTACCTCTTAGGCCAGGGCTTCTCAAATCAGGACCTGCTGGGGTGCGGGAGGGCAGTCTTCAGCATTTCTCAGAAGCTCTGCCATTTTCTACAGTGTATTTCTATTTTTGTGGCTATCTTTTCCTTTCTGTCTTTTATTTGGGGAAGAGTCAGACTCAGGTGCAATTACTTAATCATTTTTCTCATCTAATGGTGCAATTTATCCCATGATCTGTAGGAATCTGTACTATTCATGCGTTTCCTTTTCCTCCCCAATCCTAGATTCTTCCTCCCGGCACCTTCTAAGGCACAGGTGTTGGCTGTAACTTGAACAGAACAAATATCCTTATAAAGTCTGCAGTGTTGGTGTGTGTGTGCATGGGTGTGTATGTGCGTGCATGGGTGTGTGTGTGTGTGCATGGGTGTGTGTGTATGTGTCAAGTCACATATTGAACTCTGTATTTGACACTCTTCTTATTTTAAATTTGTTTTGCATTGTTCTTAGTTGTATCAAAGTTATCACCTTTTACATTTTGAAGAATCAACAGGCCCATAGATCTGTAAAACATCACAAAAAGGAGCAAATTCTGTTCATCCACTCCTCCCATTATTCGTTTCCCAGAGCTGTTTTCAACACATCTAGCTGAGTTTTGGTATTTATCTTCAAATAGCTAAACACCATGTTTTTCTTATTTCTGTTCTTCTTTACTAGCTTCAGCCACAATCTCTCATAGTTTTAATATTGCTGATGTGCCTTCAGCTTTCTTTCACTTCCCTCATCCCTGCGTGCACCCTTCCCATCCCTCATTTCCACAATGTTTCTAACATACATTTTTTTAACTTTTATTTTAGGTTCAGGGGTACATGTGCAGGCTTGTTATGTAGGTAAGTTGCATGTTCCGGGGGTTTGGTGTACAGATTATTTCATCTCCCAGGTGACAAGCATGGTACCTGATACGTAGTTTTTTGATCCTCATCATCCTCCCTTCACCCTCAGGTAGGCACAAGTGTCTGTTGCTCCCTCCTTCATGTCCATGTGTATTCAATGTTTTGCTCCCACTTAGGAGTGAGAACATGTGGCATTTAGTTTTCCATTCCTGTGTTAGTTTGCTCGTTAGGGTAATGGCCTCCAGTGCCCTCCATGTTGCTGCAAAGGACGTGCTCTCATTTGTTTCTCATGTCTGTGTGGTATTCCATGGTGTATATGTGCCACATTTTCTTTATCCAGTCTATTGCTGATGGGCATCCAAGTTAATTCCATGTTTTTGCTGTTGTGAATAGTGCGGCAGTGAACATATGCATGCATGTGTTTTATGGTAGAATGATTTACATCCTTTGGGTATATACCCATAATGGGATTGCTGGTCGAATGGTAGTGCTGCCTTGAGTTCCTCTAACATGCATTTTTTTCCTATCAGTATTCTGTTAATATTTATGAACATACAAGCCCTAACCTTTTGCTTTCTTGACTTTTACTACTTTTCCTTGAGCTAGTAACATTAGGCTTTTTATTTGCTCAGATACCTATGCTTATTGCTCACATGGTCACAACGATCTGTTATGCTGTCCACCTTTGCTTCCTGAAGGAGCCTCCTGCTCTACGGAGCTGCCCCAGCCTGGCTGGGTGCCTCAGGCCTGAGCACCACTGCCCCAGGCTCACCCTTCACCATCTCCCCGGCATCCTTCTGCCTATCGGGGGCTGGACCCCCTGTTTCCCATAGGCAGAGTCCTCTCTTTCTCTGTCTCGTGAAGTGCTTCCTGCACTGTATGCTGGGGATTGGGTGTGTGACTTTTCTTTCTGAGTTTTGGATATCTGAAAATGTCTTTATTCTTGCCCCATATTTGATTAAACACCACGTATATGCGAATACTAAACTGGACATCAGTCTTCATTTGAATTTTAATGCACTGATCTATTATTTTGTAACTTCCATTATGTTATTGAGAAAATGGAAACTACTCTGATTCTAATTTTGTAAATGTGGTAGAAACGCACACCCCCGATTCAAAATGATCAAAGACTCTGGTTTGCTGCTAGAGAGAAAGAGGAAGAAATGTAATTGGCTCAAATCTCTAGTCTTCTCAGGACTTTGAAGTTTACCTTGGATTTCCCAGTATTTTATTTTTCAAATGTACCTATGTGGTCACATGTAATGCATCTGTGTGGTCCCATGTATATTATGTGTGTTACTTCTGTTTGCTACACGGCATTTCATGGTAAGCACCTATGGCTCTGTCCACACCCATTCCTTATTGATGGAGAATTCGGTTGCTTCCATCTTCCCACTAACACTCAGAGTTGTCTACCCACAGCTGAGTGTGAGAACAACCCTGGGTTATTTACCACTAGCAGGACTGCAGAAAAAGGACATACATGTGTATATATATTTACTTTCACAATTTAATCTGGTTCCACTAATTTGCTCTTTAGAATGGCCGAGCCAGATTTATTTTGCCCCCAGCAGTGGCAAGGATCCCATTACGTTATGTCCTTACTAACTCTTGGAATTAATCCATCCTGCTCAGTATCCCCAACTGAAGGGCATAAAATGGTAACCCGTTGCTGTCTTTTACATTCTTAGTTTCCTAGTTAGTTTGAACTATCTTCAACTCTTAGCCTTTTCCTTTTATAAGTATATTCTTAGTGATTTAGAATAGTCTAAGTGGCTGCATTTTTAAAATTTTATATTTTTCATTTTCATGGGTACAGAGTAGGTATATACAACTGACCGCTTTGAATGAAAGGCACATCTAACTATTTCAGCATCTTTGTTAGTGTTATTCAAAATCATTTCAGCAACAAGTGGACACTCAAACCAGGACAGCATTGCACAAACTGTAGACTTTGGCTCCCCGGGATACAAATATACCCTGTCTAATGTGGACGTCTTGGGAAGACGTGACCGTTGGTTTGAGAATTCCGTTCTGTCCTATACAGCATGAATAAAGCTAAGTGCAATGATCTGTGTTAACAGCAGTTACAAGGAGGACTCCCTTTGAGATGCAACAGTGAGGAACCGTTGACTGGAGAAGGAGGTCTTTGGGTGGCTGCTGATGGATGGGGAGAAATTCTTCTTACCTATACCTAACCTCCATTGTTGCAAAGCACGTTGGTGAATGAAGCCAAGAATGGAACTCCATTAGATATGACTAAGCTCAAGGAAACGACTTACAGTCTGGGGAAATCAATTAGAATATGAAAACTTGTAAGCAAAGTAACTTAGACAATAAACAGGTATATGAGTTAATAAAGATAAGCATAAACACCCTCTCTGAGCTTCCCAAATGCCAATTTTTCCTACCACAGTTTGACATTTCTATTGTGATTTTTCACAGTTTATGGAAAATGAAAATAACCATCTATATATATAATGTGAAATTATTTGCATAGATCATGTTTACTATTCTCTGCACTAAACATCCTTGTAGCAATTAATTTTTAACAGCTGTGCATGAAATTCTTAAGATATCTGATATATGTATCCTTCTTATGGCTAATGAAAAAGTCTCTTTTTCTAGAAAAAGTGAAAGCTTGTTAGAAAAACATTTCATATTTATGCTGAGTCATTCATATATTTATGCTGAGTCATCTTTTCTATAAATGTCATCTTTTTCTTTTTTCAATAACTAAACTAACTTTTATAATACAAGAGAATAGAGTGGGTGTGCCCATGCCTAATTTTGCTCCAGGATAATGGAAAATTTATATCCATGCAGGCTCACTGACCTGAGTCATGTGGCTCAGCTGCAGAGACCCCATCACTCACGTCAGTCATGACACGTTGCATCAGTGTCCTGATGAGCAACCCTGATGGTCTAAAAAGAAACTCTTTTAATACTTAGCAATGTATTGGATGCCATCTTTTAACAAATACGTATCTACATTTTGCAGAATCAGTAACAAAATGTGTTTTCTACACATCAGGTAGTCCTTTAACAGAATCATTTTGTGAATTTGATTATTTCAGGAGACAAACACTCAAGAAAATGAATATATGTTAATAATCATAATTATAGATGCCCTCTGCTTATGGTGAAATATATAATACATTTTAATTTTACTCTCATCCATTAAAATATAGGCTGCAGAGTGATGCAATGCAGATTTCATAGACAAGAATACAGTTGCCACTAGCACTTCAAAATAATGTGGTTCATGACTGATGAGGTTTTATCTGAATCTCCTTTTCCTCTACATTTATTTTAGAAGAATATTACTCCATAATTCATAGTAAATAATGCGAAACTTTGAGCATTTATGAAGTGGTCCTAGGATACACAGAAATGGTTTGGGAGCAGTTTTTCCTTCTATTATTATTATTATTATTATTATTTTGACACAGAGTCTCACTCTGTCACCCAGGCTGGAGTGCAGTGGCGTGATCTCGGCTCACTGCAAGCTCCACCTCCCAGGTTCACACCATTCTCCTGCCTCAGCCTCCCGAGTAGCTGGGTCTACAGGCATCCACCACCGCGCCCGGCTAATTTTTTGTATTTTTAGTAGAGACGGGGTTTCACCGTCGTTCTCCTGACCTCATGATCCACCCGCCTCAGCCTCCCAAAGTGCTGGAATTACAGGCGTGAACCACCGTGCCCAGCCTCCTTCCATTATTTTTAATACTATTTTAGCTTTATGGGGCGGATAATATATTTATCACTTTTAAGCTTTTGCTTGAATGTAGTATAATTCACTGATTATCGCTGTGTGTGTTCAAAAACTTAAAACAATGAACACACATGCACACAGAGATCATTAGTGCATCGTGCCTTGAATGATCACAAAGTGGGCAGAGGCACACGTATGTAATCACTTCTAAGGTCAGGAAACAGACGTTTAGGAACATCCAGAACGTGCCACAGCAGCCCCCTCTGATCACTGGCCTCATCCTCCTTCAAGATAGCCATCATTTCAAGAGGATAAACTATTTTCCTTGTGGAGTCCAATACTGGAGATTTTATTTGGGAGAGTCCTTCAGGTGGCTGGGTGTGACCTTCATTCATTCATCTTTATTATGTATAGCTTCTCACTGTGTGAATCCACTCACATGTATTTATCCATTCTCTTGTTGAGAGACACTTGAATTGTTTTTGGTGTGCAGATCTCCTGAATAATGCTGCTAGGAGTATCCTGGTATATGTCTTGGTGGTCATGCAGTTTTGTTGCGTAGAGTCCAAACACTGAAATTGCTTGACCATGGGGTGTATATTGGTTCAACTTGAGGAGATCTTGCTAAAATCGTTGTCCAAAGTAGTCAGCACAGATTTTATCCCTACCGTCAGTTTATGGCTGTGCAACTTGCTCAGTATCTTTAGGAAAACATCACCTTGTTGAGCTTTTGAATTTTTGCCATCGAGTAAAATTTGTGACGATAGCACATTGAGGTTTTAATTTTCACTGTCCTGGTAATTAATAAGGATATGCACATTCAGATGTATTTATATGACATTTTGGATACTTTTTGTGAAGTGAAGTGACAATTCACATTTCTTTCTTTTTTTTTTTTTTCTACTGGCTTCTATGTCATTTTCTTTTTCTTTTTTTTTTATTATACTTTAAGTTCTAGGGTACATGTGCACAACGTGCAGGTTTGTTACATGTGTATACATGTGCCATGTTAGTGTGCTGCACCCATTAACTCGTCATTTACATTAAGTATATCTCCTAATACTATCCCTCCCCCTGCCGCCCACAATAGGACCTGGTGTGTGATGTTCCCCTTCCTGTGTCCAAGTGATCTCATTGTTCAATTCCCACCTATGAGTGAGAACATGCGGTGTTTGGTTTTCTGTTCTTGCGATAGTTTGCTGAGAATGATGGTTTCCAGCTGCATCCATGTCCCTACAAAGGACACAAACTCATCCTTTTATATGGCTGCATAGTATTCCATGGTATATATGTGCCACATTTTCTTAATCCAGTCTGTCGCTGATGGACATTTGGGTTGATTCCAAGTCTTTGCGATTGTGGATAGTGCCGCAATAAACATATATGTGCATGTGTCTTTATAGCAGCATGATTTATAATCCTTTGGATATATCCCCAGTAATGGAATGGCTGGGTCCAATGGTATTTCTAGTTCTAGATCCTTGAGGAATCGCCACACTGTTTTCCACAATGGTTGAACTAGTTTACAGTCCCACCAACAGTGTAAAAGTGTTCCTATTTCTCTACATCCTCTCCAGCACCTGTCATTTCCTGACTTTTTAATGATTGCCATTCTAACTGGTGTGAGATGGTATCTCATTGTGGTTTTGATTTGCATTTCTCTGATGGCCAGTGATGACGAGCATTTTTTCATGTGTCTGTTGGCTGTATGAATGTCTTCTTTTGAGAAATGTCTGTTCATATCCTTTGCCCACTTTTTGATGGGGTTATTTGCTTTTCTCTTGTAAATTTGATTGAGTTCTTTATAGATTCTGGATATCAGCCCTCTGTCAGACGAGTAGATTGCAAAAATTTTCTCCCATTCTGTAGGTTGCCTGTTCACTCTGATGGTAGTTTCTTTTGCTGTGCAGAAGCTCTTTAGTTTAATGAGATCCCATTTGTCAATTTTGGCTTTTGTTGCTGTTGCTTTTGGTGTTTTAGACATGAAGTCCTTGCCCATGCCTATGCCCTGAATGGTACTACCTAGGTTTTCTTCTAGGGTTTTTATGGTATTAGGTCTAACATTTAAGTCTCTAATCCATCTTGAATTAATTTTCATATAAGGAGTAAGGAAAGGATCCAGTTTCACTTTCTACTTCTGGCTAGCCAATTTTCCCAGCACATTTATTAAATGTCATTTTCTTATTGGTTTTAGAATTTTTTGGCTGTTTTTGATATGAGATATTTGATGAATACATGTATATTGAAAGTACTTGCTCCAACTTGATGGTTTCTCTTTAGATTCTAACATCGTCAAGTTTATAATTATTTAACTTTATTGTTACTGCTTTTTAAAACTTGTTTAAGATATCTTCACATATCCCAAAGGCATGAAGATATTATCTTATGTTTACTTCTAGAACATTTATTGGTTTGATATTCACTTTAGATCTACACAACTATTTTTATTTATTGTGTACGGAATTAATTTTCCTCATAAAATATCTAGGAAACTCTACCATTTATCATTAAAAATGACCTTTTCATAATTCTCTGCATTGACAGAATATCATAAATCGAGTGGCCATTATGTGTGAGTAGTCGTCTGGGTTCTCTGCCTGGTTTCATTGGTTTATTTGTCTCATCCTGCATGTGTATTACTCTGTCTTAATTAGTACAACATTAACTAAGTCTTGACATCTGGGAATATTTTTCCTAACTCTGTACTACATCTTCAAGATGGTTTTTGTTATTCTTGCCTTTTTACATTTCTATATACATTTTAGAATCAGTGCATACATTCCAATTTAAAATTTTGTTGAGATTTTGATTGGGTGTGCATTGACTCTATAGATCAATTCGGTGACATGTACTTATTTGTGTTATCAGTTGTCCCAAGCTATGAATATTTTATATCCATTTATGTATGTTTAAAGAATCTCTGAATAATTTAAAAACTATTTTTATTGTGAATGTTTTGCATATCTTCCTTTATTTTTATTCCTAGATATTTGTTTTTATTATGTTGTAAATAGCATTGAAAACTCATTTATATCACATTGTTGCTGTAGAATATAAAATGCTATTAAATGAAAAGACAATTGATTTTTTACATTGATTTTGTAACTGGAAAACTTGCCAAGTTTACTCTTTAATTCAAATAGTTTTTCTGTAGATTATTATAGATTTTTCATACATTTGTATGCATGTGTCCATGTATATATGTTTATATTTATACGTATATATTTATGTTGTATTATTTTTATACAAAAAAAGTATAAATTATATATTAATTATATGAAATATTTTTATATATTTTACATATAATGTATATTATGTATATATTAATATTTTTATATATTATTTTTATATGGCATAAATATATATGTATAATATACACACATTCATGCATATATTTCTGTAAAATATAGAAACTTTTTTCTTTTACATTCCTTATAACTTTTTCTTTTTAAAAAAATTTTTTATTATACTTTAAGTTTTGGGATACATGTACAGAACATGCAGGTTTGTTACATAGGTATACACGTGCCATGGTGGTTTGCTGCACCCATCAACCTGTCATCTACATTAGGTATTTCTCCTAATACTATCCCTCCGTTAGCTCCCGACCCACCAACAGGTCCCGGTGTGTGATGTTCCCCTCCCTGTGTCCGTATGTTCTCATTGTTCAACTCCCCCTTATTAGTGAGAACATGTGGTGTTTGGTTTTCTGTTCCTGTGCTTGTTTGTTGAGAATGATGGTTTCCAGCTTCATCCATGTCCCTGCAAAGGACATCCATTGTGGAAGACAGTGTGGCAATTCCTCAAGGATCTAGAACCAGAAATACCATTTGACTCAGCAATCCCATTACTGGGTATATACTCAAAGGATTATAAATCATTCTACTATAAAGACACATGCACACATATGTTTATTGCAGCACTGTTCACAATAGCAAAGACTTGGAACCAACTCCAATGTCCATCAATAATAGAGTGGATAAGGAAAATGTGGCACATATACACCCTGGAATACTATGCAGCCATAAAAAAGGATATATTTTTTCTTGCTTTGTTTACTGACTCAGCCCTTAGTGTAATGTTGAATTGAAGTGGTGATAGCAGGAGGCTTAAGCTATTTCTGTATTCTGGAAGACAGAGTTTGGCATCTGACTACTAGGTATAATACTTGATGTAATTATTTGTAGGTATCTTCTATCACAGAAGTCAGCAAATTTTTTTTCCATAAAGGTCAGGTAGCAAATATGTTAGACTTTGTGGGTCACATGTAATTTCTATCACATATTCTTCTCTTTTATCATCTCCTTCCCTTCTTCTTTTCCACCTCCTCCTTCTCCTTCTTCTTGTTCTTTCATAACCATTTGACATTTAAAAAAATAGGTTTTAGTTCAGAAACAGGTCATGGGGCACCTGATCCATGGAGGTAGCTGCAAACCCCAACTTCCAGATTAAGAACACTTCCATTTTCCAGGTATTTTTAAAATCATCAATAATGTAGACTTCCGGTTTTCTAAGAATTATAACAACAATGATTAATTTTATGTGTTTTTTCCCTAAATCTGTTGAGATTAATATAGACTTTTCTTCTTTATAGAACTTTGCATCATGTTATTTTGCACTAAGTAGCAAAGGTTTTTCTTTTTGATGGATTTTTAAACTAACCATAACACCTCATCTTTAAAGATTCTTTTGTACTAACATAAAAGTTTTAAAAGATGTGAAATTACTCTGCTTTTATAACTCACCCTCGGAAGCATCTACTATTAACATTTTGGTTTTAGTGTTCTTGTTTGTTTTTTCTGTAGGAGCTCAATTAAACTGTACATAATTTATATGACCCAGCAACTCTATATTTTTTTGCTTACAAGTAAATTTGATTGTCTAAAACGGGGGTCATTCTAAGATAAAATGAGTTTCTAGGTTGAACGAATAAAGAATGATATAATTATCTACCAAAAATCAGCTGAACTCTTGAGTAAGCTCTTCAAATCTGTTAAAGTCATACATTTCAACAGAGTCTGGAGAATGAAATGGTATGTTTTAGGGTCAAAATTGGAAACAATAAAAGAAAAATGTAAAATCCAAAAACAGTCATTGGATTGGGTAGAGGGGAAATATGGTATAGAAGAAACATTGATTTGTGGTCGTTCATTTATGTCTTCATTCAATTCCTCATAAGGCATCACCCTTCATACTGGCTTATCATGGTGAATGGGACAGAAGTTGTTGTTTCCTTTCAAGAGCTCACAAGCTACAGCGAAAGACAGAGTGAAATGGGTAATAGGAGAAAACGTGGTGTTATGGAATGGTGATCTAGAAGCACATAGCACAGAGGCTTCCATACCCTGGAGTTAGGTTGGGTAGCCCAGAATCAGTGACTTGTCAGCAAAGACTGGAGTGTGTGGGACAAGAGAAAAGCAGAGTCGTCAGAGGGAACAGCCTGTGCAGAGGCTCAGAATGGAGACAAAGCAGGAGACTCCCAGTGTGGTGTTGAGAGAGATGACCTCTGATGGAGCTGCTGGGACACTGGGTCATGAGGAGAACTGCAGCCAGACAGAGGAACATGCGTTTCATTCTAAGGGTGGAGGGCTATGATACAGATACATATTCCACCCTGCAGTAGGGAGGAAAGACTGCCATGCTCAAGAGTAGAGGCAGGGAGTCCTGTGGGAAAGCCACTGCAATAATTTATGGAAGAGATGGCTGCAGCTTGAATTCAGGTTAAGGAGGTGGTGTAGAGATCAGGAAGTAGATTTGAGAGGTGGCCAAGGAGATGGAAGTAGTAAGACTCAGTAAGGCCGGGTGCCGTGGCTCACACCTGTAGTCCTAGCACATTTGGAGGCTGAGGCAGATGGATCACTTGAGGTCGGGAGTTCGAGACCAGCCTGGTCAACGTGATGAAACTACTAAAAATATAAAAATTAGCCAGGCATGGTGGCACATGCCTGTAAACCCAGCTACTCAGGAGGCCGAGGCAGGTGAATTGCTGGAACCCAGGAGGCAGAGGTTGCAGTGAGCCAAGATTGTACCACTGTACTCCAGCCTGGGTGACTCTATCTCAAAAAAAAAAAAAAAAAAAGACTTGGTGATTGTGTCTACAGGTGGAATAGAGAACTGGGATTCCAGTCCCATAAGTGGGGTCACCTTACGGATCTTAGGGATCCTAGGGTTTGGAAAATGAGCCCTTTGCTGAAACCAGACCCTGGCAATGCTGGGACTAGAGCTGTGTGGGTTGAGGGCTCTCTGTGTAATGTCTTCTGTCCACTGTGCTCTGCTAAGTGCAGTCTTTCTCACTGAGAGCCTCTACCTCTCCCAATTGCTGCAAAACTCTGCTTCTTCTAATGCCCAGCGTAGGTCGTCTCCTCCACTGTGTCCATGTGGACCACCTGGGGCAGAGTCATGGTGCTCTCTTCTGTGATGCGATGAGTACAGAGGTTAGCTCCATCTATGGCTTATTTTAATTTTGCTTTCACATTTTAAAGCTAATTGATAACAGGCTCCACAAGACTAGGAACCATTCCTTGTATCTCAAGAAGCATCTGAAGAAGTATTTAGCTCTGAAATTCAGATGCCTTTGGAAAGCAAATGAATAAGATAAATGCATGAAGGAGTTGCATGAAGCCAATACATAATTGCCAAGGTTGCTTTGCTGTTTTCAAATCAAATGTTTGCCAATTATATGATTTGAGAAAATTCTATGAAGACACTGGCTAGCAGTTGATAAAGATTTAAGGTGAATGGTGGGTACTTTAGAGATTATGATACTGTTCTCTTTACATTTGAATGTGTGTGACATTTTCAACAATAGAAAGTTAAAAACATGCTGCCAGCATGAAACAAAACATATCTACCCTTTGTATCCAAGCTATAGCCACCATTGTGTGGCTCTTACAAGTGGCCTCTATGTAATTGTTAATGACAGAGGGGTGAGAGAAAGATGGGCTCAGGTTTACCCTGAAATTTAAGGAAATTAATTTATTTCCAACTGTTTCTGGTAGGATCTCTTCACCTGTTGCTCCTTGTTTTTTCGGTTTTACACACACGTGGACATGTGGGGCTGGGAAAGCTGAGTCTCAGCCTACCCATGAGGTTGATTCAATGCAGTAGGTGTGATTTTAGAACAGAAAAGCTGGCATGAGCTCAGCGTAGTCACTGTTGGTTGCACAGCTTTGACTTGGACCCCAGGTTTACCTGTCTGTGAAATGGGAGATTTACAGATGTCAGTAATAACTAAAAAGAATGAGGTTTTTAATGATGCCTCAAATACTATGTATGACGTTAAGCAAATGCAGATGGTGATTCTGCAAACCACAACAATAATAGGTGCCATTTATGGAGCACTTCCTAATGACAGGGTATAAAGTCTGCAGACATGATCACAGTTAACCTTCACACTGGCAGTAGTGATTCAGGACAGGCGAGCCCTGAAATTGGGGCTTAGCCTGGGAGGGTTCTTGGCTTCACCCAGGAAATAAGTCAAGGGTGAGCTGGTGGTGTGAGACAGCAGCTCTTATTGAAGTGGTGTGCACAGCAGCAGCAGAGGCACTGCTCCTTGCAGAGCAGGGCTCCCCCCCAGGCAGGGCACCCAGAGCAGCAGCTCAGAGGCAGTGCTGCAGTCGTATTTATATCCACTTTTAATTACATGCAAATTAAGGGGGAGATTATGCAGAAATTTCTTTTAAAAGGGGTGGGTCATCGCCATGGAAAGAGGCAATAACTCCCAGGTGTTGCCATGGCAGCAGTATACTGACATGGCACACTGATGAACATGTCCTATGGAAACCTTCTTCCACTTCCGCCCTGTGTTAGCTAGTCCTCAATTTGGTCCTGTGTCCAAGCCCCACCTCTATAGTTGAGTGCCGTCTGCTATCTCAGTGTTGGAACTCTAGGAATATAAATAAGAAAACTGGGGACTAGTAAGCAGAGACACCAGGCAGGGGGCCCAACACCAGGATTGGATGCAAGCCTGCCCTGCCTGAAACCTGTTGTCTTAGCTTGCCGTGCATGGATTTTCAGGGACTTTAAGGGATTTTCAGGGACTTTAAGGGACACAGTTGTTTCACTTTAAACCAAATTGTGATCCCCAGGCATGCTGAGGACACGGGACTCACATTCTGTTTCAGCAGAATTTAAGGGAAAGAAATTTAGTGCATCTTCCACCCAAGCAAACATGGGCCTCTTGGGTTTCCACTCTGTGGGAATGACCAAGAGGCTGGTGGGTTAATGACAAAGCTGGCTCCAGCCCTTCCCTCTGCCCCTTAAACTCCTTCTTTCTCAGCTGTGTTGGCCACAGGCAGTGCTGTGGAGCAGGTGCTGGAAACAATCCGCAAAACACACAGTGACAGTGCACGTGACCAGGGCTGAACTTACCATGACTTACAAACCTTGAGTGAACTCATCTTCCTTTGGTCAATTTTCCTGTATTCTTGTGAGCAAAATTCTACCCAGTATTTGGCTTCTTCAAAGACCCTACATTTGTAGACCTGTGCAAATGTGTTTCTCTCCACACACAAACACCCCCAGATCTGATCACAAAGGCTGATTTATGGGGACCAGTTACAGTGACTCACGCCTGTAATCCCAGCACTTTAGGAGGCCAAGGCGGATGAACCACTTGAGGTCAGGAGTTCGAGATCAGCCTGGCCAACATGGTGAAACCCCATCTCTACTAAAACTACAAAAAAATAGCAGGGAATGGTAGTGGGCGTCTATAATCTCAGCTCTCCTGGAGGCTGAGGCAGGAGAATCGCTTGAACCTGGGAGGCAGAGGTTGCAGTGAGTGGAGATCATGCCACTGCACTCCTGCCTGGGCAACAGAGTGAGACTCTGTCTCAAAAAAAAAAAAAAAAAAAAGAATAAATAATAAAACAAAGGCTGATTTATTGGGATTTGAAAACAAATAGGGAAACATTTAATAGGGTTCGAGCTGCTTTCTCATGCTGCATGTCTGAAAATATGCCAGTGATACACCACTTACTAAAAGAAGAACTTCATATTTCTTTGAACTAAAATACCTTTTATCTTTGGAGTTTCGTTGAAAGAATCAACATAACAAAAAGCATCAATTCTGAAGCTGGTAGATCCCATTAAATAGAAAATTAGGAGAGCAGCATTCTTGGGATATTATTGACTACATCAAATAATCTTCCTCAAGAGCAGAGAGAGAGAGAAAAGTAAAGGGCTTTAAACAATTTTGCATGTGAAACTCAGAGTTAATTACATTTTTCACAAAATTATTTATATTATGCAGTTTTCTGTCTTTCATTTCTAAATAACTTAGACAAACTTTTATTTCCAGTACATTGTTCTTCGGTAAGTTGCTAATTCAGTGTAAAATGGACATAACTGGGCTAGCTTCTCCTTCGGGGACATGGGGACTCTTGCCTGATCTCTGAGTTTCTCCTTTACATGGGGTGCAGTTTAGACCTTCCGGCAGGGCAGACCCGTGTGAAGGATCAGAGGCAGAGGAGAGCGGCCCCAGGGGTCCCCACCCAGAGGGGCTGGGAGGGTGTGTGGTGATAACTGCACCGCAGAAGTCTGGGTCGTTTCTGCTGTGTACTCAGGAGCACCACCTTCACAAAAACAACACAGAAAATTCACAGCTGTTTTAAGATGCAGCATTATGTATCATTCTAATACGAGCACCTGATAATAAACTTCAATATTGGATTCTTATGTTTTAAAGTGTGTGGTGTTAAAAATGGGACAGAGATTACACTGACTCGTTGATACAGGACACACAAGTGTTATTTTCACATATAAAAGTTATACATCTCAATATAAGAGCTTCGTAGCTTTTGTAAAAACAGAAGTGTACAGAACATACAAAATAAATGATAAGCTTGGGCCGTCAGGAACATCATCTTTGTGACCCCTTCAGTTTATGAACAGGCACAGAGGCTCACGCCTGTAATCCCAGCACTAGGGAGGCCGAGGCGGATCACCTGAGGTCAGGAGTTTGAGACCAGGCTGGCCAACATGGTGAAACCCCATCTCTATTAAAAATACACAGTTAGCTGGGTGTGGTGCATGCGCCTGGAATCTCAGCTACTTGGGAGGCTGAGGCAGGAGAATCGCTTGAATCTGGGAGGCAGAGGTTGCAGTGAGCTGAGATTGTGCCATTGCACTTCAGCCTGGGCAAAAAAGAGCAGAATTGCATCTCAACAAACCAAAACATGTTTCTGATGCAGCAATACTTACTTCAATTCTAAAAACTACTAGTAAATTCTGATATTAGTCTCTATCTTTCAAAGCTCATGGGCTAAAAATGGGATATAGAGACTTTCTAGATATGAATGTAGGACAAAGAACTATTGTTTTTATTAATGAAATTTTTTTTTAGACTAAGCAAGCATTATAATTTTATAAAGAAGAAAGCCAGAAATATATAAAATAGAGGTAAACATTGAAAATATTTTTTCACCATCATCTCTGTTTTCCTATCCCCAAATCCCATCCTCTGGACACACACACACACACACACACCCCACAACACAACACATTCATATAGACACACACACACAGATACATGGTTACAGATACACACATGCACACACTCATATTTATAAACGCACATACTCAAGTATTCAGGTGAGATTCAAAGAGACATAGTAGCAGTTTTGTTCTTTTGCTACAATTGCAATGAATTATATGCTCTCTGTCAAATGAATATAAGCCCTTCCTGGTTCATTATATAGTTTCTGGGAATTTGGTTGGCATAAATTGTGATCTCTGAGTCTAGCTCATTCTGGGCACTCATACACTAAATATTTTTGACTTATATAGTCTGCAAGGATTGAAATGCATTCGTCATTGTTAAGATTTGTCACATGGTGGGTTTTAGAGAGCCCAGTCAGAGGCTACTAGACCTATAATAATTGAAACAGTAAATAAAATTATAGTCACTGATAAATTATTTAAAAATTCAAATACAAAAGCTATTGAATATCTACTGAGATCCATCCACTGTGCTTATTACTTAGGACATAAAGCATAAACAGGGAAAACTCCTTCCTATTTCCAAACTCTCAGCCTAACAAGTGAGACTGATATGTATATGAGAAGCAGTAAATTTAAATGTGCACAGGCCTTGGGCAGATAATGAAAAGATACGAATGGAACACACACAAGGCAGGAGAAAGCGGTGAGGCTTTGTAGTTCACCAACTAGTATATGCCCTTCTAAAGGCAACAAAATATTATAAAATATTCTGGGCAAAGAAAAAAGATTTAAAGATGTTTATAATGCAGCAATGCTGATCGTTTCAATTCTAAAAACTAGTGTTTTGGGCTGGATTGAGCCAATGTGTTGGTGGCTTGCAACACCTGAGGCAGACAATTAAATACAATATTTGAAAAGCTCTAGGCAGAAATATGGGATAAATTATTTCTGTGTGAAGTGGAGGTGATCAGGAAGCTATAGATAGGGGGAATATTCCAGCAGTCCCAGGAGGGTGACTGGATATATGCCAAGTGGAATGAGGCCAGGCATGGGGGAAAGAACTGCAGGGTCTTCTTCTAATGTGAGACCCTCATTCCTCCTTTATCCGGAGCAGGTTGCTTCTCTCTGAGATATCCAGACAGGGGGGTGTGCATGCATGTGCGTGTAGACACACTGCAGCAGGACGAGCCATGGACAAAATCCCACAGACACTGAGGTAGTGAAGGAAGTGGCTTTAATTAACTGGAAGCATTGGCAGACTAACGTCTCAAAATCCGAGCTTCTCGAGGGCACAATTTCTGCCCCTTTTAAGGGCTCACAACACTAAAGATTTTACATGAATGGGCCATGATTGATCCAGCAATCTAGAGGGTATGTGACAGGGGCTGCAGGCACCGTTAATCAGAGTGAAACAGAACAGAACAGGAAGTTTCACAGTGTCCTTCCACACAGTGTCTGGAATCTATGGATAACACTGGTTGCTAGGTAATGGGTTGAGTTTCAACTATCAGGCTAAGGTCAGGCAGGCCCAGGCCTGGTTTTGGGTCTGGTGCCTGGTGCCAGGCTGCCTGTCTTAGGTTTTGCTTCCTTGTTTCTTCTTAAAACAGGTACTGAGTATAAAACAACATAGAATCGGGGTGGGGGGGAGGTCTCTCTCTCTTCTCTCAATACCTCTACATCTATATATGTCAATACGGGATCCATATAGGGATTGTATTTAAAAATAATTGTTTACCACTCAAGCAAAAGTGTGAAATTGCCGGCATTTATTAGCGTGCATCACGTGGTGTCAGCCTACTCACAGTGTTGGGCCTGCATTGGTGGCGCCATGCTTTGGTGGTGCTGTGATTCCTGACACATAGCATTCACCAGCTAAGGGCCTCTAGGAGTTGTGCTCTACGTTGTCAGATTCGCCTCAGGGTGGTTTTTCTTTCCTTAATAGAGTAGCTTCTACAGAGACAATCACATCTGGTGCTTCGCTCAGTTCTCCCTGGATCCCTTTGGCTTCTGAAGCCTGCCCCAGCTATCTTCCTATAAAGAGTGCCTTCGGGCCACGGCATCAACTTTCTGTCACCAGGAAGGGTTGTAGAAAGGCTCGAGGGCCTGGGAGTTTAGTCCCTCCCCACAGTGGCTCCCTGCTAGTGACTGATGCTTCTGGCATGAGAAAGCCCAGTTCTCACCCCAGGGTCTCTTTATGAGACAGCTAATCTAAGAGTGGTCCTGTGGCTAAACTGCACACATGTGGGTTAGCCTGCTGGAGTTCAAATTCCACCTCCAGCTGACCACGACGTTAACTGAGAAAGTGAGCTAAATATGTCGCCTGCGAGACAGGGTTGTGGTGAATATTAAATGAAAGAATCTCTGTAACATCCCCCAAGCTCTTGAACGGGCACAGTGAGGACTTGGTGTACAGCAGTGACCCTATTATTCTGCAAAGGACATGAGGTGGCTTCTCTATCCTGCTGCCACTTCTGATAGCCAAAGAAAGGAATGTTCCTAGAGGCTATTAGTCATGGCCTGGGTGGCTAGGCTTACTTTTTCTGGGAAAAAAACAAGCCCAGGTGAGCCAGCATGAGCTAATATGCATTAATGTTCACACCTGGTCATGTGGAAGCAAAGTGTGCTTCAGGAAGATGGGGAGAGGCCAGCATGGCAGAAAATAGGTGCAGGGGACGACCAGTGAGAGGTCTGTGTAGTGTGTGTGTGTGTGTTTGTGTGTGTGTATGTGTGTGTGTTTGGGTGTGTGTAGTGTGTGTGTTTGTGTGTGTGTGTGTGTGTATGTGTGTGTGTTTGTGTGTGTGTATGTGTGTGTGTGTGTGTGTTTGCATGCATGCGTGTGATCATGAGAGAGGCATGATTTTCCCCGACCAGAAGTGAGACAGAAGGAGAGGCATGCTCCTGGACGAATCTCATGCCTAGGGTGCTTGCTGATTTGCAAATGTCATCTTTCAAGACTACCAAATGAAGGCTCTTTTAGTTTTGGGAACAAAGGGATTGAAAGAAATTTACAGGTTTTGTTGTGGGATGGGTGGCGGAGAACAAAATTTACCCAGTCATGCAATCCTTCCATGGCTAGGGCTTTAGAAATTGAGGGCATGAGATTTTGCATGAGTGAGACAAAAGCTGGATCCAAGGAGGGACAGGCATGACTGGCTGCAAATAGATTGCCTTTTCTCAAGGAAGCCTGTCTGATGTATTAGGAGAAGCTGAAGTGAGGTTAGTGGAGGCAAAGATTAAAAATGAAGCTTCACATTTTACGACATTTTGGTGCTCAGGCTGAAAGGGATCAGAAATGATAAATTCTTCGTGACATCTGAGCGTTTGGATCATTCCTTTCTCACCTGCAGCCTCTCTTCACTCAGGAGTCAGATGTGGGTTTCTGCAGGCAGCCCAGCGAGCTTCATAAACACCCCTTCACCTGCTGTTGATGGGTAATGATCACAGCCAACCACATCAAGCACTAATGATGCATGTCACAACGAGGCTATGTGTTCAATGCTTTATTCTGTGATTTGTTTGTTTGTTTGTTTGTTTGTTTTTGAGACGGAGTCTTGCTCTGTCGCCCAGGCTGGAGTGCGGTGGCGCGATCTGGGCTCACTGCAAGCTCTGCCTCCCGGGTTCCCGCCATTCTCCTGCCTCAGCCTCGTGACTAGCTGGGACTACACGCGCCCGCCAGCACGCCCGGCTAATTTTTTGTATTTTTAGTAGAGACGGGGTTTCACCGTGGTCTCGATCTCCTGACTTTGTGATCCGCCCGCCTCGGCCTTCCAAAGTGCTGGGATTACAGGCATGAGGCACTGAGCCCGGCCTATTCTGTGATTTTTTTGTCATCTGCACAAATGCCTTAGAATTAGTAAGCGCAAATATTATTCTCATTTAATTTATGTATTAACAGGCTCAGAGAGGACATGTGATTTGCTCAAATCCACACAGCTTGAGAGTAATAAAGCTAGGATTTGAACTCAAGTTTTAACCTGGTATGTATTGGTGGTGTATTCTGACTCTTGTGCAATGTAGTAAAAAATGAATCTTAAGTTACGTCAGGCAACCAGTGCAAAACTTTCAGCTTCTTAAATCCACGATTTCTTGTTTTTTTGAGACAGAAGAAAAGTCTCAATAAATACAACATTTAATATGTCAATTATCCATATTGAAATCTATGGTAATTAGTTAAGAGTGGTAACATTATTTATAATTTCGTAATTCATAGAGAAAATATGTAAGTAAACATTTTCTAATTTGAAATAAGAAAAGGTAAAACAGGCAAGACACAGAAAAACAACAGCAGAGTAAGTCGACAGCCCAAATATATTAAGAATTGCATTACATATAAGGAGAATGAATTTAACGATTAAATAAAAATAAATGTCCCTTTGAATTAAAATGAAATGATATTTATAGGAAACTCACTTAAAGATTGGAAAAATTATACCATGCAAACAATACCAAAGAAAGATTGTGTGTCCAGAAAAATATTTGACAAAATAGTCTTTACAATAAAGCATGCAATTAGAGTTAAGAAGACTTCGTAAATGCTAAAAATCATTGAAAAGATAGAATTTTTTTTTTTTTTTTTGAGACAGAGTCTCACTTTGTCAACCAGGTTGGAGTGCAGTGGCATGATCTCAGCTCACTGCAACCTCTGCCTCCCAGGCTCAAGTGATCCTCCCACCTTAGCCTCCCAAGTAACTAGGACTACAGGCATGTACCTACCACTCCTGGCAAATTTTTGTATTAATTCCACAATTTATTATAATTATTAGAGACTTTATCCCTGCTCATTCCCCAGTCCCTTGGTGCCAGTTCGCTTGCTAAGGGCATTGCAGACAGGGCAGGTTAAGAGCAGGGCCCTGGTTTTCATACTATCTCTACTGCTTCCCAACGCTGCCCCTAGACAAGCAGGTTTACGTCTCTGAGCTTCAGTTTTTTATCTCTACTGTGAAGATCATAGCATCTCCCTCACAAGGCTGCTGTTGGAATTAACACAGGGACCCACATCTATAAATCAGTTTGCAGAATGTTCCACACATAACAAATGCCCATCAAATATTAATCATAATGGCAGCTTGGGTCTTACTCCTTCCCACAAAGACCATTTCTCACATAGTTTTATATCACAATAGTTTTAGCTACTGTATGACCCTAAGATAATACTAGTCCATCTGTTTGATAACTGTTAGGGCAAAAAAAGAATGTACAGGCAATTTATAGAAAGAGACATGCAAATGGCCATTAAATATGAAAATATAATGAAACTCACTGATATGGTTTGCCTGTGTCCCCACCTAAACCTCAGCTTGAATTGTGTCTCCCTGAATTCCTGCATGTTGTGGGAAGGACCCAGGGGGAGGTAATTGAATCATGGGGCTGGTCTTTCCCGTGCTGTTCTCGTGATAGTGAACAAGTCTCACGAGATCTGATGGGTTTATCAGGGGTTTCCTCTTTTGCTTCTTCCTCACTTTCTCGCTTGTCGCCGCCATATGAGAAACGCCTTTTGCCCTCTGCCATGGTGGTGAGACCTCCTCAGCCACGTGGAACTGTAAGTCTAATTAAATCTCTTTCTTTTGTAAATTGCCCAGTCTCGGGTATGTCTTTATCAGCAGGGTGAAAATGGACAAATACATTCACTAACGCTTAACAGAAAGCAAATTAAAATCACGAACCATCCAATAATAGCAAATTGTGGCCAGGTGTGAGAAATTATGGGTTATTACTGTCTGCTGGTGGAGGTTGAATTGGCATAGTTACAGTGCAGTAACTGTTCGGTAGTATCTATTAAATTGTTGAATAGTTAAGCCCTCTAGCCTTTCAAGTCAACCTCTTCTAATACCTTGAGAAAAACTCACATGCATGTATAATGGAGAAACCCAGAAACACATTCCATCATTGTTGGCAGAACTGAAAAGTTGGAAATAACCAGTGTCTATCACTGACAGAAGTGGCTGATAAACTTTCATATCTCTGGCTGGGCACAGTGTGAGCACTTTGGGAGGCTAAGGCGAGTGGATCACCTGAGGTCAGGAGTTCAAGACCAGCCTGACCAACACGGTGAAACTCTGTCTCTACTAAAAATACAAAAATTAGCTGAGTGTGGTAGCGGGCACCTGTAATCCCAGCTGCTCGGGGGGCTGAGGCAGGAGAAATGCTGGAACCTGGGAGGCGGAGGTTGCAGTGAGCTGTGATCATGCCATTGCACTCCAGCCACAGTGACAGAGCGAGACTCTGTCTCAAAAAAACAAACAAAACAAAACCATTGTATCTCCATAAAATACTTTGAGGGCAGCTGGGGGAAAAAAAAAGCTACAGATACAGATGTTGAAAAAAGCTCATATTTTTGAGCACTGAATTACATTATTAAATGACCATGCAGTAGGGAAGGAAGAAAAGAGGAAGAAAAACCCAAAACATTATATGCTCCAATTCCTATGCGTGGATAAATATGTTAGCAAAATCTCAGGAGAAGATTTGGAAGGCTATACATCACATTGATCATGATAGTTACATCAGGGTCCAGGGGAGTGAAGTGGTGACCAAAGGGGCATGTGCTTTCTCTGCAGCATATTGACTTTTTACTAGGAACATTTATTACAAACTACCTACATGATTAAGTTATTTTAAGGATATGATAAACATTTTTCTATAACCTGTTTTAATGATGTTTCAGCAAAATGACTTTCCTCTCTGCGCCCTGCCTTATCCCTGTGTGAATTATTTTAATGTGTTTATTCCCAGCAGGGCAGAATCCTTGGTGTCTGTAGTCCTCAGAGCCCCTTGGGCATACATTGGCATCATGGTCCCTGTCCTCATAGTCTGGGAGGGACCACCCTGGAGGCCTTCCTAGCACTCTACACTTAGGGTGTTCACAGCCCACGCGCAGGTCTCCACATCCACTTTTCTCCTCCTCTTTCGCTGTCTCTTCTACCTAAGATATAGCTCCCTGTACTCTTCAGGCACATTCAAACCCCCACCCATCTTGCAATTGCTAACAGAAACCCAGCTGCTTCCAAGACAACTTTCCCTATTCCTAATAGCTTCAGGTGAACTTCTGCTGAATTCTGCTGTCATTCCTTCCTTCTGCTATGTGTCATTATGGAAGCTGTAGGACATGAAGCCGGAAATCCCAGAATCTGAGGTATCTATAGTTGGGTTCAGATATTGTTTCTGTAAATTACTTGTGTGCCCTCTGGTGTGCTATTTAACATCTCTGGTCATTGGTTTTATGCATCTATAAAATGAGTTTTAAAACAGCATTTTCCTCAGGTAATTGTGATAATGCTAAAATGCATTAATGTTAGAAAGGGCTTAGACAAGACTCCATGCGCAGGGAGCATGCCTCCAGGTCCCGTGGATGTTATCCTTGCTAGAATCATCTTAGTAGACTGTGAGAATGTTGGGAGCAGAGTCTCTGCCCTTTACTTTTACATTTCCTATGGCACTGAGCACAAGCTAACTAGGTAAATAGCAAAAGTTTCCTAACAGGTGGGATTCTTTTCATTGCTAGTTCTGTGAAGTAGAAAGAGAATGCTCTATTAACCAAGAGTGACAAAGCGTCTTAATTCAGTTTCTCTCTCCTGCTGTATTATCAGTGGGATACATTATCAAGAAAAGAAAAAAAGGAAGAAAAATAATTCCAATGGTGTGCATTTTCTAGGCCGGGCATTTCTCTGATGCACTGGTATTTGGTGTTTCATTTTGTTTCAAGTTGGAATGAAATGATAACTTTATGCTCACTCAGAATTGCTCCTGTAGGACCCTTTGGCAAAGTTATTTGCTTTTCCCCATCTGGCTGCCCACAGGGGTCAGAACACTTCTCTTTCCTTTTGAACCTGGGGGCATAGGGGGTGGGAAGGAGACAGCAGGGGTCACTGTGGTCCTCAAGGGTGGAAACAGGTGTCACCTGAGCAGGGAGGGACAGAAGGAAGACAGCGTTATCTCAAGGCTACTTGCATGTAGGCATCCTTAAAGCACCTTAGGCTCATGGTCTGTAAGACAGAGGATCAAAATATCTTATTGCATGTTCTCATATGTGGGCACTTAGAAAATTGATCACATAGAGGTAGAGGAGCAGAACGACAGATACCAGAAAGTAGAAAGGGGATGTGCTGGTGGGAGGGCTGGGGAATGAAGAGAGCTTGGTTAATGGGTAAAATCATACAGTTAGATAGATGTGGGGGTCTGTCCTGCAGACCCTGACCCAACGACGGATGAATAAAGTACACTGACACACAGATATTCTGCTTTGCCAGTTTGGCTGAGCATCTGGGCCACTTAGAGGCAGCCGTGGCCTTCATCAGTCAATGATACTTGCATTTATTCAGTAAAGATTAATTGACAAAGGTTGTGAGTAAACACCACTGGAGGGTAATTGACATTGCTGACTTCCCCAGTAGAAAGCAATTAAGCACCCACCTAGATCAAAGGTTAGTCTAAGGACCACATGGGTAAACAAGCTAGTTAGGTAAACTACCTTCCTTTCTATCCACTTTAAGCTATTTACTCAAAGTAAGGATTCGGTTGCTTTCAGCCATAACCTTATCCTGAGACTTTTGCAAAAACCTTCAGGCCTTTCAACAAGATTTGTGACTTAAAATTTTCCCCACCATCCTGAATGAATCTCCACAGACAGAAGGAATAAGTTCTAATGCTTCATAGCAGAGTAGGTTGACTGCAGTAAACAACAATAGACTGGATCTTTGAAAATAGGTAGAAAAGGGGACTTTTTTTTGTGGGGGGTTATATATACAAATTTACTTTTTAAGCGTTGTTATAATTTACTGGACTACTTTGGATTTTTTAATTTTAGACTCAGGAAGTCCATGCACAGGGTTGTTTCCTGGTTATATTTTGTGATGCTGAGGTTTGGGTCACAAATGATTCTGTCACGCAGGGAGTGAGTGTGGTAACCAATGGGTTTTTAACCCTTTCTCCCCTTCCTTCCTCCCACCTCCAGTAGTCCCCAGTGTCTGTTGTTCTCATTTTTATGTTCCTGAGTACGCAGTGTTTAGCTCCTACTTATAAGTGAGAACATGGGATATTTGGTTTTCTGTTTCTGCATTAGTTTGCTTAGGATAACGGCCTCCAGCTGCATCCATGATGCTGAAAAGGGCATGATTTTTTCCTTTTTTATGGCTGAGTAGAATTCCATGGTGTATATTCACCTCTGGGAAATGTGGTTGTTTTCTGTTTCCCTGTCTGAATATTTTCTTTATCCAGTCCACTGTTGATAGATACCTGGGTTGGTTCCATGCCTTTGCTATCATGTATAGTGTTGCCATTAACAGGAGAGTACATGTGTCTTTTTGACAGAACAATTTGTTTTCTTTTGGATATATAGTCAGAAATGATATTGCTGGATGGAATGGTAGTTCTTTGAGAAATCTATAAACTGCTTTCCACAGTGACTGAACTAATTTACATTCCCACCAACAGTGTGTAAATGTTGCCTTTTCTCTGCAGCCTCACTAGCATCTGGTTTTTTTTTGTTTTTTTTTTTTTTTACTTTTTATTTATTATTTATTTTTGTTTTGAGACAGAGCCTCACTCCATCGCCCAGACTGCAGTGCAGTGGCATGATCTCAGCTCACTGCAACCTCCGTCTCCTGCGCTCAAGCTATTCTCCTACCACAGCCTCCCAAGTATCTGGAATTACAGGTGCCCACCACCACGTCCAGCTAATTTTTGTATTTTTAGTAGAGACAAGGTTTCACCATGTTGGTCAGACTGGTCTTGAACCCCTGATCTCAGATGATCCACCCATCCTGGCCTTCCGAAATGCTGGGATTACAGGCGTAAGCCACCGTGCCTGGCCTGACTTTTTAATAATAGCCATTCTGACTGGTGTGAGATCGTATCTCATTGTGGTTTTGATTTGCATTTATCTGATGATTAGTGATGTGGAGCATTTTTTCATAGGTTTGTTTGCCACTTGTATACCTAGAAGAGAGGACTTGAAATGTACTCATTGTATAGAAATGATAAACACTTGGGTGTTGGATACCCTGAACACCATGACTTGACCATTACACATTCTATGTATGTAACAAAATCTCACATGGACCCCATAAATACGTAGAAATGCAATGTAGCAAAAACATTTTTAAAAGAATGTAAATGAAACATCTGTTTCCTAAGCAAGTAAGGTGCTTGGATTATTTTAAAATTATACATTAGTCATATGACCTTGAACAAAACCTTAACTTATGTTGGTTTAATTTTCCCCATCTGTAAAACTAGGACTTGAATTAAGTGATTTCCGAAAGTCTCATAAGATGGAAAATGCTGGAATTACATCAACTGCATACAATTCAGCTAACTTTTATTAACTGCTTCACATATATACAATGCTCTGTTCACTGAAACATAAAAATATTAACGTCACGCACATACGTGAAATCTTACTGCATCTGTGAATCTGTCCAGCTTGGCCAGGACAAGACATCAGAGGGTGTGGCCATTGCACCACACTGATGCGAATGCTGAGGGTGCCATTCCTGCCTCAGCTGCTCCTTTCACATTCGTGTGTCCGCAGTTGGTTCCTGCCGGTCAGTTCGTGGTCTTGCTGACTTTAAGAATGAAGCTGTGGAACTTCGTGGTCAGTGTTACAGCTCTTAAAGATGGCACGAACCCAAAGAGTGGGTGGTAACAAGGTTTATTGTGAAGAGCGAAAGAACAAAGCTTCCACAGCACGGAAGGGGACCCGGGTTGCCACTGTGGCTGGGGTGGCCAGGTTTTATTCCCTTATTCTCCCCGCCCATGTTCCAGTTCTGTCCTATCAAAGTGCCCTTTTTTCAATCCTCCCTGTGATTGGCTACTTTTTAGAATCCTGCTGATTGGTGCATTTTACAGAGCACTGATTGGTACGTTTTACAATCCTCTTGTAAGAATGGAAAGTTCCCCAAGTCGACCCAGGAAGTCCAACTGGTCTCACCTTTCAATCCCCCCCCTCTAAACAGCACACCCTAACTGTGATTGGAAACCGGGCAATGACCGCTCTAGCCACTTCCTGCTGTATAGGGATGAAGAAGGGGCCCTGAAGTTGTAGTGTCCTCCAGAGGGGAACTCTCTAGGCCAGCCAAAGGGCCATTGGGTCCTCAGTGGAAGTTGTGAGTTGAGCTCATTTGGGGTTCCATTTGTAAGACCATCTGCGGCTTGATGGCCTCGATCCTGGAGGAAACAGATTTGACAAGGAGGTTAAAAATACACGGCTCGAAGGTGAGTAATAGCAAGATGGTTGTCATGGGACCTAGAAAGGGGAGAAGCCATGTCACCCAACTCCAGAGGTTGGTATAAGAGTTTGAAAGGCATTATCTGATTTCAGAAGCCTTTTCCTGTAAACACCAGGTGGCATCTCGTACTATCCCTGACTGGTTAGTGTAAAAACAACACTCTTCCCCTAGGAAGGTGCAGCATCCTCCTTTCTCAGCAGTGAGGAGGTCTAGGCCTCAGTGGTTTTGGAGAGTCACTGCTGCCAAAAAGTCTACTTGGGTTTGTAGAGTAAGGATAGATTTCGTTATTTCTTGTAGACTGTCTGAGAAATCCTTTGAGAGTGTGTGATAGCAGGATAATGAAGTCGATAAACTGGCTATTCCAGTTCCTGTAGCAGTGGCCATTCCTAACCCTGTAAGTAGGGGTATTAGTGGCATGACCCTGTGCCAATGGACTTGAGCTTTGAGGGGCACTGATAGGGTCTGATTTCCTGGGGCAATGTCAGTGTTGGGACTTAGGAAGACTAAGGTGCAGGTGCCTGTCCAGTTGGTAGCGAGGCAGATATACGTTGAAGTTCCATGTAAGAAGAATATGCCTTGGCTGGGTAGACAGAACTGGTCGTGTATGTTAAAAAGGTGTGTGAGTTTGTTGTTTTCATTTTCCCATACTCCTAGAGTACTTGCCAAGGTAGCTGCAGTGAGCGGCTGGAAAGGGGTGTTCAGAGCAAACTGAGTGGCTCCCTGTGTTCTGTTTTCCCATTGGAGAAAAAAACCATTTTGTATCTACTAGGAACCATTCAAGGGAGTGATTGAAAGAGGGGATGAGAAGGCATTCACAAGTTGGGGTGGGGGGGTGCTGCTGCAGGGAGTCCAGGGGTGAATGGTCATGCAGGGAGTATGTTTACTATTAAAAAACCCAGACTGTTTGTTAAGCAGGGAGAAGGTGATGATTTTGGGGGATGCTAAGAAGTGGACAAGCCATCTGAATGGAGCTTTTTGGGTGACTCGGAAGTTACTATGATCAGTTGGGGCTTGAAGTTGTAGGGGGTAATTACACTGATGAGATAGTAGGTGCCCCAGGGGCAGGCCTGATACCAGGTTGTATTGGATGTGTAAAGGGGCTTGGAAAGTGAAGATGGTATTCGTGGTTACAGGGCTGTGTATGGGTTTTTCATTGTTCATGTAATAGGTGAAGTTGGAAATGTAAGAGCATAAAAGCTGGGCGGTGCATCTAGTTAGGGTATTTTTGGTCTTATCAGAGATGGGGAAGTCAGCTAGTGATAGCATATTTAGACGTTGTAAAGGGTCTTTTCCTTCAGAGTTTCTTGTGTTAGTTTCTTTAAGTGCCTCTTGAGTGTTTCATTTGCCTTCTTGACCTTCCCTGAGGATTGTGGCCTCCAGGAGCAGTGAAGGTGATATTGTATCCCTAGCACCTTGGAAATTGCCTGAATTACTGTGGCTTTAAAAGTCAGACCAATGTTGCTCCGTAAGCTTTGGGGAAGCCCAAATCTAGGAATTATTTCATGAATTAGGACTTTAACTACTTGCTGAGCCTTCTCTGTCTTGCAGCGGAAGGCTTCTATCCAATTTGTAAAGGTATCAACACAGACCAACAAGTGTTGAAATCCCCTTGAATGAGGCATATGGGTGAAGTCTCACTGCCAGTCCTCTTCTGGATAGTGCCCTCTTCTTGATTCCCCCAGAAGGGCCCCATGATGGACCAAGGGATTATTCCTTTGGCATACCTCACAGGCTTTGACTACTTGTCAGATGGTCCAGAGGAGATTTGGCCCTGTAAATAGGGATTTGGCCATTGGATAAGTGTTCTCAATACCCATATGAAAAGTTTGGTGGAGGGTATTTTTCACTAGATGGCTTAGTGTATGAGTACCTTTCCCTCTTCTGTTGTTAACCACCCTGAGGGGAGAAAACTATGCCCCCATGAATGTCCCCATTCTGTTTTGGTCAAGGAATAATGGGGCTGAATCTCTTGGAGAGGGTTGTTCCTTTCCAAGGGTCATTCCATAGGTATTTCTAATGGGAGGTTCCGCCTGACAGCAATTTTGGCCTCAGTGTCTGCCTGATGGTTTCCTTCTGCCTTTTCTCCTTCACCTTTCTGATGGCTTTGGCAGTGTAAGACTACCACCTCCTTGGGTCTTTGCACTGTGTGCAATAACTCCATGATTTCCGTGTGGTATTTAATTGGGGTTCCCCCAGAGGTTAGGAACTCCCTTTCTTTCCATATTGCAGCATGAGCATGTAGGATTAGATAATCATACTTGCTATCTGTATACACATTTATTCTTTTTCCTTTTCCAGTTCTAAGACTCAGGTAAGCGCCACTAGTTCTGCTAACTGGGTGCTTGTCCCTGGGGGAAGAGGCTTACTTTCAAGTACCACTACACCACTAACTATGGCATAGCCTGCCCTTTGTATCCCATTCTCCACAAATGAACTTCCATTGGTTTATAGAGTAAGGTCAGGATTAGCTAAGGGGACTTCTAAGAGGTCCTCTCAGGTGGCATAAGTCTGGGCTAGAATTTGTTGGCAGTCATGCTCGATTGCTTCCCTGTCCTCTGGGAGAAAAGCAGCAGGGTTGAGGGCCACACACGTGTATATTTGAAGCACCAGTCCCTCATAGAGTAACACCTGGTATCTAAGCAGGCATTTGTCTGATAGATATAAACTTCCTTTGGCATCTAGTATGCCATTTACATCATGAGTAGTCCGGATGGTAAGATCCTTTCCTTGTATTATTTTGATAGCCTCTGATACTAAGGTGGCCACCGCTGCAACTACCTGTAAACAGTGAGGCCAGCGTTTTGCTACTACATCAGTTTCCTTACTGAGGTATGCCAGTGGTTGGAGGGTTGTCCCACAAGTCTGAGTAAGGACTCCAAGAGCTATCCCTGCTCTCTCTGTGATGTATAAATAGAAGTTTTGTCCTGCGGGAAGGCTTAAGGCTGGAGCTCGTACTAGGGCCTGCTTTAAGGTTTGAAAGTTGTTTCTGCCTCTGGTTCCCATTCTGCTAGATGAATATTTGCTCTCTGAATCTCCTTGATTAGAATATAGAGTGGCCTGGCCCTCTCGCTATATCTGGGGATCCATAGTCGGCAAATGTCGGTGATCCCGAGGAACCCCCACAACTGTTTTAATGTCTTAGAGCAAAGATAAGCCAGTATAGGCTGTATTCATTCTTTGCTGAGGACCCTGGTTCCTCTGGCTAAGATTAGGCCTAGATATTTGACTTGTTGTAGGCAGAACTGGGCCTTCGATTTAGACGCCTTGTACCCTTGATTAGCTAGAAAGTTCAAGAGATCTAGAGTAGCCTGCTGGCATGAGGCTTCCGAACTGGTAGACAAAAGTAAATCATCCACGTACTGAAGGACCAGAGCACCTGGACTTCAGAAGTGGCCTAGATCTTGGGCCAGTGTCTGACCAAACAGATGAGGGCTATTCCTAAACCCTTAGGGCAAGACCGTCCATGTAAATTGGGACATGTGGTCTGTGGGATCCTCAAAGGCAAAGAGAAACTGGGAGTCAGAGTGCAGGGGAATGCATAAGAAGGCATCCTTGAGGTCCAGAACAGTGAACCATTCTGCTTCCTCTGGTATTTGAGAGAGCAAGGTATAGGGGTTGGGTACAGTTGGATATAGAGGAATTACTGCCTCACTGATGAGTCTAAAATCTTGCGTGAGTCTCCACTGACCATTTGGTTTTTGTACTTCTAGAATTGGAGTATTGCAGGGACTGCTGCATTTTCTTACTAAGCCTTGAACTTTTAATGTCTAAAAATATCCTGTAATCCTTTATGAGCTTCAGGCCTTAAGGGATATTGCCTTTGATAAGGAAAAGTGGTGGGATCTTTTAGCCAGATTTGGACTGGGCGGCCATTTTTTCTCTTTCAATTTGTCCTTCCAATGCCCAGACTTCAGAGTTGATTCTCTCCTTAAGTAGAGGACAACAGATGGGTAACCTGTTCCCCATATTTATGTAGATAATGGCTCCAGCTTTGGCTAATATGTCCCTCACTAATAATGGTGTGGGACTTTCAGGCATAAGAAGAAAGGCATGTGAAAAGAGCAAAGTCTCCCAATTACAACTGAGGAGGTGGGATAAATTCCTGGTTACAGGCTGTCCCAGGATTCCTTGGATGGTAACCAACCTTGAGGACAGCTGTCTGGGGCAGGAGATTAACACTGAGAAAGCCACACCAGTGTCCAGGAGGAAGTCAATTTCCTGGCCCTCAATGGTTAAACTTACCTGGAGCTCAGTGAGGGTGATGACATGAGCTGGCACTTGCCCCTGCACCCTCAGTCCGGTTGTTGGATCATCTGGTTGGGGGCTTCTGGCCCGGAGAATTTTTGTCCTCTGGGGCAATGTACCTCTAGTGATTGTCTTGGCATGGTTGGCAGGGTGGACGTGGGTGAGGGGGAGGCTTGTTTCTCATTGGACAATGTTTTTTAAAGCTTCCTTGCAAACCACACTGATAACAAGCCCTATTAGGTGATTGGTCTGCTCTGTTTTCTCTCCTCTCTGAACCACCAAGGTTTGTTCATATGAGGGCCATGACTAGGGCTGTGGCCTTTCCCTTATCTCACTTTTCCTTTTTGGCCTGTTCCTCTTGGTCCCTATTATAGAACACCGAGGTTGCCAGGTTAAATAATGCCTCCGAATTTTGTTCAGGGCACAGGGCTAGCTTTTGGAGCTTTCTCCTGTTATCTGCGGCTGATTGGGTAATAAACTTATCTTTGAGGATCAATTGACCCTCGAGAGAGCTGGGAGACAGGGGAGTATATTTTCTTAAGGCTTCCCATAGCTGCTTGAGGAAGGCAGAAGGATTTTCTCCCTTTTCCTGAGTTATGGTGGACGTCATTGAATAATTCATGGACTTTTTCCTAATTCTCCTTAGTCCTTCTAGAACACAGGTCAACAGATGTTTGCAACTCCAGTCCACATGATCTGAGTCTAGGTCCCAGTGGAGATCCATACTGGGGACAGCTTGCTGACCGGTAGGGAATTTGTCCCTTTCTTCAGCTGTCATTCTATTATTTACTTAACTAAGATACCAGGTATCTCCAAACTCTCAGACTGCAGCTAAAGTCGCATTCTATTCATTAAAGACCAGGGTTTGATCTAACAATAGCATGACATCTCTCCAAGTGAGGCCGAAGGTTTGCCCTAGACCCTGTGGGACATCTATGTACCTAGCAGGATCATCTGAAAACTTCCCCAGGTCTACCTTGATCTGCGTTAAATCAGAGAGGGAGAAGGGGACATGTACTGGGATTGGGCCAAATTCCCCTCCCCCTACAGCTCAAAGGGAGCATAACTGATAACCTGGGGAGGGTTTGTGGTCCCTTGGAGATTTCTTTGCTTGTTTCCTTCTGGGTGGAGGAGATTAGAGGAGGAGGAGCCTTATCATTATTAGGAAAGGGAGCTGTAGGGAGGCTAGGATATAGGGTAAAATGAGAGGTCCTTCTGTGGAATGTAGATGACAAGCTTTGCATAGTTGTGGATTATCCTTCAATGAAAAGAAAGCTTGGGAATAAGGTATTTCACTCTATTTGCCTTCCCTCTTACAGAAAAGGTCAAGTTGCAGGATAGTATTGTAATTTATCCTCAGGTGGCCATTTGTCCCCATCAGAGAGAGAATATTGGGGCCAGACCATAGTGCAGAAAAAAACAAGCTGCTTCTTTTTTAGGGTTTGTGGGTCAAATTGGTCCCAGTGGCTTAGGATGCCATTTCAAGGGTGAATTTGTTGATGCCTGAGTGTTCCTCATCTGAAAGAAAAAAATGCCCATGGTTTTGGTCTGTTTTTTTCCTTTCTTCTCCCCTCCCCCCACCAAGAACCCACAATGGTCCCTGGCCCCTGTTGTTCACAATAGTTGCACTCACCAAAGCAGCAGCAGAAACACTAGTTTTCCTCCTAGACCACAGAGAGGGCTGAGGAAGGTCGGCTTGAATGGCCCTTACTGATGCATTCTCAAAAACCTACACCCTTGCCTTTCCTCTTAGACCACAAAGAGGACCAAGAAAGGTTGGATTTAGTGGCCCTTACTGACATATTCTCGAAAACCTGTTAGTTGAAATCCTAAGTGCTTTTTCCTGTTGGTGTTGGTATCTTACCCTTGTTCTATAAATATGATATGCCTCAAAATGGAGTGGAGGGCCATACCTTGAAGGAGGGACGGGATCTCTAGGGTTGGAAGAGTGATCCTTTTGTCCTCATTTCTCATCATATGAATAGGAAAGATATCCCCCAAATTTTGGAGTCTGTAATTTCTGAGGCTCCTCATATCCTAGTTGCGGGAATAGCCTTTGTTATGCCTACTAGTCTAAGGAGGGATCCTAAAATTCCAGATAGTTCCTCCTTTATAGGCTTTGGGCAAAAATTATGTCTTTCTGATTGGTGGGCCCTAATGCCTAAAGAAGGAAACAGAGTCTCGAAACTTATATTAGAAATCATCCTTATAAGAGAAACTAGAAAAGCACCAGGGACAGGGAGTGGTTTTTAGAAGCAGGACTAGCCTCGGAGAAGAGGGACAGGAGGAAATTTGTTTGACAGGCATTAGGACCCAGGAAGCAAGGGTCAGGATAGATAGGATAGATGGATGAGTCTCACTTGGGTGACGTAACTTGGAGAGCTCTGCTCGTGGCTGCAAGGTCAACCAACTTTCTGTTGGGACCCCGGAGCTGAACGTCTTTCCTCTCTGTCAAGACTTGGCTCAACCCAGACGTGCAGGAAAGCTGAAGTTGGTTCCAGGCAAACCAACGCTTCTGACTCTGAAGAGTCGGGGGTTGTTGGAGAGCCCTCTCCCAGAAAGCCTGACACCTGTGTCTTTAGTCCAGCAGCCATGCTAGTCACTTTCAACTTGCCGACAGGTGCCCGGTGTTTAGCCCCTGAATTCTAAGGAAAAACAGAACAGAATAGCAAAGGAAAGGGGTCTGATGATACTCACCATGTGGCCAGATCCCAGATGAGCACCCAGGATGTATCCAGAGATGGTTCCTGCTGGTGGGTTCGTGGTCTCATCAACTTCAAGAATGAAGCTGCAGACCTTCATGTGAGTGTTACAGCTCTTAAAGATGGCGTGGACCCAAAGAGTGAGTGGTAGCAAGGTTTATTGTGAAGAGTGAAAGGACAAAGCTTCCACAGAGTGGAAGGGGACCCGAGCGGTTTGCCACTGCTGGCTGGGGTGGCCAGCTTTTATTCCCTTATTGCCCCCTCCCATGTTCTGTTTCTGTCCTGTCAGAGTGCCCTTTTTACAATCCTCCTTGCAATTAGCTACTTTTAGAATCCTGCTGACCGATGTGTTTTACAGAGCACTGATTGGTGTGTTTTACAAACCTCTTGTAAGACAGGAAAGTTCCCCAAGTCCCCACTCTACCCAGGAAGTCCAGCTGGCCTCACTTCTCACTTGCAATGTCGAGATCCCTGTTTCCCTGTCTGCAAGCAAGAGCGTGGCATCTCCATTCACTCATCTACGATGCTGGTATTTGTAGATAGCCTGCTGTGCCCCAGGCTTTGTGCTGAGTGTTGGGGATACAATGATAAACAAGACAGGCATGGAATCTGGCCACCAGGAGCAGAAAGTGAAAAGTGAAAAAAGTGAAAGGAGATGGTGATTACAGAGGTCTGACTCTTCACTGCCTCCCTCAGGAGTTATTAGCAGGAATGCAGGTGGGGAATGGGGAGTATCTCACTCACCTGGCCAGCTCCAGAGTGGATGTTGCTCTTCTGTCCCCAGACTGACCCTTGTCCTCCTCCTTGTGTCTCCCTTTCCTTTACCTTGTTTCCTCTCAGTGTCCTGGTGATGGGCTGATGCTCTGGAGGAAAGAGTCTGAGAAAAGAGAGAACAGCCTGCACTACTGTGAGCCAGGATGGCAGGGAGGGTGGCTGTGGGAATGAGTGTAGCCATCGAGAGGGAGTTGGGACAGGGAAAGAGGAGGAGAGACTTGGAGAGGAGGAAGAGACTTGAAGAGACGGGAAGTATAGTGAGAAGGGAAGAGGGTGAGACTGCAGCCACCCATGTCAATGAGGCAGTTTGCAAAGAGAGTGAGAGAGAAGAGAGCCAGGCCCGCTGGAATTGGGGGTGGAGGGGCTTCAGGGAGCTCCAAGGGGGATGGGGCTGGAGAGGTGAGGATAAGAAGAATATACTAATGTTGAGCCATGGGCAATGAACTGAGAAGGGGAAAGCAAAAGTGTTTCACAGAGAGGAACATGAGTGGCCAAGAAGAGTGAACAGCAGGGAGAATGATTAACTTTGGTGAGGACCTTAGCATCGAGTCCACTGAAGTTTTCAGCTTGTGCGGTTGTTGTTAGGTAAAGTGGATGTGCTTTGTCTCTGGATGGAATGTGAGAATGAAGTAAATAATAGGTCTAGGATGATTCCAGGTAACTGAGTCAGTATCCCTGCAGCCTGTCCACCCAACAGCTTTCTGTAGTATTAAACAGTCAGTAGAACTTCATCAGTCACCTCAGAAGAGGGGGAAAAAAGAGTTGGAAATTATGATACCCATTTAAGAATTCTGATGTTATGTTCTAGAATTTTTGTAGTTTCAGGTCTTAGATTTAAGTCCTTGATCCATCTTTAGTTAATTTTTGTGTAAGATGAGAGATGAAGATCCAGTTTCATTCTCCTACATGTGGCTAGCCAATTATCCCAGCACCATTTGTGAAATAGGGTGTCCTTTTCCCATTTTATGTTTTCATTTACTCTGTTGAAGGTCAATTGGATGGAAATATTTAGTTTTATTTCTGGGTTCTCTATTCCATTCCATTAGTCTATGTGTCCACTTTTATACCAGTACCATGCTGTTTTGGTGACTATGGCCTTATAGTATAGTTCAAAGTCAGGTAATGTGAGGCCTCCAGATTTGTCCTTTTTGCTTAGTCCTGCTTCAGCTATTTGGGCTCTGTTTTGATTCCATAGGAATTTTAGGATTCATTTTCTAGTTCTGTGAAGAATGATGGTGGTATTTTGATGGGATTTGCATTGAATTTGTAGATTGCTTTAGAGAGTATGGTCATTTTCACAATATCGAGTCTACCCATCCATGAGCATGGGATGTGTTTCCATTTGATTGTATTGTCTGTGATTTGTTTCAGCAGTGTTTTGTAGTTTTCCTTGTTGAGGTCTGCCACCTCCTTGGAAAAACCCTGCTAGACATTGGCTTAGGCGAAAACTTCGTGACCAAGAACCCCAAAGCAAATGCAACAAAAACAATGATAAATAGGTGGGACTTAATTAAGCTAAAAAGTTTCTGCACAGCAAAAGAAACCATCAGCAGAGTAAACAGACAACCCACAGAGTGGGAGAAAATTTTCACAATCTATGCATCTGACAAAGGACTAATATCCAGAATCTGCAAGGACATCAAACAAAATATCAAGAAAAGAAAAAAATCCCATCAAAAAATGGGCTAAGGACATGAATAGACAATTCTCAAAAGAAGATATACAAATTGCCAATGAATATATGAAAAAATGCTCAGCATCACTAATGATCAGGGAAATGCAAATCAAAACCATAATTCTATACACCTTACTCATGCAAGAATGGCCATAATCAAAAAATAAAAAAATAACAGATGTTCGTGGGGAGGTAGTAAAAAGGGAACATACTGCTGGTGGGAATGTAAACTAGTACAACCTTCCTTAAAGAACTAAAAGTAGAATTACCATTTGATCCAGCAGTCCCACTACTGGGCATCTACCCACAGGGAAGGAAGTCATTAGACAAAAAAGATACTTGCACATGCTTGCTTATAGCAGCACAATTAGCAATTGCAAAAACTATGGAACCAGCCCAAATGCCCATCAATCAATGAGTTGATAAAGAAATTGTGATACGGCCGGGCGCGGTGGCTCAAGCCTGTAATCCCAGCACTTTGGGAGGCCGAGACGGGCGGATCACGAGGTCAGGAGATCGAGACCATCCTGGCTATCATGGTGAAACCCCGTCTCTACTAAAAATACAAAAACTAGCCGGGCGAGGTGGCGGGCGCCTGTAGTCCCAGCTACTCGGGAGGCTGAGGCAGGAGAATGGCCGAAACCCAGGAGGCGGAGCTTGCAGTGAGCTGAGATCCGGCCACTGCACTCCAGTCCGGGCGACAGAGCGAGACTCCGCCTCAAAAAAAAAAAAAATTGTGATACATATACACCACGGAACACTATTCAGCTGTAAAAAGGAACAACGTAATGGCATTCACAGCAACCTAAATGGAATCGGAGATCATTATTCTATGTGAATTAACTCAGGAAAGGAAAAATCAAACCTTGAATGTTCTTACTCATAAGTGGGAGCTAAGCTGTATGGATGCGAAGGCATAAGAATGACACAACGGACTTTGGGGACTTGGGAGAAAGGGTGGGACGGGGGTTAAAGGATAGAAGACTACAAATTGGGTACAGTGTGTACTGTTTGGGTGATGGGTGCACCAAAATCTTACATATCACCACTAAAGAACTTACTCATGTAACCAAATACCCCCCATTCCCCAAAAATCTATGCAAATAAAAAGAAAAATTATAAAAAGAATCCTACATGTTTTTCATTCAACTAGAAGAAATTGAGGTTTCTAACAGTAAATGAGAAGCTGAAAAGTTAATGTTAAATGCAGTTTACCAGACCCCCTATTTTCACAGTATTTCCCAGCTAGAATATATTTGCTGTTTGAAATGTTCTCTGCTTGTTCTCAGTAAGTTTCAACTCTGAAGAATTGGGGGATTTCATCCAAAAGTCTGAAAAACAGGACTTTTTAAAAATAAAAAACATTTCAAAACTATGGCTTGCAAACCTATTTGTAATATCAGATATTATATAACAAAATTCCAACTTCTGCATGAAAATGATAGTGAACGAACACTCAGTAGTGAAGCAGATGCATATTTAGACTTATTTGATTCAATAACATTTCAGTGAAGACTTCCTATGGGAAGAATATCTCCTCAAGTTTTACTCTATAAGTTGTCTACACTTCATTACACACCTTTAAAATCACATCAGTTCTTGTACTATTAAAACAAAATGTGAAAAATAAGTGATTTTATGAGCAGTATTTTAAACTCATCCATTTAAACTAAACGTGACTTGTTTGCAACTAAGATGACAAAATAGGATTTTACAGATTTATCTGTGAAGAGTGAAACAGAATTAAATGAACACATAACTCCGTAACTCTAAAAGTAACTAGAAAGTGCCGGAAACATAACGACACTGAGTAGGGGGAAGAAAAGAGCTTTGTTCAGTCTAATGACACAGTAAGCTCAAAAACAAGCTATGTGGGACAGTGAAACTACTCTGTGTGATATACTACAGTGGTGGATGCATGTCAGTATGCATTTGTGCAAACCCAGAGAACTTAAACCAAGAGTGAACTCTAATATGTACTGCAACTTTGGGTGATAATGACGTGTCAATGTGGGTTCATCCATTGTAACAAATGGACCACTCTGGTGGCTGATGTTGATATGCGGGAGGTGGATGTATGTGTCAGGGTGGAGGTATATGGGAAATCTCGGTACCTTCTTCTCAATTTTGCAGTAAACTTAAAACTGCTCTAAACATAAAATTTACTAAAAAAGAATAGCAAATGAAAGATGAAGAGAGAAGGGAAAAGAAAAGAAAAAAGAAAGGAGAAAAGAAAAGAGAAAAGAAAAGGATTAGGATTCTCTGATAAAATATTACTGTGTATTCCCGAGTCAGCTAATGCATAGTTTTCAGATTGAATTTGTTCTACAGTGGGTTTTTTCTTATGGTGCTCAGTGTTTAAATTCATATTTAATTGGTTACCCCATAGAAATTCTGTGTTGTGCTCTAATGGTGGATACATGTCGGTATATATTTGTGCAACGTCTTCTGACTTCCACATGAACATCTCTATTTCAGTCCTCACCCCTGCCCCTTGGCCCATGTTCTCACAGGGCAAGATCAGTGGGAGCAGAGTCTCAACCTTCCTCCCCTACAGGGGCTCCCAGTTCTCCACAGGCCTAAATAATTTCCCTGATTCTTCACTGTATTAGTCTGTTCTCATGTTGCTAATAAAGATATGCCCCAAACTGGGTAATTATAAAGGAAAGAGGTTTAATGGACTCACACTCCCACACAGCTGGGGAGGCCTCACAGTCATGGCAGAAGGCCAAGGAGGAGCAAAGTCACATCTTAAATGGTTGCAGGCAAGAAAGAGCTTGTGCAGGGGAACTCCCATTTATAAAACAATCAGATCTCATGAGACTTAGTCATTAGCAGGAGAACTGCATGGAAAAACCCACCCCCATGATTCAATTGCCTCCCACCGGGTCCCTCCCGTGACACGTGGGGATTATGGGAGCTACAGTTGAAGATGAGATTTGCGTGGGGACATAAAGCCTAACCTTATCATTCACCTTGCTCACTTCCTCAGGCACTGGAGTGGGCCACTCTTAACAGGATTTTAAGTTACTCGTGCTAGTGTCGACTTTGCCCAGCTGATGCAGAATTTGCTTGCAAATGACATGAAAGCTTGGTTGAATTTACAACAACAACAAAAATCTACAATGTGTACTTTTAGTACCTGCTAAAATGGAGTGAACAGAGTCAGAGGAGAAGAATACTCTAAAGTTACAAGTGGAATAAGAGCCACAGGATATTTCCCTGCAGGGAAAGCCAATGATCCTACGTCAGGATGAAGGACCAGAGCCTGGCCGCGGTGTTGGAGGGATAGAAATTATTAAACCATCAGGAAATACGCATTTTCTAAAAGGACCAGGACTTTTTTTTACCACCAGGAGTCTTTTCAGAAATGGTCTCACCCCTAAGGGGACTGATATTTACACAAAGTGCTATTTTAAAACATAAGTATAAAATCATCAGGCTGATGGGCCAATTTATTCAGCAGAGTTTATCCTATGTAGGAGATACTTGTTAGACTTCGTGGCCACACAATTTTTTTTTTTGCATTTTTTATTGCGTGAAATTTACATAACATAAAATTAATCATTTAAAGGATACAACTTAGTGGCATGAAGAACATTTACAGTGTTATGCAATCATCACCTCTATCGAGTTGTAGAATATTTTTATCATCCCCAAGGGAAACCTCTTGATCTTTTAGAAGTCACTATTTCCTCTCATGTCCTGACAATCACTAATTTACTTTCTATGTATTTGCCTAATCTCAACTTTTCCTATAAACAATATCATACAATAGATGGCCTCTTGTGATGGCTTCTTTCACTGAGCAGAGTTTTCAAGGTTCATCCCCATTGTGAAATGTAGCATGCTTCATTCCTTTTTGTGGCTAAATAATATTCCATTTTATGGATATGCCACTTTTCTATACCCACTCACCAACTGACAGATATTTGTGCTTTTTCCTTTTTTAAAAAATTGTGAATCATGCTGCTATGCACATGCAAGTTCACTTTTTCCTGAACATCTGTTTTTATTTTTTTTATTTTTGGGGTGTATACCTAGGAGTGAAACTGATGGGTCATATGATAATTCTATGTTTAACGTCCAATATATGTTAACGTAGTTGTTAAGTTTGGAAAATTTCCTACTTCATGGACATTTTTGTTCTTCAAGGTATTGTCAGAAAAAGATTCCAGATTTTACTCTTAAGACAACGTGTGGAAGTCATAGATAGGAAAGATGGTGATATGAAGTGGAATGTGCTGACTGGAATCCATTTGGCAGGAGTGGGGGTGAGAGACCCCTGACTTTCAGGGGCTGCAGCAGCAGCAGGTGTACTTGGGTGAGTGTCTTGTGCTCTCCGGTGGCAGTAGGAACCACACCGTACCAGTGCTAATGATGGCAATAAGGGTGTCTGCCTTTCAACAGCTTGGATATAATTTGGGCATTTTCCAGCTGTGGATCTCTGCCCCTGTTTCCTTAGCCTTTGTAGAGTCTATAATGAATTCATTTTTTAAAACACATTATCATTCAGTGCCAAACACATGATGCCAGGCACTATACTAGATAAAATAGCCCACAATAGTGAATGCATAAATCAATACCTGCCACCTTGTAAGTTGCATTCTACTGTGTGTGGCAGAGAGAGGCAAACAATAAACGAAAACACAAATGAAATATCTAGCACATCATTTTTGTTCCTGAGTAGTTGCCATTGTATATAAATGCATGAACTTTTATTTTTTTTTTAATCATTTATCAGTTGAAGAGTGTTTGGTTTGCTTCCAGTTTGGGGTGGTTATAAAGAAATATCCACACAACCATTAATGTACAGGTTTCTGTGTGAACATACGTTTTTACTGCGTTTAAATAAATACTAAAAAGTGGAATTGCTTGGTCACATGGTAAGTGCATGCTTAACACCGTAAGAAATTTTTGGACGTTTTTCCAAAGTGGCTCTTTCAATTGCTGTTCCCACAGGCATTGTATAAGTGTTCTAGCTGCTCTGTTTCTTCTTCCATTCTTGGTAAGGCGGGTTGTTTTAATGGGCTGTCTCATTGTAGTTGTAATCAGCGTTTCAATAATGGCTAGTTATGCCGAACACATTTTCTGGTGTTTACGACGCATCGAAGGAATGAATGGCGAATAACATATAAAAACATGGATATATCTGAAATTCATTATAAGAAGTAAAAGCAGGCTCCGCACCATATGTTTTCATTTCTATGGCCTTCTGGAGGGGGCGTAATTATAGGAGAGGAGATTTGACCCCTGTGTAAGACCTGGGGCTCTGGAGAGGGAATGACTCCCCCCGACGCAGCAGACAAGGAAGTGTGCCGTATTTATTAGGGTAATGAGATGGCTCTGTGTTTTGACTGCAGCGGTAATTACATAACTATGTGCATCTGTCAAAACTCAGAAACGCACACTGAAAAGATAGATTTTATTGCAGATACATCATGCCTCAATAAAAAAGAAATTTTTTTTTTGAGTGGCTAAGGATAGAAATAGATAAAACATCACAAGTGTAGAGACTTATCGCACGGTTCACATCCTTACTGACAGAGTGGTATTTGAGTCAGGGTGAGGATGTTGTCAAAGAGAAATTTAGGCATGTTGCCTCATTTAAAATAAATGTCTTATTTTTAAAAGGGCTAAGGTATATGTGCTTATCTCCCAATCAAAAACCTTTACTACCAACAGTCTCAATGAGGAAGGAGAAGTACGGACAACTTCCTGCCTTTGAAACATCAGGTATAAAGGAGGAAAAACAAACCTGTGATGTGATAATACAAAGGAATTGATTTAATATTGAAATAGGCATATAATGGCAGACACAGATGAAATGGGCTTTTTAAAAATAATCAACTTTTAATACATGTTATTAATGTGTTTTACAATATTTACATCTCTTCCTTATAATAGTTAACATTTTTAATCCCAGTTTACAGAAGGAAGCTGAGGTACAGAGAGTTGGACTAAATCACCCAAGACTAAACAGCTAATGTCAGAGCTGGAATTAGAACTAAGCTAGTCTGCCTACAAAGCCCGTACTTTTAAGACCTAAGTCTGTTCCCTTTACATTTTGCCTGAAATTAAATATTCAAGTAGCCATCTTGAATCATACATTAAAATAAGATTGGCGATGTGACTAAGATCATATACCTTAGCTATGTTAATGAAGTCAGAGTTGGTTGTTGTCTTCTGCTGGAGTCCACAGCATGTATGCATTTCCACACACCAAAGAAAGCCATAAGCTCTTCAGGGAGTTTGTAACCAGTTATTCCGTGGTGAATTTCCTTATCAACATAAACATTTTCTCACCCGAGTCGCTGTTTATTGTGATATTTGGTGTTAAAGCATGGACAACTTCTATAAATAAGAGCAAATTTTAAAAATAATAAAAGGTAGTTTATCTAAAATGAACCTCTAGAAACCAACATTGCTGTATATTTTCATGTGCAACAGTGTAATTTCACTCACCAGTTGACTGATTGTCTACAGTGCTTCCCACTGTGCTGGATAAAGGTGAAATATGATCACGTGGAATGCAGGGGTTGGTTGTGCTTCGTGGATTGGTGGGTTTTTAGTTTTCATTAAGTTGGAAGAGCATTTGGCCATTATTTCTTCAAATATTTACTTTTCGTCTCTCTTCTTATACTAAGTTGCTTTAAGTTGTTCCACAGCTCACTAACGCTCTTTCCGTTTTGGGCGGGTAGGGGGAGGGATGTTTTTCCTCTCAATGTTCCATTTTGGGTATTTTATATTGTTGTGCATTAAAATTCAGTGATCTTTTCTTTTGCAATGTCTAATCACCATTAACCCCTTCCAGCATATGTGTGTGTGAGTGTGTGTGTATGTGTGTGTGTGTGTATGTGTGTAGATGTGTCTGCATGTATATGTGTGTGTGTGTGTATTTTATCTCAGTATCTGAGGCACTTGGAGTTTCCATCTTGGGAAGTCCAGTTTGTCTTTGTAAACATATTTCATGTCTCTATTTAAGTTTTTGAACATATAGGTTTATAATATATGTTTTAATGCTCTTCCTTGCTAATCCTAACTCTGTGTCAGTTGAAGCCTGTGTTGACTGATTATTTTCCTCATGATGAATGGTGAGTCTCTGTCTTTTTTTCATGCCTAGTAGTCTTTGTTTGAATGCCAGCTGTTAAACATTTTGCTTTGCTTGAGTGCTGTTTTTATATTCTGGCACATTTTGAATATTGTTCTGGGATTCAATTAAGTTTTTTAGAAAAATTTGATTCCTTTGGGTCTTGCCTTTGTGGTATTTTAGGTGGGACCAAAGCAATACTCAGTGATATGGTTTGGCTGTGTTCCTGCTCAGATCTCATCTAGAATTCCCATGTGTTGTGGGAGGGACCCAGTGGGAGGCATATGAATCATGGGGGCGGGTCTTTCACATGCTGTTCTCACGATAGTGAATAAGTCTCATGAGATCTGATGGTATTATAAGGGGGAGTTTCCCCACCCAATCTCCCTCTTTGCCTGCTGCCTTCTATGTAAGACATGACTTGTTCCTCTTTGCCTTCTGCCATGATTGTGAGGCTTCTGCAGCCACATGGAACTGTAAGTCTAGTTAAACCTCTTTCTTTTGTAAATTGCCCAGTCTCAGGTATGTCTTTATCAGCACTATGAAAATGGACTAATACAGTAGATTGGTACCAGGAGTGAGGCACTGCTGAAAAGATACCTGAAAATGTTAAAGTGACTTTGGAACTGGGTAACAGGCAGAGGTTGGAACAATTTGGAAGGCTCAGAAGAAGACAGAAAAATGTGGGAAAATGTGAAACTCCCTAGAGAATGGCTTTAACCTAAAGCTTGATAGTGATATGGACAATAAAGTCCAGGCTGAGGTGGTCTCAGATGAAGAGGAGGAACTTGTTGGGAACTGGAGCAAAGGTGACTCCTATTATGTTTTAGCCAAGAGACTGGTGGAATTTTGCCCTCACCCTAGAGATCTGTGGAACTTTGAACTTGAGAGAGATGATTTAGGGTATCTGGCGGAAGAAATTTCTAAGCAGCAAAGCATTCAAGAAGTGACTTGGGCGCTGTTAAAGGCATTCAGTTTTATAAGGGAAATAGAGCATAAAATTTGGAATATATGCAGCCTGACAATGTGATAGAAAAGAAAAACTCCCCATTTTCTGAGGAGAAATTCAAGTCAGCTGCAGAAATTTGCATAAGTAACGAGGAGCCAAATGTTAATACCCAAGACAATGGCAAAAATGTCTCCAGGGCATGTCAGAGGTCTTCACGGTAGCCCCTCCCATCACAGGCCCAGAGGCTTAAGAGAAAATGGTTTCATGGGCCCAGGTCCTCATGCTATGTGCAGCATAGGGACTTGGTGTCCTGCATCCCAGCCACTCTAGCAATGACTGGAAGGGGCCAATGTAGAACTTGAGCTGTGGCTTCAGAGAGTGCAGGCCCCAGGCCTTGGCAGCTTCTACATGGAGTTGAGCCTGCAAGTATACAGAAGTCAAGAATTGGGGTTTGGGAACCTCTGCCTAGATTTCAGAGGATGTATGGAAATGCCTGGATGTACAGGAAGAAGTTTGCTGCAGGGGTGGGGCACTCATGGAGAACCTCTGCTACGGCAGTGCGTAAGGGAAATGTGGGGTCAGAGTTCTCACACAGAGTCTCTACCGGGACATTGCCTAGTGTAATTGTGAGAAGACGGCCACCATCCTCAAGACCCCAGAATGGTAGATCCACCCACAGCTTGCACCATTTGCCTAGAAAAGCCACAGACACTCAATGCCAGCCCATGAAAGCAACCAGGAAGGAAGCTGTACCCTGCAAAGGCACAGGGGCAGAGCTTCCTGACTATGGAAACCTACTTCTTGCATCAGCATGACCTGGATGTGAGACATGGAGTCAAAGGAGGTCGTTTTGGAACTTTAATATTTGACTGCCCCACTGGATTTCAGACTTGCATGGGGCTCTAGCCCCTTTGTTTTGGCCATTTTGAATGGCTGTCTTTGTCCAATGCTTGTACCCCCGTTGTATCTAAGAAGTAACTAATTTGCTTTTGATTTTACAGGCTCATAGACAGAAGGGAGTTACTTTATCTCAGATGAAACTTTGGACTGTGGACTTTTGAGTTAATGCTGAAATGAGTTAAGACTTTGGAGCACTGTTGGGAAGCCATGATTGGTTTTGAAATGTGAGGACATGAGATTTCGGAGGGACCAGGGGCAGAATGATATGGTTTGGCTGTGTCCCCACCCAAATCTCATCTTGAATTCTCATGTGCTGTGTGAGGGACCTGATGGCAGGTAATTGAACCATGGGGGCAGGTCTTTCCCATGCTGTTCTCATGATAGCAAATAAGTCTCACGAGATCTGATGGTATTACAAGGGGGAGTTTCCCTGCCCAATCTCTCTCTTTGTCTGCTGCCGTCCACGTAGGATGTGACTTGCTCCTCCTGCCTTCCGCCATGATTGTGAGGCCTCCCCAGCCATGTGGAACTGTAAAGGCCCAGTAAATTGCCCAGTCTTGGGTATATCTTTATCAGCAGCATGAAAACGGACTAATACACTCAGTCTAGAGCTAATTCTTTCTTACTATCGAAGCAAGACCTTCTTTAGCACTCTACTCAATGCCCCATGGATTATCAAGTTTTCTGGTCTGAGTCTTTGGAAGAGGTACTGTTTTCACCCTTGAGTGAACACCAGGCACTGCTCCCCATCATCCTTTTGCATGGTTCTTTCTTCAGATACAGGAAGGTTCTCCACACACGTGCAGACCAGCAATCCACTCAACATTCCTGGAGGCCCTTTCCAGATCTTCAGGGTCCTCTCCTCGCTTCGTACCCTTCCCCATCAGCTCCAGATTCCTCAGCCACCAGCTCTGTCTCTTCCCCTCAGAGACTTTTCCAGGTTCTACCTCGGTTTCCCCTCACATGCTGCAAACCGGGGACACTCTAAGGCCAGCAAGCTGGGGCAATCACAGGGCTCATATGCTTGTTTCCATATCTCTGGGATCACTGTTTATACCTGATGCCCAGTGTCTTTCCAGCTGTTATTTCATGTTTTTTTAACAGTGGATCCCTCTTAGTCCATGTTGGTCAGAAGCAGAACTTCTTCATGTATTTTCAAATGGTGCTGAAGTGGCCAGTACTCACTGAGACAAGCAGTTCTTCTTAAGCGTCTTTCTTTCTTACCTTACTTTATTACCTTTGGGAAGCTGACTGGTATTTGTCAACATTTATTCAACCCTGTCTTCTAATTATCATATGCTGATTTCAATGAATATATGCATTCAGTATTAACCCCATGTGTTTTTATTTTTATTTTTTCAATCAGATACTCAAACATTTATTAAATACCTGCTCCAGGACAGCCACTATGGTAATGATAAATTTTTTTAGTGGATGAAAAGTTGTATAATACAACACTCTTTCCTTCCTAGATCATGCAATGCATTTGTGAAATAAATAAGTATAAAACGACAGTAGGAAGTAGAGTAGATAAAGGAACATTTTAAAAAACACTCTCATTTATTAAAATCAGTATTTGAGATAGTGTCTAAACTCACTTGAAATCAAATTCAATCTGTACAAAAATTAAGAATTTTAATTCACTATCTCAAGATCCTAGAAGCATCTCTAATTTCATGATTTAAGACTTATGGAAGACAATTTGGATTGAGCACACCAGAATCATTATTCATATTTTCTTTCCACTTTTCTTCTATTATAGAGGCTGAAGAGCCAAAACCAAAAACAACATAAGCAACAACAAAATACTTCACAGGTTTTCTTGTAACTCTGAGTCACCGTGTGATTCACTTTGAACCAATGATTCCCAGTGACAGCAAAGTGGAAATACTTAGAAGAGATATCTGTCCTCTCTGACCCCTGCAAAACAACAATAACATAGCCCAAAAACCCTTTTGAGTAAAGCTTTTTTTGTTTTTTTGTTTTTTTTAAATATACCACCCTTCTTCTTTCTTGGGATATAGCTGTGATGCCTGGAGACAGAGGAGCCCTTTTGTGGCCATGAAGACAAAACATCACATGCTGGTATTGATTCAGGCTAAAGAGAGTTGAATACTGGCCTCTTGATGGTGACATTGAGCCACATCAATAGCCAGAAACTGCCTCATTTGACGAGAAGACGGAACTCCTCCACATATTTATGCCACTGATGTAGAGATTGATGTTATTTTCAACCAAACACAGTACCTCATACTGTTATGTATTCAGTTACAAACTATTTTCTTTGTCTTAATTCTCAGTAAAGCAACTCTTAAAACTCACACTTTTTTTTCCCCCTACATACATTTCACATCTTTAAGGAAAGGATTCTACTTCCTACTGGTAAAAATAGAGGCAGTGGGGTATAATGGGAAAACAATGGGTTTTAGAGTCCGATAAATGCAGGGGACTCCTGGACCAGTGACTTTTAGTTGAAGCAGAGCTTCTTCTCTGGTTTCCTTGGAGCATCTGTCAACCTCATGTGGGTTACTTCATTTCTCTTTTGATTTCTGTCTCTGAAATCACATTTGTTATGGAAATAAAGAATAATTAAAAAGCCTGGTTCACAAAACATGCAATTGTGGTCTCCAGTCCTCAGAAATTCGCATAAGAGAATCTTCATACCTTGTGATCCTCTTACATGAGTCTGCTCAGGTGAGATGAGCGTAAAGGTGAAAGAGACACATGTCCAGGGAGACTCTGTGTGTATCATCCATTGCTGGGGCTCTTTGTTCTTGTTCTTGGAGCATGTACTGGAAATTGGAGGCAGGAGGATTCTTAGGTGGAAGCCAGTAACACTGTGCAGCTGCATGTGAAACGCTAGTATGTGGATACTGGTCTCAGAGATGGTCTATGATTAAGAAGTTAAGAAAACAACCATGCAAATTGCGCTCATTTGAGCCCCAGCAAAATTATGGCTTTGCAAAATAACATTAAACTGTCATAGCCCAATCGTTCCCATGATTACGTAAAATACTTGAGTTATGTTTGTCCAAACCAGTAAGATAAACTTCTTATGCAAAAATGTATTGATTAATGAAAGACGAGCATGTTTAATTCGGCTGTCTTTGCCCATCTACATCCCAGTAACTTTTATTTTTCTTCTTCACACAAAGCGTTTTCTAAATTTTAGCTTTTCAAATACAATTATGATTTAGTGCGGTCATAGACAGTCATTGAAGGGAGATGCGGATCATGTTTTTGTTCCAGTTATGATTTTCAAAAGGCATTTCATTAAAATGAGTTTTGCACCAGGGTTCGTCCAGTGAATTGAATCTTTGAGAATAGAATAATGTGCCACCTGCTCATAGCATAGTTCTCTAAACTCCTTGTACATAGTATCAATTACTGTTTCTGGAAAACATCCTTGTTTTCCCAGGAATGAGAACTGGAGGTCAAGGTGGTATAAATGCAGAAACAACTTCAGCACAGAAAGTGCACATAGTTCTTTTTAAGAGCTCTTTAAACCTTCTGTTTTATATTGAGAAAAATAATGAAACCCTCGCCATCCCAGCAACAGCTTGGGTGAAAGAAAATGCCTTCTGAAGAACTATTGAGAGGTCTTTTGTTGAATCTTCAGTCATTTGGCCTGATGCAATGCACCAAAACAGCCATCTTCACCAGCTTCTCCTCGTGAACCTGGTGGGAGGAAGTACTGGGAAGCCCCTGGGTAGAGGGCACTGTGAGTCATGAAACAAACATTGTTTACAGTGAATAAAAGTCCTTGTGGAGGCAGGTGGTTTATCTGTGGTATCTTACAATGTGCACCGTATACACTTAAATGGAGTGAGGGAGCCATAACAGAACATTCAATTTCCCTCTGGTTAAAAAATCACTTGCAGTAAATTCTTTCTATAGACTCTCTCTGACTTTATATTCCCAGTACAACATTTTATGCAAAAAGCTCAACAAACAGGTTGCACTCTTGCACACTCTTTTCTGTGGTTCACATTTGAAGTTTTCTCCCAAGTATTATTGCATCCCTACAGCTAGCAGCCCCTGGTGAATGGAAAGTGACGACGGGAACTGCAAGATGCAGGATGGTATTGTCTTCTCTGTGTCAAGAGAATCATGGAGAAAACACACACTTGTATTGCTTTTTGGAAATGCGTGGGCTGGGTTTGCAAGGGACTTACCTGTGAGCTACAGGGGGAAAGTCACGACAGTGAGTTGTGTGGTTTCCTGCCTTGTAAGTGAAGTCAGATAACTTCTGCAATACTGGAGTTACAGAACAAACTCGGGGAGGTCACAGGCTGCCAGTTAATGATCACAGTGCTGAAGATTAAGCTAGTTTCCCATGGAGCATGCATTATTTCATAAGGGATCAGATGTATTTTTTAATAGAAGGCATCTTCACAAACACTTATGGTCTCAATATTATAAGGCAGTGATGCTGCAGCTATTAAAACAAATCTTTTCATATCCAGGAAACCTCTTTGCCCTTCTCCATAAATGATATACATTAATCTCAATTTTATGATGTATATGTATGATATATACATCAGGTCAAGATTCAACTTAAATGTCATGATAGCTGGTATATAAATATTCACTAGCATACTCCTTATCTCTATACCGCGGTGGGAAGTATTTTCCCCGCCAAGCACTTGAGTCCACAGGACCCTTAACAAAACAATGACCTGAAACGTCTTGCTGTTGGCTTCTGCGCTACTTTCTAGCAACATTGAATTTAAGGAAATGGAGCAAGGCTTGTAATTTTCAGTTTTCCCAACACTCCTTTATGGTATCACTGAGCAAAATTTTATAGACTTATCTCTCTAAAAAATGTCACTTTCATTTTTGCATAACGCCTGGGATTTCTTCCCTCATTGAACAGATGCCTCTGTCTTCATATTAGAGCATTGAAAACATAGATGTGTGTGTCACAAAAACCCTTTACCCAACCAGTCCCCACCATGTGGCTCTGGTCAGTCATTAAACATCTTTAACACCTATTCTCCCATCAATAAAATTATAGTAATAACTACCTGGTAGGGTGAGAAGATTAAATAAGGAGACATGAAAATTCTTAGCGGAAGGCCTGGTAATTGATCATGTTTAATATATGCAAGTTGTGTACGGAAGTTTTTGTCTTACCCTCACATTCCACAGAAAACACTTGATGGGTCAGGTGCGGTGGCTCTTGCTTGTAATGCCAATGTTTTGGGAGGCTGAGGCAGGAGGATTGCTTGAGGCCAATAGTTTGAGACTAGCCTGGGCAACATAGGGAGATGCTGTCTCTACAAAAAATAAGAAAATAAAGAAAATTAGCTGGGTGTTGCAGCTCTACCTGGAATTCTAGCTATTTAGGGGCTGAGGCAGAATTGCCTGAGCCCGGGGGTTTGAGGCTGCAGTGAGCTATGATCCCGCTGCTGCACTCTGGCCTAAGTGACAGAATGGCACCCTGTATTTTCAAATAAAGTAAAGAAAATGCTTGACCAAGTTTAACAACCTGGATGACCTGAAGTACAGGTGCCTTGGCCTTCTCAGACACGTGGGTTGAACATAAGACAGAAAGGAGCTGCTTTTGGACAACCAGAAATAGATTAAATGTGACTGTTTAGATATAGATTTTTTAAAAATACTATTTCCTCTTTTAATGTGGCAAGAACACTTAAAATGAGATCTACCCTCTTAATAGATTTTGGGTGTAAAATACAGCATGGTTATCTATAGGTACAATGCTGTGTATCAGAGTCTGGGACGGATTCTTCCCACGAACTGAATTGGAACCTCAAAGAGATGCTAGCATCCCCATGTTATTGCGACATTATTCACAGTAGGGAAGATGTGGGAACAACCTGGATCCTGAACCCACAGATGAGTAGATAAAGAAAGTGTGTGTGCGTGTGCGCGCGTGTGTGTGTGTATAACTTTCCAACTTTTGAAATGATAGACCTGTTGAGGAAGATGGGTTTTCAGGGACACTCTTGAACCTGCGCTTGGTAATGAGTTGGAGCATGACTGGCGGTCACATGAACACAGTCCACTGCCAGGACAGGTCTCCTGTGCAGAGCAGTTTGAGGACAGCTGCCCCAAGAACCAACTCCAACACTAGAATGAGGCAGATGATATCCTCAGTCAAACCTGGTCCCTCGTTACCAATATCGTGAAGAGAACCCAATCTCTGCTGTTAAAACGACCTCAATTCGTACTTTGGCTCACAACTCACTACATGTATGACTGACAAGTGCATTCAGCTCTCAGCCTGTGATTCCTCATTTGTAAAATGGGTTGACCCCACCTAATCCTTAGAGGTGGTTGTGTGGACTAAACTTAACTGTCACACATTGGAGCAAGAGTTTGATCATTTTCTCTCACCCTTTGTTCTTTTAACTATCATCTCCCCCACCCCTGAGTGACCCTGTCTCTGCCTCAGTTGGTCTCAAACATAGGGTGATGTTACCACCTCCTAGACTTGGGTCCTTAAAACCCGGTGACCTCCTGCTTGTCCTCATTCCAGCTCCACTCTCCTGTCCCATCCTAGTCTACGGCTGTCCTGGCCCTTGCATGTGGCTTCTTTCCCATCCACTTCCCAGCAGCAAAGCCAAGGACAGCACTGACAAATGCCAGGAACCTTAGTCTCTTAAGTGTGAACAGACTTTAGTTTTAATTTTTAAAATTTGTCTTCTAAGCAGATTCTCCAGAAGTAACAGCTGCCCATAGGACCACAATAAATCAGATGTAAGTACAGATATTCTCACTCATTTAGATAGCTAGCTAATGAAACAATGTCTTAGGACATACATTTGACAAAAATTGACACAAAATGTCACTCCATTACTAATTTGAATCCTCATTCACAGTAGTTTTATTCCTAAATTTATGCTTTATTTGGAATACTCCAGGAAAGATGAATTACTCTGACCTATCTTGCTAAGTGAAAATTATTGGCCAATGAAGATGGGTTTCGTAGAATTCTGTTCTCTTTCTTGTATCAGATAGGATTAGTTTGGCTTCCTATTAATAGACAGATTTAAAACAAAGAGTGATTTAAATAAGATAAAACTGTATTTGGTTCTAATATAATAAAAGTCCGGATGGATGCCACACAGGTCCAGTATGACAGCCTAAAAGACATCAGGGATCAGACTCCTTCAGACATCCTCCCTCCCTAACACTAGGCAGAGCTCTGCCTTCCCCTGGTCCACGACAGTGGCTGCAAGTAACCACCACACCTGCTTCAGGTTAGCTAGATGAGAAAGGTAGGAGAAAGAAGATGGAAAGGGGAGATGTCAAAGGCTTTTAAGAAAAGTTCCTTGCAGCTCTCATACGTATATTTTAATAGAAGTGGAAGGAGACATTTATTTGGTTTCCCTGAAATATATAATTGGAATTCTTCTGGAGACGCAGTGGGCAGATTTGCATGAGGACCAAGGAACATCCAGGAGTGAAGAAATAAAAATTTTAATCCCTTTCCTTTGGAGTTCTTGGAGGAAGTCAGACACCATGAGGGATAGGACAATCTATGGAGAGGATGTGGTAGGCAGAATAATAGTCCCTCAAACTTGCCTGGATCTAACTCTGCAGAAAATGAATATATTGTCTTACCTGTCAAAAGGAACTCTGCAGATGTGATTAAGGTTCAGAACCTTAAGACAGGGAAATGATCCTGCTTATTGAGGGGAGTGCAATCTAATCACATGAGTTTTTTGTTGTTGTTTGTTTTTTCTTGACGGAGCCTTGCTCTGTCACCCAGGCTTGAGTGCAATGGCGAGATCTCGATCTCTGCTCACTGCAACCTCCATCTAGTGGGTTCAAGCAATTATCCTGCCTCAGCCACCCGAGTAGCTGCAATTACAGATGCCCACCACCATGCCCGGCTAATTTTTTGTATTTTTAGTAAAGACGGGGTTTCACCGTGTTGGCCAGGCTGATCTTGAACTCCTGACCTCATGATCTGCCCACCTCAGCCACCCACAGTGATGAGTTTTTAAACTGAAGAACATTTCAGCTGTGCATGGAGGGCACTTTGAGTGTAGAAGGCCGATTTGAGAGACGGCCACATAAGGAGGCCTCATGTTCCTTCTCCACTTCCACTGCTTCACTTGACCAGCCAAAAAAAAAAAAAGCAGTACTTATGTTAATTTACAGTTGCTGACTTTGAAGATGAAGGAAGAGGGCCAGAGGCCAACGAAGGTGGGTGACCTCTAGATGCTAGAAAAGGCAAGGAATTGGATTCTGTCCTGGAATCCACAAGTTAAACGCATCCCTGCCAGCTCCTTGATTTTAGCCCAGTGAGACCTATGTTGAACTTCTAACCTACTGTGAGGTAGTAAGTGTGCAATATTTTAGACTGCTACATTTACATTTGGGATAATTTGGTATAGTAACAATAGAAAATTATTACAGGCACTGATGCCCATCAGAGATGTAAGCTGTCGTGTGGAGTTCATATTAGTGTCCTAGGGTCATCTGAGCAAAGTGCAACCAACAGCCTGGCTTAAAACAACATAAGGTCATTCTCTTACAGTTCTGGAGACCAGAAGTCTGAAATCAGGGTATCAGCAGGGCTGTGCACCCTCTGCATGATCTAAGGCAGAATCTGTTTCATGCCCTTCTCTTAGCTTCTGGTGCTGTTGATAGTGCTTGGCATTTCTTGCCTAGTGGATGTATCACTCAGATCTCTGCCTCTGTCGTCACTCGGCCTTGTCCCCACGTGTCTCCGTTCACGTCATTTTCCTCCTGTGCATGTCTGTCTCTGTGTCTTCTTGTTCTCAAGAGGACACCAGACATATTAGACCAAGGGCTCACCTTACTGCAATACAGCACGTTTTAACTAATCGTATCTGTAATGACCAAGGGCTCACCTTACTGCAATACAGCACGTTTTAACTAATCGTATCTGTAATGACCAAGGGCTCACCTTACTGCAATACAACACGTTTTAACTAATCGTATCTGTAATGACCAAGGGCTCACCTTACTGCAATACAACACGTTTTAACTAATCGTATCTGTAATGACCAAGGGCTCACCTTACTGCAATACAACACGTTTTAACTAATCATATCTGTAATGACCTAATGACCCTATTTCCAAATAAAGTCACATCCTCAGGTTCCAGGAAGAATGTGAATTCTTGGGGGACACTCTTCAACTCTGCATAGGTGGGTGAGATGCTTCTAAGCACATCGTCATACGGCTGTCCCTTGAGAAGTTCTTGCTATGTGGGCAAATTCAAAGAAACATATTGCCAAAGAGCAGCAATGAACGAGTTATTTTTTTTTCAACTACCTGATACTCTAAGAAAGTCCTGCCAGGCTGGCATCTGTGGGGTATGGCTCTATCCACACAGTACTTCCTCCCAGGGACAAAGATGTGTGGGACTTCTAGGCCCACTGGTTTTAGTAGAAATACACTTGCCCGTTACTTATCCACTCACCTTGTTACTCAACTTTAGATATTATGTTGCTATGGATCAATCCCTGGATTGAAGTTCATTTTTTTAAACCTAAAACTTGAATATAGAAGATAAAGTAGTCTCTGAAAAAAACAGAGCCCTCAGCACTTTGGGAGGCTGAGGTGGGAGAATCACTTGAACCCAGGTGTTTGAGACCAGCCTGAGCAACAAGGCAAGACCCTGTCTCTATTTTTAAAAAATGCAAAAATTAGCTGGGTGTTGTTATTCAGCCAGAATTGTTACTTATCCACTCACCTTGTGGGAATTTATTTAGGAATAAAAATGTGACATTCATTTGCTGCGCATCAATGCTCATAAATGTGTGAGCTAGGGGTCAGCCTACATCTTTGGTAAAGGACCTAATAGTAAATATTGTAGGTTTGCAGGCCATGTGGTCTCTGATGCAAACACTAAGCTTTGCTACTGCATTGCAGAGTCATAGATGATATGTAAACGAGTGTGTCTGTGTACCAAGAAAAACTGAATTAACAAAAATAGGTAGCGGGCAAGATTTAGCCTAGGCACTGTGATTTACTGAGCGCCAAAGTAGGCTGATGACTAAACTCTGAAGCTGTCTAGATCATTCCTCAGGGAGCAAATTCTAACCAACATCCCTTGTGCCAGAGTATGGTTTTAATCCTATTTGTCTCTTGGGAAGGCTAAAAAAATCTATTAAACAGATGCTGCATTAAAAAGTACAGTGTTAATTAAGATACAAAAAAGGATTATTTATTTCCTTTTGATATGAAAAGAGGTTATTTCAGTCTTTTTGCCTCTTAAACCTGTCTACTTTGCTGGGTGGTTTGTTTTACTTGTACTCATATAGGTACACACAGAACCCAGGTGCTCCTTGTCCCTGTCTGGACACTCCCTGCTGTTCTGTTAGTTCCGTCTGGAAGGAAAAGGCCATTTTAACTGCAGACTCAGCACCTGCCGCAGGAAAGGGTCAAGACTGCCATCAGCAAGAGCATGAAGGGGCTCCAACCTTTAGAAAAACTCCTGAAAAAGGCCCCAGCTCTCGTCCACTCTTGCTGTACTTCGCAGCCTTTGTTTCTTATAGTCTTCTCTCATCCAACATGGTTCTTCAACACTTCCAGGACAAATCTAGTGAATATTCAGATGATTCTTCTGGTTTTTTTTGTTTTTGTTTTTGTTTTTGAGACAGGGTCTCACTCTGTCACCCAGGCTGGAGTGCAGTGGCATGATCAGGGCTGACTACAGCTTTTGACTTTCTGGGCTCAAGTGATCCTCCCACCTCAGCCTCCCGAGTAGCTGGGACTACAGTTGCACAGCACTACAACACCCAGCTAATTTTTGCATTTTTTAAAAATAGAGACAGGGTCTTGCCTTGTTGCTCAGGCTGGTCTCAAACACCTGGGTTCAAGTGATTCTCCCACCTCAGCCTCCCAAAGTGCTGAGGGCTCTGTTTTTTTCAGAGACTACTTTATCTTCTATATTCAAGTTTTAGGTTTAAAAAAATGAACTTCAATCCAGGGATTGATCCATAGCAACATAATATCTAAAGTTGAGGATATACCAAAGTTTCTCCACATGTCAAATAAAATTAATTGTGAGAAATTATAGAAAATTACTATGGAGTTGCATAAATAAATATAAATTAAAGCTCAGAACACATTCCAAATGATTCACTTGAAACCATAAAATTGCACAATTAACCCAAAAGAAACTAAAAGTTGATCTATATCAGCCCACACACACTCTCCTTTTGTGGGTAACAGGACTGAGGATCAGAGAGGACAGTAATTGGCTTAGGGTCCCACATCCAGATAATGGCAAGATTTTCCTTTTGCTTTATTATCATGACATTGCTTTTATCACTGTAGGCTTCTAGTATATGCGAATCAGCAGGCGATGGTGAAATGGGAAGGTTAATGTAATCTAATTAAAGGAAATAGTGGAGAAGGTTGCCTATTGTCTTATTCGTCTCTATGATAACCAATTTAGAGGCATCCGATCATGTCCAGCCCTTTAAGGACTTCAACATTTACAGTCATTTTTTCTTCTTTGGCAGGGATATAAGAAGAAGACTCAACTTAAATTTCTTTGGTCCTGTAGAGGTACAAATGTCAATCTACAAGCTCAAGTATAGAGAAAAGATACATTTCTTTTTTTTAATTTTAGTTACTTATATTACCTTTTATAAGTATCCTTGCTATTAGATACCTGAATGTTATCTTCCATCAATTCAGAAATCCCACCGGCAGTGACTTCCAAAGTCAAGGCTGAGACAAATGTTACGAGGTAACCAACCCTTCCCACCAGAGTCTCAGTTTTCTTCAGGTCCTCTTTTTTTTCTGTATCTTGCCTGGTCTTGAAGACAGAAAACCTTCCTCAACTTTATCAATTTTTAAATTATATGTTCTGAGTTACTTCAGAATTCAGAATTTTAATACCTAGGAGGTTTTTCTTTGGCATATCATCTCTTCTCCAATGCCATGAATGCTAGCTGAGTTGACCTCACAAATGTGAAAAAGAGTGAAGACTAAGAAGAAATACCAGGGAAAAAATCAGTTGATGATTCAAAACACAAATTCCCCACAAATCCATTTTTAATGTCATGCTTTTATCTGGATCAGAAATACAAGTAACAGGCATAGGTGGAAGGGCATTGTTATAATCTCTTCCTCCCAGTGGAAGGAAGAAAACCTCCCAGCAGGTTTCTTCCAGTTTGCAGTGGACATCCATGTACTCAGGGCACTTAGAATGAGACTGGAGTCTCCTCTGACCCATTCACTCCTGTTAAGCTGGGCCTCAGTTTTTGCCTTTAAAAATGTGATGGCTGAAGAACATGATTTTTAAGTAACAGGTGCTGGTGAGATTGCAGAGGCAGAAGAACGCTTAAACACTGTTGGTGGGAGTGTAAATTACTTCAACCATTGTGGAAAACAGTGTGGCCACTCCTCAAAGACCTAAAAACAGAACCGCCATTCTAGCCGGCAGTCCCATTTCTGAGTATATACCCAAAAGAATATAAATTATTCTAATCTTAAAGACACACACAAGCTAATGTTCATTGCAGCACTGCTCACAACAGCAAAGACATGGAATCAACTGAGATGCCCATCGATGGTAGACTAGATAAAGAAATGTACATATGTACCATGCAGTACTGTACAGTCATAAAAAGGAGCAGGATTGTGTCCTTTGCAGGAACATGGATGGATCTGGAGGCCATTATCCTTAGCAAACTAACACAGAAACTGAAAACCAAATGCAATATGTTCTCACTTATAAATGGGAGCTAAATGATGAGAACACATGGACACATAGAGGGAAACAACAGCCACAGGGTCCTACCAGAGGGTGGAGGGTGGAAGGAGGGAGAGGACCAGGAAGAAAAACTAATGGGTGCTAGGCTTCATACCTAGGTGGAGCAGGCATACCAAATGAAATAATCTGTACAACTAACTCCTGTGACACAGGTTTACCTCTATGATAAACTTGCACGTGGACCACTGAACTTAAAAGTTAAAATAAAAGTCAAACTGAAAAAAAAAAGATTAAAAATACTTTATTTTTAGGGCCATTTTAAATTCAGAGCCCAATGAGGAAATGGACAGAAAGCTCCTACATACCTCCTGCCCCAACCCATGCACGGATACCGCCTCCTGGACTATCAACGTCTCTATAATTGTTTGTTACGGTTGTGGTACATTTGCTAAAATTGATGAACCAGCATTGATACATCTTTATCACCCAAAGTCCACAGCTTACGTCAGTAACCACTGGTGTTGTACATTCTAGGGGTTTTGACAAGTATATAATGACTTGTACCCTCCATTATATTACCACACAGAGTAGTTTCACTGCTCTGAAAATCTTCTGTGCTCCATACACTTACCTCTACATTTTCCCAGTCCCTGGAAACCACTTATCTTTTTAATTTTCCTTTTGTAGAAAGTTACATAGTGATTGGCTTCTTTTGGTAATACGCATTTAAAGTTCTTTGGTAGCTTTTCAGGGCTTGATAGCTCATGTCTTTGTAAAGCTGAATAATATCCTATTGTTCAGATATATCTGTTTACTTATCCATTACTTATTGAAAGACATCCCAAATTTTGTTAATTATGAATAAAGCTGCTGTAAGCATTCGTGAGTAAGCTTTTGTGTGGACACAGGTTTTCAATTTCTTTGGGTAAATTCTAAGGTTCGTGAATGCTAGATTGTATGGTAAGCGTGTGTTTAGTTTTTTGAGACTGCAAGACTGTCTTCCAAGGTGAATGTACTATTTTGCTTCCCATCAACAATGAATGAGACTTCCTGTTTCTCCACCTCCTCAGCAGCATTTGGTGTTGTCAGCGTTTTGGATTTTTGTAAGGCTTATTTTTCGGTACTTTTCTTTAATGTTGCTCTTGTTTGGCTTCAAGTAGAATCTCTAGGTTTTCTCGTTTTAAGTGAAATTGAGAAACAAGAATGAGCTGGCATAGTCATTCTGGTTGGCTTATAAAAACTGGAAAACAGGAGGCTAGAAGATAGAACCCAAAATTGTGATGATAATCCTATGCACACTTTGGTTACCTATCCACCAACTGTTGTCCTGAATTATGACTTGGTTAAGATATCTACTCTTTCTACATACAGCATTTACCCCAGGAGAATCTGAATTCACTCCAACTTGAGGGATGGGCTAATTCTATCCTCATTTCCAGTGAGGGTGGAAAGGGTTATGTGACCCAATTTTGGCCAATGACAAGGAAGTTCTGTTTGTGGGTACCCAGGAGAGAAAGGTCCCGATTCCTAAGAAAGAGACACAGGATGAAATAGTCATTTCTTGTGCCTGCTATTATGTCTGAATGAGACACTTAGGATTGCTACAGCCATCTGCAGCCCTTGTGAGGATAAACTCATCACCAAGAATGAAGGATTGGGGAGATGGAAAGCACTTGGGGCCTTGGGTACAAGATTTAGCCCTTGGATCAACTTCCCCCAAAGCCATTCCTACTTGACTTCTTGTTAGGTGAAAAAAGACATATGTTTATGGTTAAGTTGAGTTACAGTTCTGTCATTTATATTTGGAGTTGTCTTCACTTATAAATACTAGTGCTATTTTCTTTGTATGGAGAGTAAAATAATTTAGAAGACTTGAATACTTAATATGGGTCATGAGTAGCAGTGCCAGGGAGAAGTAATTGACTTTCATGGTTCTGGATTTATGTTTAGTGAAGGGCAGAGAAGAAGAAAATTAGGAGAAATATTCTTATATTGGAAGGTTGGTGATAACTAAGAATGGCATTATTTTCTGGTAACAATTAAAATTGGATTAATAACATTCTAACTTTTATTAGCTTTAACTCATTCTCTATTTCAGCTATTAGACTCACTTCAAAGACGGAAGGTACATTGAAAGATGGGATCTCATCTCTTTGTCTTTTTTATTCTTCTGAGACCAGAAGTCAACTTCCACTTGTACCCAGCCTGTTCTTTCCTGACATCTCTGATAATTCACTAGTCCTAAGGGACTGAGGTCACTGAGTCCCGTACAGACACACAGATTGGATATAGGTCACAGAAGTGTATTTTATGTTGCTGTTATGACAGAGTTTAAAAAAAAAGATTTTTTTTCACTCTTCCCTACATATTGAAAGATGTCACAAAAAAAGAAGCCTCTGAAGTTGTGTCCTGGGTGCCCTACATTAGGCAGAGCAGAAGCTCCCTTGTTGGCTACAGTCCTCACCACTCCCTATTGCTTTATGATCAACCCTCCAAACCCACTCACACTCCTTTCCTCAACACCTATTAACATTTGAGTTTGTTGCCTCTATAATCATTCTAAGCTGGCGTCCTGCTTGCTCCCTCATTGGAAGGATTTCCACCACCAAATGCTCTACAGGGTAATGTTCTCATTGCAGGCACATAAACATTTGTAAGAAAGAACAGAACACTGGTGACTGGAAAAGTCAAACTTTAATGAGGAAACGAGCCAAAACATTCACTTTATTTTTACAACTATAAGGAAAAATTTAAAAAGAAGAAATAATCAGAGCTAATTTTTTATTTTAGAGTGGACATTTTGATTTAATTTATTTAAGATTTTTGAAAAGTTGACATTTATCTCTGAGAATTTTCTCACAGTTAAATATATGATATCTGAATGGGATCAAAATGATTATAATTTTTAATCATTTTTAATTTCCTGAAAAGAATTACTCTGTATGTTGCAAACATCCATTTTTAAATAACTGAACTTGCTTATCCTAAAAGTTTGTAAAGAAAGGTTCATTTGTAATTTTTCTTCTTAATATATTCATTTACAAAAGCAGTAATAAATTGATATAACATGTCAAAACCCATTAGATATAGCTAAGGCACATCCAGCTCTATCTATAACCAAATCCATACTCATGGAATACTATGCAGCCATAAAAAATAGTGAGTTCGTGTCCTTTGCACGGACATGGATGAAGCTGGAAGCCATCGTTCTCAGCAAACTAACACAGGAACAGAAAATGAAACACCACATGTTCTCACTCATAAGTGGGAGCTGAACAATGAGAACACGTGGACACAGGGAGGGGAACATCACACACTGGGCCCTCTCGGGTTTGGGGGCAAGATGAGGGAGAGCATTAGGTCAAATACCTAGTGCATGTGGGGCTTAAAACCTAGGTGACGGTTTGATAGGTGCAGCAAACCACCATGGCACATATATACCTATGTAACAAACCTGCATGTTCTACACATGTATACCAGAACTTAAAGTAAAATAAAAAAATAAAAAAAAAACATGAACTTTTGCTCTGTTACATTATAATATGGAGCTTGAATCACAAGTCATTTAAACCCTATCAACCACCACGAACGTCCACCAAAGATGCTGGAAATTTAAAATGTGTTTGGACAGAAGTATCTTCAAATCTCTCTCTTGTGATGAGTGGATATTCAATCTATGATTTGGGGGCTTGCTCCAGAATCTGCCTTAGTAATAAAGTAAACTATAGTAAACTCTTTACTAAAGAGTTGGGAGGCCGTTTGAGTGAATGGATGTGAACAGAATAATGGGTAAAGGCTAAGTATGCTTTACACATAGAAATTAAGGAAGGTTTGGAGCACATAGGATGTGCCAACTAGGCATTCCATTCAGTTGCAGGTAACATAGATCTCTTTCTTCTAAAATAGGAGTTTATTTCTCCCTCACATATCATAAAGTCCAGAGGTTAGTGGTAGAACTTGTGTAATAGAAACTTAGTTCCATCAATATCCACCTACATCCTATCTTTCTCTCTCTTCTCTGCCATCTGTAATCGCTGACTTTTATTCTCATGTTTATCTCAACATCACAAGAGGGCATCTGTATACCAGCCATCACTTCAGCATCCCAACAGGGCAAGAAGGAAGGTGAGAAAGACAAAAGAACAATTGCCACCAGAGTCAGCTCCTTATCTAAGTATTCCTTGTAGATGCCATCCGATAACTTCATAGTCTTTATTTCCATCTTATTGGCTGCTGTTGAGTCACATGGTGATGTCTACCTGCAAGAGAAATTGATCCATGCAGTTTTTGTTTGTGTGTGTGTTTAGGTATATTTATTTTTCCACTTCCAAGAAAACTACAGCACTTTTCGAAAGAAAGGTGAATATACAATAGACAGAGAGGTCCAATTTTAAGATGACAAGGGTCCTGACACACCAGCCTGCAGGATCCCATGAATATCACTGACTTATGCACTACTAGCAAATGTTGCCACTCCTAAGTTCTACCTATTCTGTTTCTCAGTATTTATCTATAAATTGACCCACTGTTGCATTTAAATTCATCTATTTAAAAATGAACCTTTTCTTGAACTCTAAGTGAAAAAAATGACTACATCTTGCCACAAAAATAAATATAATGAAGATGAGCAATTTCTTTTTTTTTTTTTTCTTTTTTGAGACGGGAGTCTTGCTCTGTCACTCAGGCTGGAGTGCGGTGGCCAGATCTCAGCTCACTGCAAGCTCCGTGTCCCGGGTTTACGCCATTCTCCTGCCTCAGCCTCCCAAGTAGCTGGGATTACAGGTGCCCGCCACCTCGCCCGGCTAGTTTTTTGTATTTTTTAGTAGAGACAGGGTTTCACCGGGTTAGCCAGGATGGTCTCGATCTCCTGACCTCATGATCCGCCCGTCTCGGCCTCCCAAAGTGCTGGGGTTACAGGCTTGAGCCACCGCGCCCGGCCTGAAGATGAGCAATTTCATAGAGCTCTACCTGCATAATCATATCTCCAAAATTCTGAACATGGATTTGCTGTTTTAAATAGGAGCTCAAAAAATGTAAAAAAATGCTATTACAAAAAAAGATGATCCTTTTGTATCACCAGAAGGAAAAAAGAAGATGTTAATGGGAAATTATTCCTCATAATATTATTTAACTTTTTTTTTTTTTTTTGAGACGGAGTCCCGCTCTGTCACCAGTCTGGAGTGCAATGGTGCGACCTCGGCTCACTGCAACCTCCACCTCCCGGGTTCAAGCAATTCTCCTGTCTCAGCCTCCCGAGTAGCTGGGATTACAGGCATGCTCTAATTTTTGTATTTTTAGTAGAGATGAGGTTTCACCATGTTAGCCAGGAAGGTCTGGATCTCTTGACCTCGTGATCCATCCACCTCAGCCTACCAAAGTGCTGGGATTACGGGCATGAACCACTGCACTCGGCCATATTATTTAACATTAAGATTGATGACACCTAAAATTATCTCACATTCCAGCCAAAGCACGTGTTCTCTGTACTGACGTTGTCTAACAGTTTCATTTACAGATGAGATAATGAAACCCAAGAAGGGCATATTGTTTTCCTGAGATTTACTGCAGACAAGGGGCCAGGACACATGTTACCAACCTCTAAGTTTACGGTCGTTCTACTTCACCTCATCACCTTTTATCAACACCAGTACATTAAGGAATTCTGAAGTCTCCGGAACACAAACTTCACTGCCTCAACACTACATGGATTAGAGCACCCGTGTCTGGTATTCTGCAGAGCAATGGGTAGACACCAATTTATAAAACAGGTGTGCTGCCTGCCCCTGGGGTGCACAAAACGGAATCTCTGATTTGTTAGCAAAACAGATAAAAACAAAACGAATTCCAATGCAAAACAAATGGCTGAGATTATCTTCAAATACAATAAAAGCCAACTGATTGCTAAAAATGGTTTTTTGTGGATTTTGATTCACTGTTTTCATTCACTAAAACGACACTGGCTGGAGATCGAGACCATCCTGGCTAACACAGTGAAACCTTGTCTCTACTAAAAATAGAAAAAATAGCCAAGCATGGTGGCACTTGCCTGTAGTCCCAGCTACTTGGGAGGCTGAGGCAAGAGAATCGCTTGAACCCAGGAGGCAGAGGTTGCAGTGAGCCGAGATCACATCACCACTGCACTCCAGCCTGGGCGACAGAGCTAGACTCTGTCTCAAAAAAAAAAAAGACACTGGCTGTGAATTTGACTCAGTTCCTTCATCATCAGAGTGCATTTTTTCTTTTTTCTATACATGTTAGAATTTAATTTAACATAAAGTGCAAAGAAATGTTCAATTGCTTTATTTCCTCATATAGAAAAAAAAAAGACTCATCTTTAAGTTAAGCTTGATTTTTATTCTGTTATATCATTTAACACATCTCCATGAGTCTATTTAAAGATATGGGCTAGCACATGAAATACTAGCATGTGGCCAGACTGTGAACATTTAGTCCGGACCCCAGGACTTCATTTGCAAGTGTAGATTTCCTTAGGTTAATGGGAACAGTGACCACACAACAGCAAGGGAGCCTGTCTCCAGTGGGGAGGACGTCCAGAGGAGCTATTACAATCACAGTTTCTTACTTTTTTTTTCCTTCTTGAATTCATAAGTCAAAGTTAAGATCTGCTTAAAATGTCACAGAGTTGAGACATTTGTTGAGGGTGAAAATAACTCCATTGTCTTAGATAGACAATTCCTAAATGTGTGGAGATGCTCACCAGACAGGTTCTTTTTGCCCATTGCACAGACAAAACCAATTCACTGAGACCATGGTATTGCAGTAAAGAAAGAGTTTAATTGACACTAGGCCAGCCATTCAGGGAACAGAGTTATTACTCAAATCAGTCTTCCCGAAGGCTTAGAGGTTAGGATTTTCAAAGATGCTTTGGTGAACAGGAGGCTAGAAAATGGGTGTCATTGGTTGGATACGAAATCACAGAAGTGTGGAAAATGATCCTTGTGTGTTGAGTTTATCTCCACATGGGGCCACAGGACGGGTTCAGTCATGACTCATGAGTCCAAGTGAGGTCAGTTGATTGCCAGAATGCAAAGGTCTGAAGAAACATCTTGAGAGACCAATCTTAGGCTCTACAGTAGTGAAGTTATCTATAGGAGCAACTGGGGGAGGCTCAAATCTTGTGACCTCTGACCACATGACTCCTGAGTAGTAAGAATGATAGAAATGATGCCTACATTTTAGCAGAATTCAGACTCTTCCCATGATCCCCATCTTCAGGCCTTTCATCAGTTTTTGGTCCCTGAGCAAGGAGGAATTAATTTTAGGAAGGCACTATTAATCATCCTTGCTCTCAGTTAAACTATAAATTCCTCCCATGTTTAGCTTGACCTGTGCTCCAGAATGAGTGAAGATAAATGGCCTGCCAGGCTTGAGGCAAGATGGAGTCAGCCCTTCCCTCACTGCTCTAATTTTTGCAAAAGCAGTTTCAGTGTTTTGTGTGATGTGCCTTCTACTCAACTATCCAGGTTCATTCTTCCACACTTCTAGGCTGAGACACAGGTCCACGTCTTAAGTAGCAAAAGATGCTCCTGCTGGACGTGGTGGCTCACACCTGTAATCCCAGCATTCTGGGAGGCCGAGGCAGGTGGATCACAAGGTCAGGAGATTGAGACCATCCTGGCTAACACAGTGAAACCCCGTCTCTAATAAAAATACAAAAAGAATTAGCCGGGCGTGTTGGCAGGTGCCTGTAGTCCCAGCTACTCAGCAGGCTTAGGCAGGAGAATGGCGTGAACCCAGGAGGCCAAACTTGCAGTGAGCCGAGATTGCACCACTGCACTCCAGCCTGGGCGACAGAGCAAGACTCCGTCTCAAAAAAAAAAGATGCTCCCTCTGACCTTGAATTAGGAGGACAGTAAACATATTCAGGACCAACAACTGTCACCCCATCAGGCAGAAGTCACCACTCACCTGGAACAATTCAATGTAGCTCAAATTCGAAATCAAGTCTAGGTTCTTAATGTGGTACTTGGAGCCTGTGCTTGCCCCCGGAGACTTGTTTCTTACCTGCTTTGCCCCTTACATGCTGGCCTGCAAAGAACTGAGGAAAAAACATCAGTTGTTTGCTGACATTTAAAAATAAAAGAATCTAAGGCCAGGTGTGATGGCCCAAGTCTGTAACCCAGCACTTTGGAAGGCTGAGGTAAGTGGATTGCTGAGCTCAGGAGTTCAAGACCAGCCTGGGCAACATAGTGAAATCCCCTCTCTACCAAAAATACAAAAAATCAGCCTGTCGTGGTGGGGAGTGTTTGTGGTCTCAGCCACTCAGGAGGTTGAGGTGGGAGCATCACTTGAGCCTAGGAGGCAGAGACTGCAGTGAGCTGAGATCTTGCCACTGCACTCCAGCCTGGTTGACAGAGTGAGACTCTGTCTCAAAATAAATAAATAAATAATAAAATATAAAAAGTAAAAACTAAGAATTAAAAAAAAATTAAAAATGAAAGGATCTGACAGCAAATGACAGACTTCTGGCATTTTTTGGCAAATCTAAGGGATCTACTAACACATTTCTTCAGAGTAATGATCACAGAGCTTTTAGGTGGTGCCTTCATTTCCTGAGGCAGATGCAACAAACTTAACAGCCTGAAACAATACAGGTTGATTCTTTCACAGTACAGGAAGCCATAAGTTTGGCCGGCAGAGTCACACTCTCTCTGAAGGCTCTAGGGGAGGATCCTCCCTTGCCTGTGCTGCCTCCAGGTCTTCCTGCCTCGGCTGGTGGCAGCCGCACTCTCGTCTCCACCTCTGTCTTCACAGGCCTCCTTCCCTGTGTCTCAAATCTTCCCCTGCTTTATTTTATAAGGACACTAATATTTAGATTTAGGGCCCACCCTAAATCAAGGATGGTTTGATCTCAAGATCTTTAGCTCAATTACACCTGCAAAAATCCTAGTTCCAAAATAAGGCTCATAGGTGCCAGGGTGTCAGAAGTAATTTTGGGGGGACACTATTCACTCCTCTAGTGGGGTCTCCACCTTCTAGCATCTTCCCCATTCCATCTTGTATATGGCCAAATTCTCCTTGCCTATCTCATTCACCTATGCATTAGAGTTTCTAAACCTGATTCCAGTGTATCTTCTAGCCCACGGTTTTGAATGGAACTGTCAAAACTAAATTGCACTTGGCAGAGTTACGGAAGGCTTCGTTCAAAGCTACTGCAATACGGTAAAGAGACCAGAACTCAGTTTGAGCACAGCTCCTCTGAAGAAAGTGTGCACGCACGCGTGTGTGAAGACCTAGGGTCAGGGAATTGTAGGCCATCCTTCTTGGTAAATCAGCTTTCCCCAAAGGAAAAGTGAACTTTCTTGTATCTTTACGACAAGAGGGAGTTTTAACACTTGGAGCAAGACTCCTGCTGAAATTAGGCTCCTTCCCTCCCACAGAGACAGGGAGATAGGGCAGCTCATGTTCCTGGATGACTACATTTCAAAGGAATGGCTCCCAGGTCCTTGAGAAAGACAGGCCAGGTTTTTTACTCTGGCAGGAGGATTTGGAACAGATTTGCATCTCCAAGGGGCAGAGAAAGAGCCCCAGTGGCAAGTCTTCTAAAGTAAATGCTCTAAGAATAGGGAAACCAGGGACCCAGAGGCAGCAAGAAGAGTTAAACCAAGAGGGACATTAGGGCTGTCTTGGTCTGTACCCATGCCTCTTACCTGAGTCCTTATATTTATTCAAGCGATTGATTTTCACTTCCCAATGGCAAGCTCAAGGACTATTCTGAGTCTGTTTCTTCACCTGTCAAAGAGGAAAATAAAGTCACTGCTTCGTAGGGTTGATATTAAGAGCAAATGAGATGAAGTATTTAAAACACCATGGTGACAGGGGCATGTGGATCCGAGACCGCCTGATCCCACACGTGCAGCTCAGCTTTAGGTCGCAAATGACCAGAAGACAGCCCTCAAATCTCGCCTGCATTGTTGCCAATGAAGAAAATCTTTCCCACCAAGGTCATGCCCTTTTAGGGGTGGCTCACCGTCAATAATAGTAATAATTGTGAAACCACCTTTGCAAAATTATGACTGAGACAGTGAAAGAGATCTAACTTAACCAACTCCATCTTGCTACTAACCTCCAAGCTGTCCTTGTTCATTCCTAGGCTTAGGCTGAACTAACTTTGGGAGAAACTTGGTTTACAGTTTAAACAAGGACATAGTTTTATATAGTTTAAACAAAGTTTATAGTTTAAACAAAGATGGAAACAGCCCTTTCCCAAAGCAGACCTCCTTCTTGCCTGGGGACTACATTGCCTTTGTAAGACTAACATTAGCCACAAGATTAGAAATTATGGTTTAGGAGTCACGCAACTGGAGGCTACAAGATTCGGACCCTCCCTAAGGTGCCCCTAACGTCAGTGCTTGAGACATTTTGCAGACCCTGCACCTGATGGATCAGCCGGCACCACCCAGGCTGATAAACTGGCTCATCTGATCTTGTGACTTCCACCGAGGAGCTGACTCAGTGCAAGAAGATAGCTCCGACACCCTGTGATTTCATCCCTGACCAGTCAGCACTTCTGGCTCACTGGCTTCCTCCAAACCACCAAGTTGTCCTTAAAAACTCTACTCCCTAAATGCTCAGGGATACTGATTTGAGTAATAATAAAACTCAGGTCTTCCATACAGCTGGCCCTGTGTGAATTACTCTTTCTCTATTGCAATTCCTCTGTCTTGATGAATCCACTGTGTTTAGGCAGTGGGCAAGGTGGACCCCTTGGGTGGTTACTATTGCTGAGGAGTAAATGCCTGACCCGATGCAGCACAGTTCTGACAGGCCATGTGGGCTCCTGAGCACAAACAGAATGGGCTGAGGCCTCCGGGACCACCTCCCAGCACAACATCCTGCTCTGCCAGCTTTCTCCCCCTTCTCCCATAGATGTTTATATCAAGGACACTCCCAAATAAATGTCTTGCATGCTAAACTCAATTTCAGAATCTCCTTCCCGCAAAAACACCAAAGTGCAATGTGCACTCAGCACAGAACTTGGAAAGAGACACCTCTCAGTCACCCATGGTGACTTCCTCCACTGCTAGGGCTGCCGCTGCTGTCACTATTGACCTCAGCAGCCTTTCCCATGTCAGGCCCTGGGTGAAGCCATCCCCCCAGGATTGATAAGAATTGCACACAAGGTTTTGGACAGAAATAGAGTTACAGCTAAGGATGCCTCAGGCTGTACTCTGGCCCTTTCCTTGTTGCTAGAAGCCCAGTAGCACCAGGTCCTCACCCGGTGCTTTCCTGTTGCTCCTACACAGGGACATGAGGACACAGGGTCATGAGACTGTTGAAGGACTGACTTGCATTCCCATTGCTCCTGTCGACAGGACCTCTGACAATCAGCTCATGGGGCTTTTGTTTACGGATTGCTTAGGATGTTTTTCAGACCCCAAATTCTAGCAACTGGTGTGTAGACCCCCCACAGAGGAATGAGATCAGCATGAGAATACAGCTTCTTCCTCTCCCTGGCCTGTGGCTTCGCCCTGCATTCTCCAACCAATCAACAATTTCTACCCTTCAACCCGCTCCAAATCTCTTCAAACCCTAGCCCCAAATTCCTGGCGGAGATGGATTTGAGGTTTCCTCCCATGTCCTCCTTTGGTGGCCTTATGATTGAAGCCCTTTCTCTGCTGCAACCTCATGCCTCTAGGTGTTGACTTGCTGCATGTGTTGGGTAAGGGACCTATTACGGTTACACGGGGAGGCAGTGCCCCCCTACCATCCTCTTTGCATTCTGCCACTGAACAGATGCTTCCTACATGGCTGGTAATGTGGGCCCTCCTGTTTCAAGGTCCCCAGTTCAGAAGTCTCATTTGCCCAAAATGCGCTGCTGTGGGGCCACATTCTTCCCTTTGCTCTTGGAGAATAGACAAAGCCACTCAGCCCAGCTACAGCCTCAAAGTCTTGTCCTACCTCCCTCTCCAGCCTCACCTCATTCCAGGCTCTAGTTCTGTATCTCTCTCTAGTAACACTGATTTTCCTTTAGTTTCCTGGATTTGCCGCTGTTTCTCCTGCCAACAATGTACTGGGGTGAAGCCGTAGCTTATTTATTTACTTCATTTTTTTTTTTATGTTTCTCATTTGCTTCAATTCGAACATCTTGTCTCAGATGGAATGCAGAAGCAGAGATGAGAATCCTGCTGTCTTCTATTAAAGAAAACATTATGCATAATTGCAAAAATATAGTATGATGCTGCTATCCTCAGAGTAATTTTCTTTTGAAAAAATGTAATTTTCATAAAAATATTTTATGTATATTCACTTTTAATAGGTTTGTTTTTGTTAGTTTTAAACGAAATAACAAATACTTTGAATATCTCAATGTTTAATATTGTATTAATAATGTTATATATTAGTATAATAATCACATAATATTGTCATAATAATGTATTAAATATAGATGCACCTGAGGTATAGAAACAAAACATCTTTGGGGTTCTCAATAATTTCTAGAGTGTAAGTCACCAGTGAGAGTACCTGAAATGGACAAAACATGACAGATCCTATCAAGCTTAGATGTGGGTGTAGCTCTTTCCATTTCTAGCCTCATTCACCCCTGCCTCCTGCCCCAGTGAATGTCATTCTCCAACAAAGTATTTGAAAAGGTATTTCTCTTTAAAAAAAAGTACACAGATGGACAATTAGCAAAGGAAGAGATGCTCAACATCGTTAGCCATTAGGGAAATGCAAATCAAAACCACAGTAAGGTTATACTTCACAACCACTAGGTGTGGCTACAATTAAAAGACAAATAATAACTAATGTCGATGAGGATGTGGAGAAATGGAAGGCTTCATAATTCCTGGTGAGAATATAAAATAGTGCAACCACTTTGGAAAAGAGTTGGATGTTCTTCAAAAAGCTAAACATAGTTACTAAATGACCCAGCAATTCCACACCTAGGTATGCACTTAAGAAAGATGAAAATGTGTGCACACAAAAGCTTGTACAAGAATTTTGAGAGCACTATAGTCATAACAATCATGGAATGAAAACCACCCAAATGACTCTCCACTTGAATGCATAAACAAACTATGATCTATCTAGACAACAGCGTAACATTCATCCATTAAAAGAAATGAATTACTGATGCATCCTACAGCAGAGATGAACCTTAACAACATTATGGCAAATGAGAGGATCCTGTCCCAAGAAATCATCATATGTTATATGATTCTATTTGTATGGAATGTCAAGAACAGGCAAAACTATAGAGACGAAATGTAAATTAGTTGTTACTTAGCACCTGGAGGGTGGAGATGGAGGGTCATGGGAGTGGCTGGCAATGGGCACAGTGCTTCTTTTTGCGGGGTGAAAATGTTCTAAAATCAGATTTTGCTGGTAGCTGTGAACCTAATAAAACCCTTTAATTGTACCCTTTAAATGCACAGTTGTGTGGTCTATGAATTATATCCCAATTAACTTGTGAAGTTGCATTTTCAAACATTAGTAACAGTGAGTTATGTTTAAAATTGATATTTTGGGAAATTCAGATAATGTCCTGGTTAAACTTGAAGTTCTTTACCTCTACATAGCTACCCAATAATACGCTACTAATGAAAACTTAAATCCCATTTACAATTTATTCCTCCAGAAGAGAGCAACTTTATTAAACAAATTCCTTTTTGGGGGTGTGGGGGGCAATAAAAGCATGAAGCAATTCTCTGTCTTCTTCATCTTAGTGTTTCCAATACCTAAATGTCTAAGACAAGTTCCAAGACAAAACATATAAAACCTACTGTAGATATCATAGTGTGGACGTCTTGTCAAGTGATGATGTTTAAATGAAATTAATTCCTCTTTCCTTCTCACAGTCTTTGAGTGTGCCCAGGGTGTACCGTCATGGGACCATGTTCTTCCCCTTTGCTCTTGGAGAATAGACAAAGCTCCTCAGCCCAGCCACAGCCTCATAATCTCGTTCTACCTCCCTCTCCAGCCTCAACTGTTTCCAGGCTCCAGCTCAATGTCATACATCAGGTAGGTGGCATTCTCTAATAGCTGTCTATTTTCTCAGTCCCTTTTACTTCTCAAGCTTAAAATTGCCCGTTCTTTGTTCGGGCAGTGGTGAGGCTAACTCAAGGGGACTGACAGACTTATTCTCCTTTTGTCAGGTCATCTTTAAAGATGAGAGTGATTGTTTGACCTAAGTTAAACCGCAAGTCTATGCATAAATCTCTGTGAGGCATTTCTTGCCAAACTTTTATGGATAATAGCAGAGATATGGCTGGCATCATCTCTTCTAGATATTTTTGTGTTGATTAGGATGTGATGGCATGAGATGCAGCGGTCACTTTTCAATGATAAGGAAAAAGCCAAAGGATTCCAAAACGTTCTCTTGATTCCTCTAAACTCCTGTACTAACTCCAGTAACCGCTAGAAATTCTGTCACGTGAGGAAAAGCAATCTTTAATGTTTAAGCCATTATGATTCATTTCACGGTTATTTGCAGATAAACTCAATTCTGCTTGATAGAAAATATCATAATGGTCTTCCTATTTCCTATTTTTCCATGGATTATACCTTGTGTGTACATCTGCTTCTTCTACTATATTTAAAATTAAGGGGGGGTAGATTCAAATCTTATTCACCGGTATTGTCTTCAGAGTGCAAAATAGAGAAAATTGCTATAGCATACTTGAAAAGGCGGCCTTAAGAATACCATGAGTTATCCCAAAATTTAATGAAACTAAAACTAAACAAAAACAACATCACAAGGACTCACTGTGCCTGCTTCTGAGCATCAGTGAATCACAAAATACAATCTCTGCCCTCGAGAAGTTCATGATCTTCTGAGGAGAAAATGAATTTTTCTAACACAATTAATTTTCTGTAAAACATGGCCATTTACAAATAAGTGGTATCTTTTCAATGTTTTCAACTGTAGCTACAGAAAATCCTGGATCAGACTTCTGCAGTGAAGGGTCTTATTCTCTCTCTTAGAAAGCCCAAAGATCCATCAGCAGGGAGTGGGGTTGCTAAGTTGGCAAAGTCAACAGTTCAGCAATGTCAACTTTTCCCAGGTTCCATTCATCTCTCTGCACAGCCATCCTCCTCAGAATGGTGTCTCCCTTAGACTAGTGGTAAGGTAGCACCTGAGATTTCAAGTGCCATCAAACGAGGTAGGAGGCTCCTCATAAGGAAGGCAACAGGTAGCTTCCTACATGTCTTTTTTAGAAGAGCAAAGCTTTTTACTAGAATTCCCCTAGTAAAATTCTCCTTATGTCTTGTTCATCTTAGTAAGGTCATAGGTCTATACATTCCTGAACAGTGACTGCAAGGGAACTAGAATACTCTAGGGTCAAGCAGACCTGCCCCGTCCAAGGCTGTAATGGTGAGAAGTGAATCCCTGGAAAACATTATGGCTTAGCTAGGCAGGCTTGAGCAGGCAGTAGATTCTGTGTGTGTAAACAACACTTTTCATGGAAAACATAACAAACAATTCTAGAGTCAGTCACAAGTTAAGTGATTCACGAACATTTCAGAACATTGGAGCACACATTATACCAGATCTCTTCAAAAATTACAGAGAAATCCTTTACTTGATATGTGAGATGTGTCCAAGGCTGACCCTTTGATTCTCAGAACACATGTGCATTTGTGTGAGCTGTAATGGAAAAAAATAGAAGAATATTTGATATTTTTTAATACATAGAGCCCTTGGAACTGAAATAGGGATCATTTCAGGAAAATTCAGCTTTCCTCTGAATGTTTATAAACCTCTTTCCACAACATTTATTCAACAGAATTTTGTTGATTTTCCAGTATATGACAGGCACATATCTTCATTTCAAAATGGAAACATGAAGATTCACATTGCTAGCCATTTCCTCTACATGGAAAATTTGAAAAATTCATCTGAAACACCACCTCAACAAATGCATAGCTATTTGCCATATTCCTAGCATTTGACTTTCAGGAGCATCGACATATTTGAGAAATAGACCTCAATATGAACAAACATGAGGGGTGAAAACCGAAAATAAAATTCTAAGCCCCCAACCAACTGGAAGGGCTCCCTTTTGGTCAAGGGGATTCCAAAGAAACCAGCAAAACTACTTCAGGCCACCTGTAGTCCCAGCTACTTGCGAGGCTGAGACAGAAGAATGGCGTAAACCCGGGAGGCGGAGCTTGCAGTGAGCTGAGATCGGGCCACTGCACTCCAGCCTGGGCGACAGAGTGAGACTCCGTCT
>NW_012112586.1:5461377-5507151 GCF_000951035.1 Colobus angolensis palliatus
GGAGAATGGCTTGAACCTGGGAGGTGGAGGTTGCAGTGAGCCGAGATCGTGCCACTGCACTCCAGCCTGGGCGACACAGCAAGACTCCGTCTCAAAAAAAAAAAAAAAAAAAGAATTTATGGGAATGGACTGCTGCAGATGTGAGTGAGGCTGCCCTGGCCCTGCATCTGCACCCTTGGCAGCCCTAAGCTCACACCTCTGGGCTGGAAATCCTTTAGGTCTTGCTCATCTGGAAGCTGTCAGTCACCTGATTTACTGTCTGTCCTGGTTGGACCCTGTTACAGCCATTCCAGAGAGGGTCTCCCTGACCAAGACCCCACCCTAGACTTCCTCTGCCCTCCTGTTGAAATTCTCACTCCCTAACCTGAAGTTAAGCTTTCTTTCTGCTACGTTAGAACACTCCTGTCCTTTTGTGAGCAGGTAGTGGAAATGAGCTTGGTGTTCCAGGAACAGGCACTTAGTCGGTGGCTTCAACTGCAAACTGAATTGCTGACTCTCGTTGTAGTCTGCCTCCACCTCCTCATCTCTTGAATTAAGTAGATCCACATTTCGCTCTGTTCTAACTGAGGTCATTTCTAGAATTTTGAGAAATTTCTAGAAAATATATAGGGTTGTCTTTCATTATGGTTTGAAAAAGTAGAGGAAAGGAAAGTCTGAACTCATTCTATCTTACAATGCAGTTCAGTGGAAAATGCATTACTTCAGAGGTTGGGTCCCCTTGCCCTTCTCTGGGTGCCTGGAGAGAGCTCACAATAACATAGGCAATTTCTATTCCTTCTCCTGCCAAAGAGGAACAACTCTAGGCAAGACTGCGGTTGTCTCTATTTATTTTTACTAAAATATTTATACAAATTTAATTTAAATGCAAATGAGTCCCTTTCCACTTGGCTTCTGGATATCCATGAAGGCAGCATATTGTTATCAGGACCTGGAATTTCTGGTTGGACAATGAATAATTCCAGACTTAAACAGGATCTGCCCAGAGATTTCTCCTCTCACAGGCCTGATCCATCTGATCACTTTCTCAGAACACAGTAATGCTGCATCTAGTGCACTGTTATCTTCGTGACAGCTCAGTACTCCATGTCAAACCACCAAATCTAACATGTCTCTTTCTCATTTAACCCCTGATTGTGTCCTGTGTACTTTATACCTGGTGCTTCTGGACACACAAGGGAAAGTCATGCTTCCCTAGTTATCTATTTCAGTTAGGGCTTTCCAAATATTGATTGTAATTTCTGTTCTTCAAGCAATAAAACAATAATATAATAAATAGTAGCAGATTCGTAGAAGCAGGCTTTCTGAGCCAGCGGTAAGGAGGGCATGGTGGCATGTTTAGATGAGCCTTTGTGTGGCTGTTGACCAGTGGATAGTGTCAGTCGTGTGCAGTAAATTGCAGCTCTTCTCAGTAACCCCCCATGCTCAGTTCCCATCCCCAGTAAATCTAGCAAGCTTCTTCATTTATTACTTAATTTTTCAAAATAATCAAGACAAAATATTTAAAAATAAATATTGGTAATACAATAACATAAGCACATAGTTTAGAGATTTAAAAAATATTGTGGAATATCTGCCCATAAAAAAAAATCTGATTTCCTCACTTTCTAAAACCAACAATAAAGTACTTTAAAAATGTTTCTGCCGGGCGCGGTGGCTCAAGCCTGTAATCCCAGCACTTTGGGAGGCCGAGACGGGCGGATCACGAGGTCAGCAGATCGAGACCATCCTGGCTAACACGGTGAAACTCCGTCTCTACTAAAAATACAAAAAAACTAGCTGGGCGAGGTGGCGGGCGTGGTCCCAGCTGCTTGGAAGGCTGAGGCAGGAGAACGGCGTGAACCTGGGAGGCGGAGCTTGCAGTGAGCTGAGATCAGGCCACTGCACTCCAGTCCGGGAGACAGAGCGAGACTCCGCCTCAAAAAATAAAAAAATAAAAAAATAAAAATAAAAATGTTTCAGGCGTTTCCCAATAAGATAGCATACAGCCAAATCGCAGCCCAAAACTTACTCGCTCCTAATTTCATGAATTGCGGAGACAAACAAAAATAGTAAGTTTTTTAATTACTGAGCTTTTATTTAGTGCCAACTGATTTGCCCACATTATTTTATTGTAATGTAATTATACTGTACAATATGTTCAATGCCTCTTTTACAGACGAGGAAATGGAATATTAGGAAGTAACATGAATTGTATGGATTTGTTTATTTATTTTGAGACAGAGTCTCACTCTCTTGCCCATGCTGGAGTGCAGTGGCACAATCTCATCTTACTGCAACCTCCACCTCCCAGGTTCAAGCAATTCTAGTGCCTCAGCCACCCAAGTAGCTGGGATTACACGTGTGCACCACCATGCCCAGCTAATTTTTGTATTTTCAGTAAAGACAGGGTTTTGCCATGTTGGCCAGGCTGGTCTCAAACTCCCGGCCTCAAGTGGTTTGCCCTCCCAGCTTCCTAAAGTTCTGGAATTACAGGCATGAGCCACCACGACCAGCTGAATTTAGAAAGATCTTAAGTAGTACAAGAGCTGATGTTTGAACTTAGAGCACTTTGACTTCAGACTCTGTAACCTTAGCACGCCTCTGCTAAGTCCCTAAAACAAGGTTAGCCCTTGATGGAGAAAGGACTGAGATGAGAGTTCTTTGGTGCTCTCATGAAAGAAAATCTAATTCATGAGATGGGGAGTTAAAGGAGGGCAGGAGACCAACGTTTGACTTCTTCTTCTCCTAATTAAAAGGCCTTGGGAGGCCGAGGTGGGTGGATCGCCTGAGGTCCAGAGTTCAAAACCAGCCTGACCAACATGGAGAAACCCCATCTTTACTAAAAATATAAAATTAACCGGGCGTGGTGGTGTATGCCTGTAATCCCAGCTACTCGGGAGGCTGAGGCAGGAGAATGGCTTGAACCTGGGAGGTGGAGGTTGCAGTGAGCTGAGATCGCGCCATTGCACTCCAGCCTGGGCAACAAGAGCAAAACTCTGTCTCAAAAAAAAAAAAAAAAAGGCTTCTCAGTGCGGGATTGGTGAACCACTAGCATAATTGTTCTATGTATTTATTTGACAAGTGCTGTAATTGTTTGCTTTTAGTGTGTATGACTAAATCATGAAACTCTCTATACTTAAATGTATTCCAGAAAAACAAACCCTCAAAATATGCTCTTAGGATATTCAATACAATATTTAAATATTAGGATATTCAATACAATATTTAAATATTCACAATATTTAGAAGAAGAATATGCACATTCTTCAGACTGCTCTGAAAGTTGATTCTCCATGTTGATCGTGACAATGAAGTGGTTTGGAGAGTCCTCTGGCTGAAGGCAATTTAGAAACTTCATCCTGAACTGCATGTTATTTGCAGATTGTTAATGAGTGGATTGTTGTTTTGGGTTATAATTATAATTTCTGGGAGTATGGCCAAAAATGGAATGCAGTGCTGAAGGGTTGGCCTTTTCCTCCTATGGTCCCTCCTTCATAAATTGGTTTATTGGAAATATTTCTAAAGCACAATAGAGACAAGAGAGTAGGGGTATAGTATTCACAAACTAGTGAGATACATCTTGAATGACTTACATGTAAACATTGATGCGTCAACTTGACGACCTCTGTAGTCTCTGGATATTCTCAGGTAGCCTTTGCAGGGAGAAAATACAATTCTTAATACTAAGACCTGACTGCATGTTTTTGCTAATTTCTCTTCTTTCCTCATTGAACGCCAGTATGGCTTTTCTATGCAGATATCTTGACACACAGTGCCCAACTTTGGTCCTGAATTCTGAGAACCACAGTCCAGAATAGATGCTAAAACGTTTCAATGTTAGCAGCCTTCCCCTATGACTTTATGAAGTGCAGCCCTACAGGAGAGCTCAGGAAGCCACATCTTCCATCTGTCACCTTCTGACTGTTGATCCTATGGGTTCACAGGCCAGGGGGATGCTGGTAAGGACCCTTTTCACTGGGACCCCCAGGAATTCCTGACAGAGGAGACAGACTTAGAGACACAAGTAGTCTGGTGAGAAAGGGGCTTAATGTCATGAAATGTTGCAGGAAGTCAGGGACCCCGAACAGAAGGACCTGCTGAAGCCATGACAAAAGAACATAAATTGTGAAGATTTTATGGACATTTATTACTTTCCCAATCAATACTCTTATAATTTCCTATGCCTGTCTTTAATCTCTTAATCCCATCATCTTCGTAAGCTGAGGATGAATGTCACCTCAGGACCCTGTGATGATTGTGTTAACTGCACAGATTGTTCGTAAAGCATGTGTGTTTGAACAATATGAAATCTGGGCACCTTAAGAACAGGGTAACAGTGATTTTCAGGGAACAAGGGAGATAACCTTAAAGTTTGGCTGCCTGTGGGTCGGGCAGAACGCAGCCATATTTCTCCTATTAGCGAAAATGGGTAAGAGAAGTATCGCTGGCCGGGCACGGTGGCTCAAGCCTGTAATCCCAGCATTTTGGGAGGCCGAGAGGGGTGGATCACGAGGTCAGGAGATCGAGACCATCCTGAGCTACACGGTGAAACCCCGTCTCTACTAAAAAAAATACAAAAACTAGCCGGGCGAGATGGCGGGCGCCTGTAGTCCCAGCTACTCGGGAGCCTGAGGCAGGAGAATGGCGTAAACCTGGGAGGCGGAGCTTGCAGTGAGCCGAGATTGCACCACTGCACTCCAGCCTGGGAGTCAGAGCTAGACTCTGTCTCCAAAAAAAAAAAGAAGTATTGCTGAATTCTTTCCCCAATAAGGAATATTAATAATTAACAGCCCTGGGAAAAGAATGCATTCCTGTCGAGGGGTGGCCTCTGGCCACTCTTGGGGGTGTCTGCCTTATACAGTTGCAGATAAGGGATGAAACACACCCTGGCCTCCTGCAGCGCCCCTAGGCTTGCTAGGATTAGGAAATTCCAGCCTGGTGAATTCCAGTCAGACCTGTTCTCTGCTCTTGAACCCTGTTAAGATGTTTATCAATGACAATGTGTGCACAGCAGAACGTGGAACTTCGTTAGTAATTCTAGTTTCACCCTGACCTTGTGATCTTGCCCTGACCTTCTGCCTTGTGATCTTTTGTTGCCCTTGAAGCATGTGATCTCTGTGACCCACACCCTATTCGTACCCTCCCTCCCCTTTTGAAAATTGCTAATAAAAACTTGCTGATTTTATGGCTCAGGGGGCATCACAGAACCTGCTGACATGTGACATCTCCCCCGGACACCCAGCTTTAACATTTCTCTCTTTTGTACTCTTTCCCTTTATTTCTCAGACCAGCCAACACTTAGGGAAAGTAGAAAGGAGCCTATGTTGAAATATTGGGGTGGGTTCACCCAATAATGAAGTATTAAAAAATCTAATATATTGGAAAATTTACAAGAGAGTATTTTGGAAGGAAACTTCAAAAAATGTAGAAGACAGGGAGAAGAAAGAATCTCTGAAAGTCACCTCTTTGGGTGGAAATTTTCTCATTTCTCTATTTGTGGTCACCACTGTACACTGGTAACAAGATTTCCTGCCATAAAAATTTCTCAGATGGTGAAATTAATTATAATATGAATAAATTTATTTCTTCCTATGTGCCTTTGTTTGTTTAAACATATCTTTGAGTACTTAATGTGAGTCAGTCTTACTCTAGATTCCAGGATTGTGGAGTTGATCAAGACAGAGAGGACTCTCATCCCCTATTACTTAGTTTTTCATTAGGATCAAAATAAAATACTTTTAAACAAATGTTTATAATAAATATAATGACATAAACACATAGTCTGGAGATTTAAAAAATATAATAGACTATCTGCCCCTAAAAATTATAACTGATTTCTCCACTGCCTAAAATCAACAATAAAGTATATCCACAATGTCTCAAGACTCTAAAAAGACTTACATTTTTGTGAAAGGAGACAGGCAGTAGATATATAGAAGATGATATAATTTTAGGTAGCGATAACTGCTATAAAAAGAAAACTGGATAATAGAAGATAATTAGGGAATTAGGGCTAGCTTAGATAAGGCTCTAAGAAAAATTCATGCAGTTCATTTATTAAACACAGATATATTCCAATTTTCTCCTTGTATCAAATTCGTTATATATTCTCAATATTTTTCTTGGAATTTGACTGTTACCTGAATTTTTTTCTTTAAAAATAATATTGCTTATATTATAGATTTATTCTTTTAAATGTACATAGGATCTTTAATGATGCCCTATCTTCGTTGTCAGTATTTGCAATTTTACTTTCCTTCATCAGTCTTCCTAGATTCAAATCAATTTCATTAGTCTTCTCACTGAAATACCTTTTGCATTTGATGATTTTTTTCTATTGTATATTTTATTTCTGTTTCACATATTTCTGTCCTTATTTTCTTCCTTCAATATTTTCTACTTTCAAGAGAAGTTACTTTCTGCGACTTGCTGGTTTTTGAAAATAACATCATGGCATGAACATTTAGTTCATTGATTATGGTATCTTTCTTTTTTTCTGGATGAATATATTCATGCAAAGCTATTATTCCACTCTCTGTATCCACTGTGCATTTATTCCTGGGCTAGGCCCTAAGTAGAAGCTGAAGGAAATAGAATGTGAAGAACTAGAACACCTTTGTTGCTCTTCAGGACCTCTTTCTCTGGCAGTGGACACAGGGCTTGTGAGTCCAGCATAATGAGATCATATAGGATGGACTGCCCTGAAGATGAGACAGATACTTCACTCACACTTCCATGGCTCTTGAAGGAGAACCTCCAACTTGATGGATTTTATTAACTGTCCTGGATTTGACAGGTTCCCTCTTGATGGGGAATCGAAAAAGAGCATTTCCACCTTTCCTAAGTCTCTCCACAGTCTGTGGACCCTATGCTCACACAGACCCTCACAGAAACACACCCACAGTCTGTACTCCCTGTTCCCAGCTGCACAGACAGACCAACATGCAGAAACAGATGCACACAATGATGCCAAACTCGGGTTCCAACCACGTGTCAAGAAAGATGAGAAATTTTGAAATAATATGCCGAATCTGCTACACATGGATTTTTTTTTAAATACTTTTTTCACAATTACTGAAATATTTTATTTGCTCTAAGACTTTAGAAGCTTTGAGAGATGAGGAAGAAAGATTCCTGGAGGTGGATTATCTTTGAAAAATCAATTGTGCTGTTACCTCTGTTCCCTCCAAAGGGAGAGCAAATGCCCATCTTCTTATCCCAAACCCCCCAAAGGAAGAGGATCTAATAGAGCTATTTGTAGGCATTAGGATGCAACCCCTATGATTGCGGGACATGGTGGCCTGAGTATGATCTTCCAAGACAGTGAAAGGCAGATGTGCCCATAAAAGCTTAGCTCTGGGGAGCAGCCCTGAGCTTTCAGATTTTCCCAAGGCCAGAGATACAGGTATGTTTTATCTCTAAGCAAGGCGAGTGATACAATCTACAAAGAAGTCGGCACAAAAGTTGAAGACACTTTAACTTTTAGCATCAAAGAATGAAATAAAACAAAGTGAAGAGCTCATGAAAAGAACAGGCACCTTTTCTTTGGAAATGAAGCTGATGAGAATATCAGAAGGAACATGCATTGCTCAGGAAGTTGTTTTCCTGCAAAGGTTCCTAATCATCTCAACAAATCATAGTTCTATTAATTTGAAATTGATGTAAAGTTGGAGGGAGAATCAGGTCTAGGAATATGTGTGTGTGTGTTCAGTTTTTCTCATAAATGCCTCCAGAAAGATACAGCTCAGCAGGACATCCAGGATGATTGCTTATGTAAAAATTCGAATCCAATTTGTATTAGGCCATTCTTGCATTGCTATAAAGAAATACCCAAGATTGGGTAATTTGTAAAGAAAAGAAGTTTAATTGTCTCACCCTTCTGCAGGCTGTACAGGAAGCATAGCTCTGGCATCAGCATCTGTGGAGGCCTCAGGACGCTTGCAATCGTGGCAGAAGGTGAAGTGGGAGCAGGGTTTCACATGGTGAAAGCAGGAACAACAGAGAGAGTTGGCAGGGGAAGGTGCCATACGCTTTTTTTTTTTTTTTTTTTTTTTTGAGACGGAGTCTCGCTCTGTCACACAGGCTGGAGTGCAGTGGCCGGATCTCGGCTCACTGCAAGCTCCGCCTCCCGGGTTCCCGCCATTCTCCTGCCTCAGCCTCCGGAGTAACTGGAACTACAGGCGCCCACCACCTCGCCCGGCTATTTTTTTGTATTTTTTAGTAGAGACGGGGTTTCACCGTGTTAGCCAGGATGGTCTTGATCTCCTGACCTCGTGATCTGCCCGTCTTGGCCTCCCATAGTGCTGGGATTACAGGCTTGAGCCACCACGCCTGGCCGTGCCATACACTTTTGAATGAACAGATCTCCTGAGAACTCACTATCATGAAAACAGCACCAAGCCATGAGGGATTCACACCCATGACCCAGAAACCTCCTACCAGGCCCCACCTCCAGCACTGAGGATTACAATTCAACATGAGATCTGGGTGGGGACGAACATCCAAAATATCTCACAATTATATTTTGGGTCAAGTACAGTATATGAAGTTTACCAAGAGAAGTTTGGCTAAAAGTTTCAACATCTCACCAGATAAAAATCTCAGGCTTCAAGGGGTAGTGCATTGAAAAGAAGAGCCTTATTAAGATATAATTCAGTCTCTACTAAAAATACAAAAATTTGCTGGGCATGGTGGTGCACGCCTATAATCCTAGTTACTTGGGAGGCTGAGAGGCAGGAGAATCGTTTGAACCCAGGAGGCAGAGGTTGTGGTGAGCTGAGATCGTGCCACTACCCTTCAGCCTGGGTGACAGAGCCAGACTCTGTCTACAGAAAAAAAGAGATACAATTCATATAACATGCTCGTCACTCGTTTAAGGTGTACAGGCAATTGGCTTTTAGTATCCACAGAATTATGCATTTATCACATGACCAATTTTAGAACATTTTTGTTACCCTAAAATGAAACCCCACATCATTTAGCTGTTGATGCAGGATTTTTCTCAGCCCCCTTTGCCAGACTTGTGGGAGGGATGCCCATCTACTCAATCTGCCGTGCTTCATCCCCTGCAGAAGGGAACAAGTGAGTGAGTGAGTGCAGAACCTGGCTGGCTGCTTTGGGCGTCAACAGAGGAGCAAGCTCTGAGTGGGACCTGGGGCCAGTCCAGGCATGTTGCCTTGAGGGGAATGTGGCAGCTCCCAGGTGAGGGTGCCCATGATCCTGAAACCCCAGAGGAGGTGTTACAGAGCTCCTTTAGTTCAACTGTCCACAGCATGTTAGCAGCTTACTGGCCCCTTGCCTCATCCATGGGGTGCTTGCCTTCTGCCAGCAAAGGCAAAGGGCTAGTGTGACAGCCTTTCTGGGTACCCACACTCAGTGGGTCCTGAACTCTTGTGTGACATCCAAGAAGAATGAAGTCATGTAGACAATTTAAGGATGGTGAAGGTGGAGAATTTATTGAGTGATGAAAACAGCTCTCAGTGGAGAGAGGAGATGGAGAGGGGAGCTGGAGAAGGGGCAAGAAGAACAGGTCATCTTCCCTGAAGTCAGGCCATCTCCTTCCCTGAAGTCAGGCCATATTCTCCAATACTGACTGAGTCTGGGGACTTTATAGGCACAGAATGGGGAGTGCGTACTGATTGGTTTGTGAGTATGCAAAAAAGGTTAAAGTGACGACACCATCCAAAGGTTGACATGATAGTGTAGAAAACCAACTAGGCAAGGGTAGCTATATGTAAAATAGGTGAAGAGTAGGCATGAATCAGAGGAAAGTGTGCCAAACAGGAAGACAAGTTCTCAATCCAGTCCAAGGATTTAACTTGTAGCTTGGCTTTCAGGTTTTCAACTGTCTTCGGCTTGGAGATGGGGTCACAGGGTCCCACCTCTGTCTGTCTGGGCATTTGGCTGCCTCCTGTTGCTATCACTGTCCCTCCCAATGTTCTCATTCACTCGTTGCTCCTGCCCTAAATAACCATTAATCTACTTAATTTTTCTCTAGATTTGGCTAATCTGGATCTTTCATACAAGTGGAATCATATAATAAGTAGTTTTTGGGACCAGCTTCTTTCACTTAGTGTAATCATTTAAAGATTCTTTCCTGTAGTATAAATCAGTGCTTCATTCCTTTTTATTGCTAAGTAATATTTCAGTGTGGATATACGATTTTATGTATCTTTCAGCTGATAGGCATTTGGGCTATTTCCACACTTTGGCGATCATGAACAATTCTGCTGTGAATATTTATGTCCAAGGTTTTTTGTGGATGTATGTTTTCATTTCTATTGGGACTTCTGGGTCATAAATAACTCTTTTAACTTCTTGAAGGACTTCCAGACTCTTCCAAAGTAACTGCAGCTCAAAAATAGGCAGGGCTTTGTTTTGGTCACTGCTGTATCCCCAGTGTCTAGAACAGAGCTTGACACATTACAAGCCTCACAACATATGAGTAAAACAAGTAAATTCCACATCTTGTATTCCTGAACACTAACATGTCATATCAACATTTTTCATGCATCCTCTAGGAAATTTAATCAAGAATTGCACAAGGGATTTTGATCTCAGCCAACTAAACACTTCATCCTTAATTTTCTTGTTTTAAAATGGAAATAAATACCTACCTTCCAATAGAGTTATTACGAGGCTGAAATGTGGTTATATACGTGAAAGCAACTTGAAAATTACAAAGTATTACAGAAATGCCAGTTGCTGTTACTATTTTTATTCAGTTGTTTTTGTTAGGATTATCACTCTTCCTGTTCGCAGTCCAGAACCAGACTCGAAGGCACTGAGTCACTTCCACAGTTATATTTGTTCCCTTGGTGTTTCTTGGCAATGGGGTATGCAGCTATATTGGTAATATTTGCTCAGTTTATTCATACTGATTGCATGCATAATGTAGATGGCCCCAAGACCACTCTCCTTGGGGACTGATACTTGCCAATCTCCCCTCCAGATCTATTCGTAACCCTAGCGCACCCTGCACTACTCTAACCTGTAGGCTGACCTCTTCATATTGCATCACCTGGCTTCCTTTGCTCTCTGGCTTCTGGTTAGTTTTCTGACTGGAGACGCTGGGGTTTCAGGGTCAAAAGAAGAGAGAAGTCAAGAGATTTATCACCTTCCCTCTCTCCCTGCTCTCCACAACTTGGCGTTGTCTGTGTTCCTTTTATGGAGGCCACAGCTTACATGGCGTCAGATGTCAAGGCCTTCTTAATGCCAAAGCTCCTGTATGATGTGGCAACTGTCCCCTCCTCTTCTTCCTTTGGTTGGGGTAGTGGTATGGAGTTAGTGTGATGGATTCCCACTGTTGCTAGGTCCTGGGTGCAGTGCCATCTCCCATTTATTTAATGTTGTCTAATCTATTTAACTACTATCTTTATTAAATTTATTAAATTCAATCCCATTTTGAGTGTACCATGTATTTCCTGTGAGGACCCAATTAATACACTAATAATAATAATAACAACTAACACTTACTTTGCACTCTTTACATGCCAGGTTCTGTGATGGGTGCGTTCACACACAAGCTGGTTCACTTTGTCCTCACGGTGACTGAATGAGATAGGGACTCTTTCTGTAATTGTCATTTTGCAGATGAAGAAACTGATGCTCAGAGAGCACCCCTGACTCCCGCCAGGTCACACAGTTAGTAGCTAGCAGAACCAGCATTTAAACCTCATTGGCTTGCATATAGGATCCATGCCTCAGTCTTTATGCTGTACAGCCCATCTGTGGGATTCCAAGTTCTAACATGAGAATGGCTCAGGCTGGTGACTTTCCTAAGCAAAATGTTGGCAGTGGGATCCATGATAATACTTAGTTTTTATCATTAATTGTAATTTTATTTTTAAAATAAATGTGCTGTTCAATGTCACTAGTGGAGGTCCTCAAGCTTGCACAGCGAGTTTCAATTAATCCACTAAAAAAGCTCTTTGTACCACAACTAATGCCTGTTAATGTGTGATTACTATATAAGGCCCAGTGTTCTTTGTCTGAGACGATGTGAAACAGACCAGGAGCTGGGATGATTTAGACACAATCAGAGTGCATTACACAAGCTCATTTTCACGTTAATAGTAACAATAAAAGACTTCTCAGCCATATTTACGCCCAGGCCTTCTCATATTTTAGAATAAAAGCAGGGTATAAAAGAAGTTGTTATATACAGCACATTTACTATTTTCCAGAGCTATCTGTAGCTTCCTGCAGTGCTGGCAGAATGGAAATAGCCCCCATAATTTAGGGATTTTTAAAATAAATGTGCAGTAAATTAGGTTGATTAATAGCTTTATTAGATTGTATGAGTCACAATTTTAGGGTTTAATAACAACATTCACATATTAAGAAATTGTTCTTTTCAAGGAACTGTTCTACCATACATATATATATATATAATATATATTATATATATGCCTTAACTACTTCATATATATAATATATATATATATGCCTTAACTACTTCCATCCCATAATAATCTTATCATGTAGGTCATATTTTCAGCCCCATTTCACAGACAAGGAAACTGAGGCACAAAGGTGTTATTTAGCTGGGATACAGATGTACCACTAGGAGGTGAGCATAGGTTTATGAGACAGACTTCAACATCCAGGCTCCTACCCTTTAGGCAAATCTCCCATCAGGGCTTCCACTCACTTTATAAGTGTCACTTTTTTTTCAATTTGGCTGCGCAAAAGCTTCTGGACTCATAAGCCTGAAGGGTGAATTGAGCTGTGAGTTCTCTCAAATGCATAAGTGAAGTAACTCAGGAATGGAAAACCAAACATTGCATGTTCTCACTTATAAGTGGGAGTTAAGCTATGAGGATGCAAAGGCATAAGAATGACGTAAGGACTTTGGGGACTCGGGGAATGTTGGGAGGTGGAGTGAGGGATACAAGACTACATATTGGGTGCAGTGTACAGTGCTCAGGTGACAGGTGCACCAAAATCTCAGAAATTACCACCGAAGAATTTACCAACGTAACCACCAGAAAAAAAAAATCTATCCATTTTTTAGTCATAAGAGTCAGCCTCTGGTTGCAGTTTTGTTGCCTTTCTATAATTTGACATGCAATGTCATTTTTGTTCATTCCTAAATAACTTGTAATCGAGATTTTAATTCCTACTTTAACCTGATGGTTATTTGCGTGTTTGGACATTTATTTTCCTTATCATTTCTACTTACAGTTCATGAAAATTAGAGAATGCCTGGCCTTTTAATAGTTGAATTTTTTGTTCTTTCTTTGAGATAAACACTATAATAAAGTTCTCTAAATATTAAAAAAAAAAAACCCCAACACAGACATACTGTCCTGAGTGAGCATTCTCTGGCTCTCAGCAGGCATTGAACAGGCCAGGAGCACACTGGCCAGCAGATGGCAGGAGTTACTCGTGGAAACCTAGGCTCTGGGCTCCGGACTGAATTCCCTGGGAGAGTAACAATAAACAGCCTGTCTGCGAAGCCCCTTTCCTCAAGGCCAAGTTTCCCTCACATGACCCCAAGATATGATCAGGTACTTGGAGTTCTGGAAACACAACTAAGTCAAACTGGATCAAAGACAGGGCCTACAGGCGTGCTGGAAATACTAAATAGTGGTTATACTTTTGTATCTTCCATGACTTGCATCGGATGAGCCCTAAATGTCTCAGGGAGGATGGCTTATAAATGCTGGGTGAGACAAATGACTCTCATGCTTAGCTTTTATGAATAAATCATAGTAAAAACAATTGGCTCTGTAGGCCTCCAGTTCCTACTTTTTCCTATTTGACCATTGTTCTGTTTCAATTACAAAAACGTTAATGATGATGGTGGTGTGTGTGACGATGCCAGTTACCATTTACTGAGTGCTTGCTAGGGGTTAATCGCATGTTGAACAAATATGAGTAGTTTCTTGTTTAATCCTATAGCAGTTCCTCATATATTTATTGTAAACAATTAAAACTACAGTGATATGGTTTGGCTCTGGGTTCTCACCTAAATGTCATCTCAAATTGTAATCCCCATGTGTCAAGGGAAGGAAGTGATTGCATCATGAGGATGGTTGCCCCCATGCTGTTCTCATGATAGTGAGTGAGTTCTCATGAGATCTGGCGGTTTGATAAATGGCAGTTTTCCTGCACTCACACGTCTCTCTCGTGCCACCATGTGAAGAAAGTCCTTGCTTCCCCTTTGCCTTCCGCCATGAGTGTAAGTTTCCTGAGGTCTCCCCAGCCATGTGGAACTGTGAGTCAATTAAGCCTCTTTCCTTCATAAATTACCCAGTCTCAGGTAGTATTTTTACAGCAGTGTGAAAACAGACTAATAGACATAGATTTAAAAACATAAAGCAGAATACATATAGAAGCATACAATGTCACCCAAGATAACCACCTTTTGAGGCTAAACTATTTAGGTGCAAGCACATTGAGAATCATTCTATTTTCTCAATGATTTTAAACTTTTACGACGTCTCTTTATCTCTAGTTGTACATTTTATCTTAAAGACTAATTTTTCAGATATTTTTCTAGTCACAAAATCTTTCTTCGGTATGGCTTGCATGGTCTAATTTTTTCAGTCTTTCTCTGTCTCTGTTTTAAGTGAATCTCCTATAAATATAATTTTATTTTAATCCAAAGAGATGCTTATTTCTCTTTTAATTGTTAGATTCAGTCTCCTTATACGTAATGCAATTCTTAATATATTTGGGCTGTCAGCTTAATCTGCTTTTGTTTTTCTGTTTGTCTTGCCTGTTTTGTCTTTTCTTATTCCAAATTAGAAAATGTTTATTTACATATTTTCCCTATGAATTAGGAAATTATAAATAATATTACTCTTTTTAAGTGATTATCATAAAGATTGCAATATGGATAATTGAAATATTAACGGTTGCATTAATTGTGGCTTTTCTTCTTTTCCAGGAAAATGCACAAATCTTAGAATTGTTTAACTTCATTTACGCACTTTTTGAATTAAATGCCATTTTGCCATGCATGTTAATTCTGTTTATGTGTGCATTAAATTTCTCACGTGATAATTTGTATTTGTGTTATTGTTTTATGTGGTCATTATTCATTCTGCATATTCACCCTTTGTGATGATTTAATTCCGTCTTGGTTTTTTGTTATTGTTGTTGTTTTGGGGTGTGTGTGTGTGTGTGTATGTGTGCGTGTGTGTGTGTTTTGGCCAAGATTTGGGATTATTTCATTCTTCCTGAATAACAACCCTTGATATTTCCTTTAATGTGGGTCTTCTGGTAACAAAGACAGTTTCTCTTTGTCTGAAAAGTCTATTTCACTGTCATTCTTAAAGGATATTTTTGCTGAGATACTTTCAATGATTTTGGTTGAGAAGTCACCTGTCAGTCTACACATTTTTTCCCTCTAATTGGAAAGATAACAATGAATTTTAAAGAGCTAGACTTTAGTTCTGGAGGGACATGGCTGAGAATCCTGGCTTTGCTATAACTAGTGACTGCCTCAAGCTTTTACATCTGTGAAACGGGTATAACAATATCTCCCTTGCTGTGATTTCGTAAAGATTGGAGATAAATTATAACTATTTTTTAAACATCTGGCCCAATGGGCACTTAAAATAATAACAATATTATTATAAATGTTAATTACTTTTTTATAAATCCTTCTTGTTTGGAAAAACAAACTTCTGTATAGCCCCTGCACATAACAGCAAATGGACCAAATTTGATACTGTAAAAATGATCAGATAGGATATTTTACAAATTATTCTTACTATCAAATTCTTTTCATTCAAGTCTTGCTAATCCCTTCTTCTTCAATCTTTATCCCTACGATGAAAGCTGTGCTCCTACTAATACATAAAGGGCAGAGTGGGCACCAGAGCACATGCAGGTTCATGTGAGCATAGGAAGGTCACCAAGAAGGGGAAGTCCACACACAACCTGATTTGCTTGCAAGACAAATTTTCTGTCAGAAACTCATTAATAGGCTGAGTGCGGTGGCTCACGCCTATAATCCCAGCACTTTGGGAGGCTGAGGTGGGTGGATCATCTGAGGTAAGGAGTTCGAAAGCAGCCTGGCCAACATGGTGAAACCCCATCTCTACTAAAAATACAAAAATTAGCTGGGCGTGGTGGCAGGTGCCTTTAGTCCCAGCTACTTGGGAGGCTGAGGCAGGAGAATTGCTTGAACCCATGAGGCAGAGGTAGCAGTGAGCTGAGATCACGCCATTGCATTCCAGCCTGGGCAACAAGAGTGAAATTCTGTCTCAAAAACAAAAACAAAAAACAGGAAACTCATTAATGCTGGCTCAGAAGTTCTGACAACATTACCCTTGTTTTTATAGGTTCTTACAGTAGAGATAAGTTTGCAAAGGCCAGTGTTTGCATATTTTTCTAACAATTCCTTTCCTAATATCAGATGTGATCTCAATTGTTTCATAATGCCACACATTTTATTAGCTTTGTCTCTCATACAGCGGTGACTTATTTGTTTTTTAGAAAGGCTGAACAAAACTGAAGTTTAATTCCTTCCCACATGCCCTGCGAGAGAGTCACCATTCTTACTGAAGCTGAGAAAGAAGTTCAAGAATGAGGAGGAAAACTATCTCTGATCTTCTCCAAAGATGATAATTTATCTATAGCTGTCTCTTCTCTTCTCTTTACCTTTATCATTAAACACACACACACACACAGCACATGCACACATGCACACGCACACATACACACATACTGTTTCTTTCAATCGATCATTCAAATGGTTTTGCCGTTTCCTTGGTTTCTTTGAAGATTCCATGTTGGTTTTACTGGTTCTTTCAATGGCTCCCGTGATTTCCTTCAAACTAATTTCTCTATTTCTAATTGCTTTCTTTACTCTACTCACTGTTACTCTTTTGTTCTATTTTCTAAAATTCTCACTTCCAGAACACATGTATGGTGATGTGTCTTCTACACATCGTTTCCGCGCCTGTGCCAGGATCTATAGACCTTGTTTTCATTGTGGTTCAACTCTAAATGTTTCTCATTTGTATTATAGTTTCCTATTTTATATAAATCCCAAATCTATGAAGATTTGGTTTACTTTTAGTATTTTTCTGATTTAAAAATGTGTTTTCAGCACTTTGGGAGGTTTGAGGCAGGGGGGTCACTTGAGCCCAGGAGTTCGAGACCAGCTTGGGGAATATACCAAAACCCCATCTCTACAAAAAATACAGAATTAGCAGGGTGTGATGACATGGCCCTGTAATCCCAGCCACTTGGGAGGCTGAGGTGGGAGGATCACCTGAGCCCAGGAGGCGGAGGCTGCAATGAGCCAATATTGCGCCACTGCACTCCAGCCTGGGTGACAGAGTGAGACCCTATCTCAAAAACAAAAACCGAAAAACAAAAAACGTCTTCATAGAGGGGAACAACACACTCTGGCCTACTAAAGGGTGAAGGATTGGAGGAGAGAGGGAGTCGGGAAAAACAACTAATGGCTACTAGACTTAATACCTGTGTGATTATAAAATAGTCTATGCAACAAACCCCCATGATACAAGTTTACTTATATAATGAACCTGCACATGCACCACTGAACTTAAAATAAAAGATAAATAAATAAATAAAAAGAATCTATATGGATGAAATCAACTGCTCAAAAAAGCATTTGGTTTTATATTAATTGTTTAAAGATTTTTTATATCATTAGAAATGATATTTTGTGTTTAGAGGAAATGCATATTCTTTCATTTAAATAAGTCCTTTAGTTAAAATTTGCTCCTCTATTGCTCTTCCTCCTCATTCATATCAGTTTGGCACATCAGCTTCCAAGTAAGATATGATAAACCTTCTTACTCTTAAAATTGTTTGTGAAATTCATCTAATATTTCTGACAATACAGATAGCAACTTACATTTCAATTGTGTTCTTAGTTCCTTCCAATTTTAGATTTCTCACAAACGTGTAGGTTGTGTCTTATGTCATGATTTAGTATTCTATTTGTATCCAGAACATTTTTGCCTAGAATACTGTTTCTCTGATATTTAATAAAACCTTACCAGGTTTTCCCTGGTTGGCATTTATTGTACATACTTTTTCCATTAGTTTTCTTGTATTCTGTCTATATCACTGTATTTTTTTCTTCAACTTTTATTTTAAGTTCTGGGTACGTGTGCAGGATGTGCAGGTTTGTTACGTGGGTAAACGTGCGCCGTGGTGGTCTGCTGCCCAGATCATCCCATCACCGAGGTATTACGCCCAGCGTCCATTAACTATTCTTCCTGATGCTCTCCCTCCCGCTACGCTCCCCTCCAACAAGACCCGGTATGTGTTGTTATTCCTCATGTGTCCTATGTGTTCTCATCATTTCAGCTCCCACATTTAAGGGAGAACATGCAGTGTTTGGTTTTCTGTTTCTGCGTTAGTTTGCTGAGGATAATGGCTTCCAATTCCATCTATGTCCCTGAAAAGGACATATATGATTTTATCTTTAAGTGACTTTTGTAGTATGCTTTTAAGTCTAAATATTAGGGCACTGTAACATAATTTCAAATTATGTGTACTTAACCACCATAAACAAAATATCCAATGTCAAATTGTTAGAATTATATATTATTATTACTTGGAATTTTAGTGTCATTTGATTTTTAGTATTTTTAAATTTAATCATCATTAGATTTATCATAATTTTTATTATTTTCACACACACACACACACGCACACATATATATATATATATATACGACACAGTCTCGCTCTGTCACTCAGGCTGGAGTGCAGTGGTGCGATCTTGGCTCACTGCAACCTCAGCATCTCGGATTCAGGCAATTCTCCTGCCTCATCCTTCCAAGTAGCTGGCACATGCCACCATGCCTGGCTAATTTTTGGTATTTTTAGTAGAGACAGGGTTTCACCATGCTGGCCAGGCTGGTCTTGAACTCCAGACCTCGTGATCTGCCTGCCTCGGCCTCCCAAAGTGCTGGGATTAAGGCGTGAGCCACTGCGCCTGGCCACTATTTTGTATTTTTAAAGTTTGCTTGAATTTACTCACCAAGTGCTATCTAGACACGGGCTTAAAAAAATTCTGCTTGGGGTTTTGATGTAAATTCTTGAATCTGAAGGTGCATTTCAAAAAAATGAACTTTAGATGATGCTTAGATTCAGCTCTTCAAATGCTGCTCCTCTTCATTCTTCTTCTCTCGTCTTATGGAACACCTGCCTATTTTATCCTTCATGTCTCTTAACTTCTGTAGAATATTTTTCAGGGCTTTGTCTCTCTGTGTTCTGGGCAATTTACTTAAATCTATGTTCCAGTTTGTTAGTTCTGTTTTCTCTTAAGTCCTTGCTCTTTGAAGAGGAAAAATACATCTCTGTGTCTGTCTATGTATACCCCTTACCTATATCCACCTGCACCTACTCCTGCATCTAAATGTGTATAGTCACATAGAGGTACATATATGTGTATATAGTCATTCCCCCTTATCTGCAGAAGATACAGTCCAAGACCCTCAGTGTATGCGTGAAACTGCAGATAGTATAAACCTTACATATATTATGTTTTTTACTATACATATGTAACTATGATAATGTTTAATTTATAAATTAGGAAGTTGGATATGGTGGTTTTTGTCTGATTCCAGTGCTTTGGGAGGCAGAGGCAAGAAGATTGCTTAAGGCCAGGAGTTCAAGACCAGCCTAGGCAACATAGTAGGACCCTATCTCTACAAAAAATTAAAATTGTAAAAGTATAAATTAAGCACAATAACAGACTAAAAATAATAATTAATAGTAAAGTAGAACAATTATAACAATATACTGTAACACAAGTTTTATGAATGTGGTTTCTCTCTATCTCAAAATACCTTACTATTTTTGAACTTTGGTAATTAAAACCGGTATAAGTTAAACCCCAAATAAGGGGACACTACTGTGTACATATAGGAATAATTAAACAAGTTTAAAATAACATCACTACTAGCAATAATTACAGTGGTTAACACACAGCTTGGGACTCACACTGTCTGAGCCCTTCGATAAATGTAATAGTGGCATTATTATTATTTAAAATTTTCTAGGGCCAATTATGTGTCTTGCACACATTGTGCAAGACACTCATTGATTTCCTTGCAAAACAATTCTGAGAGCAATGCCACTGTAGCACTTATTTTAGAAGGGGGAATACTGAAGTGCAAAGGATCTGTAATTCAGCCCAGCTTACCCAGGCAGCCAAAGACCGGGCTGAAATGTGAACTGAGCACAGGCAGAATGCACAGCCTGCCATGCCAGAGTCCTGCACCCAGTAGATCATCAGTGGAAGCTGGCTTGATTAATGAAACAATGAATGAATCATTGCTAGTCACATCTGCCATTTCCTGGGAACCTGCAGTCAAGAACTTGCAGGACTTCAGGGGAGCCATGATACACTCACAATACTGATAGGCAGGTTGGATCGTTCTGTCTTATGAAGATAAAAAAATGGAGGCCTTGGAGGGGTGGAAAGACTTTGGCCACAGCCAGGTATCAGTAGAAGCAGATTTTGGAGCCCAGATTTTCCTGAAGGAGGCAGAAGAGAGAAACCATTTCTGTGATTGTCCCCCTTCTTGGCCACACCCCACCTGAGTTGCTTCTGGAATATATAGGAAAAGCAAGGTCTATGGAAATCTAACTCTGGGGAGCAGGGGCAGGCTGTGTCCACAGCAGCGACATCGTGAGAGGGATGCACCAACAGCAACAGCACAGATCACAGGAGTGTGTGGAGGAGACAATCACCTGTGAGCAGACCTCAGTGGAATGTGCTCAAAACAGGCTTAGAGTGTTAAGCCATTTTTACATTACTAAAAAGGAATATCTGAGACTGGATAATTTATAACGAAAAGATGTTTATTTGCCTCACAGTTTTGCAGGCTGTACACAAAGCATAGTGCCAGTATTTGCTTCTGGTGAGGGCCTCAGGAAGTTTACAATCACGGTGGAAGGCTAAGGGGAGCCAGTGCATCACACGGGGAGGGTGGGAGCAAGAGAGAGAAGGAGCGAGACAGTGAGAGAGTGAGAGGAGACCAGGCTTTTTTCAACAATCAGCTCTTCTGTGAACTCACTCATCTCCAAAGGAATGGTGCCAAGCTATTCATGAGGGATCTGCTGTCATGATTCAAACACCTCCCTCCAGACCCCACCTCACACTGGGGATCACATTTCAACATGAGACTTGGGGGAAAATGTTCAAACTGTAATTACCCAGGATGGCATAGGCTATGCTTTCCTTGCCAGGGTTCAGGTGTCATAGAGGAAACGGAAAACACAGGCAGTGGTGTCCAATGGCTGGGTCTATAGTGGGTTTGTGCAGGGGGAAAGGACAAGCGTGGGCAGGAGGGGCAAGATGTAGGGAAACAGATGCAGAAAAGCCCTTTCTCCCATCAGAACCTCTCTGGGAAAAAAATAATGTATTGATCCTGAGATTCCCATTTCTGTGCTGTGTGTGTGTGTGTGTGTGGTCTTCTCATATTGCCTTTGATTTGTCTTTGCAGAGGAAAACTGAAGTCTAATGGTGCAAACACACTGGGCTTTGCAGAGTTTTAAAGAATAATGATGTTGATGATTCTCTTATTAGTCCAACATTATCTTCGTTCGGATTTCAAGTCATGAGGCGCTTATCCCAGGGGCCCAACCCAAACAAAAGAAAAGCTTCACAATTAAAGTCTTATTAAGAGAAATCAAAATAGGCCAATGAGTTTTTTTTCTTTAGACCCTTGAAAGTGAAAGACTGACAATGCACTCTGAAACCGTGCTCTCTCTGCTTGCATAATTTTCAAAAGCATAGTCACCCCATCTGCAATGATACTTAATCTGCAAACCGTTAAGTATGTATCTCATTTTGTTCCATAATAAGAAACCAAAGACATACTTAAAGTTGCTTGGAAATAAGGATAAGTACTTCTGGAGCCCTAAGTGGACAGAGATAAATAGAGTTGATATTTCTCACAGTTCTTGCCAAAGAAGAATAAAGAATGCATAGCATATCAAAGACAACCATTGATATAGCAGTTCTTCAAGGGCTAAAAAGCATTACTTTAATCCATATATAATGAGTCTTTTCTCTGTGTCAAGTGCTGTTTTAAGGTCTGAGATACAGAGGGGCACAGTCTCAGTCCCCTTTAAGACTAGTGTCACACAGCAGACATACACCCTCTGCACAATGGGGGCCTAGTGGATGAGTCTGTGTTTGATGGAACAGAGTATTTCTTTTTTTTTTTTTTTTTTGAGACAGAGTCTCGCTCTGTCACCCGGGCTGGAGTGCAGTGGCCAGATCCCAGCTCACTGCAAGCTCCGCCTCCCGGGTTCACGCCATTCTCCTGCCTCAGCCTCCCCAGTAGCTGGGACTACAGGCGCCCGCCACCTCGCCCGGCTAGATTTTTGTATTTTTTAGTAGAGACGGGGTTTCACCATGTTAGCCAGGATGGTCTTGATCTCCTGACCTCGTGATCCGCCCGTCTTGGCCTCCCAAAGTGCTGGGATTACAGGCTTGAGCCACCGCGCCCGGCCAGAACAGAGTATTTCTTTCTCATTGAATTGATGCCTGTATTAGCTCCTTTTGCTGCTGCAACAAATTACCACTAGCATAGTCTAACAACAGCACTCATGTATTATCCTCCAGTTCAGAAATGTAAAATGGGTCTTACTGGGTTTGCAGGTGAAGTGTCATTACAGATGGGGCGACTATGCTTTTGAAAATTATGCAAGCAGAGAGAGCACCGTTTCAGAGTGCATTGTCAGTCTGTTCAATTTCAAGGGTCTAAAGAAAAATCCTCAATGGCCTATTCTGATTTCTCTTAATAAGACTTTATCTATGAAGCTTTTCTTTTGTCTAGGTTGGGCCCCCGGGACACGTGCCTCATGATTTGAAATCTGAACAAAGATAATTTGGGACTAGCAAGAGAATCATCAACATCATTATCCCCTGAAGGTGTCTTCAAGGCTCAATTTCTTCTGAGGCTCTCAGGTAGAATCCATCTCCTGACTGTTTTCCATTTCCGGAAGCTTCCAGTGTTCCTTTGCTCATGGCCACATCACTCCTATCTCTGCTGCCTTCATCACAGCTCCTTTCACTCTGACCCTCCTGCCTCCTTCTAATAAGGACATGTGTGATTCCCGTGGGTCCGCCAGAATAGTCCAGAACAAGCTCCCAGTCTCTCCATTAGATTAACCCTTATCTCAGTCACATCTTCACAGTCTCTTTTGCCATGTAAGGTAGGCTATTCATAGGTTCCAAAGATTAGAACGTCTTCGAAATGTTTGGAGAACAATTATTCTGCCTATGTATTTGGGATATCTTTGAGGCAATCAATTATTCTGCCTATCACAGTGATCAATATTTAAATACCAGAACATTTACCATTTATACTTTTGGTTAAAATATGGGCTTCAGTTAATTATAATAACTACACCATACTAATAATATACCATACTAACATATAGTAATTATTGCTAATACTAATACCAATGTATAATACTATACATATGTATAATATATATTATTAATATGTATTGTTATACATACTAATGTATAATAATTATTAGTAGCACTAATAGTAATGAATAATGTATATCACAGATACTATGCATATGTATAACACTATACTAATGTATAACACTACACTAATATATAATACTATACTAATATATAATAATTAATAATAATATACCATCCTAATGTAAGATGTCAATAATAGGGGCACTGGGTATCCCCATTGGATTTTCAGGAACTTTGTACTATCTTTGCAGTAATTCTGTAAAGCCAAAAATAAAAGTATTAAAAATGACATTTCCTGCTGCCTTGAACATGTAGGAAATCAATAAACAGTGGGGTATGCCAGCATGGAAACAGTTGACTGTATGAATCTTTATTGGGACACACCCGTTTCCGTTAACTGAAGTCCCTAAAATGAACTGCTTCATTCACTGATGCCATTTCTCTGGTGGCTTATGCAATTTGAGATTGTGACTCTTGAATAAAGTAATTGAACAGACAATTATGTAATTACCTCTGTGCTCTGCGCCATGGAGAAAGAGGTCCGTAAGTTCTCGGTGTGTCCTTGAAGGGGAATCTTGCCTCTTCTCAGGCTCAGGTCGGTCCCTCAGAGTCCCTCCAAATCAAATGGAGAATCAATGACTGATGTGCAGGCAGGTGGAACTTCTTCTTCTCACTGTACTTTACAGATTATAGTAGTTTCAAGCTCTATTAAATGAGGATGCATCTTTGCTGGTTGATGTCCCTGTTTTTCTGGTTAAGTGCATTTGTTTCCAGGAGCTGATGTGCTAAGTGAATTTTTGCCTAAGATCTAGACAAGTCATCCCAGTTATTGTGTGGGAGGGAAGGGGAAAAAGAGGTGGGTTGTTAAAAGCTGGTGAAAAATATGCCTGTGGCTAAGAATAATGTAAATCCTGGTATTATAACTTTAAACCAGGTGCTGAGCCATTACAGTATTCAATTATTTTGATGCTTCAAGGCAAATGTTTCCAGGTCTGAAATTCTAGTCTACTTGACATTCAACAAATGATGTTGTGCTTTCATGGAAAGATGCTCATTTATGAAGGCAAGAATTCATGTCATTCAGCCTGTTCCCTGCCTGCCACCAGCACCCCCATTAATACACCTTTTACTAATATAAGGTAGTCACATTTAATGTTTTATAAAGGAGAAAGGGTCTACAGCCTTCTTGGGAGATATTGCAAAGTCAGGGAAGGCCACATCAGGAGAAAATTAGCCTTTCTTCCTATTCTGTTTTGAACTAGGAATCTTGGAACTATAATCAAATTCTGTCATTTTGCTTGCATTTATTCTTGCACATAGTTACTTCTTAGCTAAGTTAACCTTGTCTCTTAACCTTCCTTGATGAAAATTAAGAAGCAAGGACAGAGGGTCTGATGACTGGAAAGTCGTACGTAATTTTCTAGGTTACATATAAAGTATCTGCCTCATAATAATAACTATCATTCGCTAAACACCTTTCACGGACAAGATACTGTACCACACACTTTTCATATAGTATGCCAATGACTTCTCAGCAAAATCCTTTGATGATATTAACCCTCGTGTGTCTTGTGCAGGAGTCAGCAAACCACAGTCCTGAGGTCAAGTCTGACCCACTGCTTGTTTTCGTAAATGAAGGTTCATTGTAACACAACTGTGCTCATTAATGTCTGTATTTTGTATGGCTGTTTTCCCACAAAAAGAAAAGAATTCAGTAATTCAGTGGCTGCAGTTCTGTCCTTGTAGCCAGGAATGTTGAAAATATTTCAAAGTCTGACCTTTTACAGAAAAGAGCTCGCCAACTCCGATCTAGTACCATGTCTTAAGAAATACTTGAAGACCAATTCATTTAATCCTCCCTCATAACTTGGCAAGCACATATTACTCTTTTCCTAGTCTTGCAGATAAGAAAATGAAAGATACAAGGAGTTAACTTGCACAAAGTCAAAGAGCTTGCAAATAGTAGAGACAGCAATCAAATCCAGCCCTCTACTCCATAGCTGGTTATCTTTATACCACAGAATGTGACAATCACCTGCACTCAATGGCACAATCTATTTTACTACTACCAAACTTCTTTATCAAATGTATGTGTTTATTTTTTCCAAAAGAGATCCAATGTGCGTGCAACACCATCAGTCCATAGGGATTCAATAGATTTGGGCCTATATCAGCCTACAGACACATGCTTTGTAACATGAGGACACCATAACCTCAAAACTTCTGTTTCTGTCATTTTTATTCCTCTGAATAGTTTCTTTCCTAATTTGTTTCCCACACTTACTCATTTACTAAACTTTGAAATCGACTCACTAATACTCATGCTTAATGAGAATAGCACAGGCTCCCCCAGGCTCCAAAGAGCTACATTAGTCAGTTTTCTTTTAAAGACGTATTTCCAATAATTTTATTCTAGAGGGCAGTAGGATGTGTTTCCAATAGAATAAAGCTTCTGGCTATCTGGAAGTGTCACACGTGAGCTATGTGTTGTGGTACTTCAAAGCAGGGTTGGGGCTCGGCTGCTGGGGTTTGAATTCATGCTTCATTACTCAATGACCCTGTGATTTAAGAAAGTTAGTTAATTTCTCTGAGCCTCATTTCCTTTGTCTGAAATGAGTACCGTCAAATGCTAGATAATAATGCCTGTTACATATTAAGAACCATGTATGAGCCCGCTAATATGTGTGGGAGATAGAACTGTGCTTAAACATATTATTGCATCCGTTGACTCCATAAACTACAAGGATTATCAGTCTCCTCAGGGCACCTGAACGTCGTAATTACGAACATGTTTCTTAATTTATAGATAAACATAAGGCCTGCTTATGTTTGTAAGCGTGTGGTGTGTGTGGTGCTGAAATTTGTAGATAAACATAAGACCTGCTGCAGTCCGTAGAGCTATTTGCTCCTACCTTTAATGGCCCAAACGGAGATGTTCTTGGAGGTCCCATGTCTGCTGTGTTTGTGTTATTTTCCAGAGTTTCCTCATTGCCCATTGTCATTTCATGTATAGTTTGCCCTGTTTCATTTTGTAACTTGCTATTTCTGATCCGCTGTGGGTTTGTAAACCAGAAAACCAAACTCAGAAGATTCATGTGCAGAACAAGTTGTTAGTTTCTCATGGATGAGCTTTTGAGTTTGCACGAAGTATTTTCATTTCGAATTTTCCTCCATCGTCCTGGGTAGTTCGGGGACCACAGGTTTCCTGGGCTGGTAAAGACATTTAGCACCCCCCAAAACCTGGGCAGCCAAAACAGAACACTGACTCATTTGACCCTGAATCTCCAGGTGATGGCGAACATTCTTCAAGCTCGCATCTTTTCACGGTAGCGCACTCAGGCTCCCCCAGCGTGTATGGGTCCGACACCATCCAGGAAAACCCACGACTGCCAGCCCTCATCCCAGCCAGGGAAATTGTGCTGGATTCTTTGTGAACCAGCACATTTCATTTACGACACCCAGTGATTAATCTCACCACCTCACTATGAGTACCGTCATTGCCAAATTACAGCATACTTGGAGTCCTAATTATATTCATTGATTCAATTTTAGTGTGACTGAGTTATTGACATGGATGTGAATTAACTTATTTGTCTGCAGCCAAAGGCCAGTAATAGAATTTAGAGAGAAATTATGTCTAGATAACACTCAGCATGGGTAAGAGTCCCTGATTTCAGAGACTTAACACAACAAGGAGAGGTTTCCCGGGGCTTGCCAGTGGGCAGAGGTTCTCTGGCATATTATCCTGAGCTATCGTCAGCCCCTTGGATGCACTAAAAATCAGGGTAGTAGAAAACTGCAGAAGAAGTAAGAAACAAAGCATTTGAATTTTTTTGCATGGGTAGAACTACTTAGAATTCTAGGAAAGGAATCTATTTTATATCAACAAAATCGAACACTTGCTTTATTCCTCGGGCCAAGGTTCCATATATTAAATATGACAAAATACAACAGGTTCAAACATCATACTAAGTGAAATATGCCAGTCACAAAAGACAAATATTGTATAATTCTTCTTATATGAGGTACCTATAATGGTCAAATCCATAGAGACAAAAAGGAGAATGGTGCTTGCTGGGGGAAGGGGAGATAGGAATAGCGTTTGGTTTTGCAAGATGAAAATAGTTCTGGAGATCAATTACACAACAGTGTGAATGCACCGTACACTTACCAATGATTAAGAGAGTAAATTTTTGGCTGGGCACGGTGGCTCACTTCTGTAATCCCAGCACTTTCGGAGGCCGAGGCAGGTGGATCATGAGGTCAGGAGATCAAGACCATCCGGGCTAACATGGTGAAACCCCGTCTCTAATAAAAATATAAAAAATTAGCCGGGCATGGTGGCAGGTGCCTGTAGTCCCAGCTACTTATGAGGCTGAGGCAGGAGAATGGCGTGAACCCAGGAGGTGGAGCTTGCAGTGAGCCGAGGTCGCGCCGCTGCACTCCAGCCTGGGCGACAAAGCGAGATTTACCAGTAAAAAAAAAAAAAAAAAAAAGTAAATTTTTATGTTATGTATATTTTACCACAATTTAAGAAATCCCAGAAAGGTTAGTGGCTTAAAAGACAAAATCAACCAACTGAATATGAAAACACTAACCGATTCAGACAAAAAATCTGAAGTCATTAGATGCTTTTAGCAGAGATTATTTCATGTAGAGAATTAAAGGTTGACTCAACAAGGGAAGGACTGAGCAGGCAGTCAGAAAGGCTGATGGAAATCTTGCAAATTATGTTTGCAGCCAAGTGACTGATTCCCAGGAGGAAGTCAAGAAACTGTGGCACCGCCTCATGCTCACCATCCACCAATGCCCACATGCACTTCTGCACCTGCCACTGGAGACCAATGCCTTCCCTGCTTTTTACCTTTTAAACCTCATGCATCTGACTTTCACTTGCAGACACAAATTAGAACTCTACTAGCAAGGCAGCCTAGATCATCTTTAGATAGAGTTTTAGAAGCACAATCTCCACTGGATTTTTTTTTTTTTTTTTTTTAAGAGACGGAGTTTTGCTCTTTTGCCCAGGCTGGCATGCAATAGCTTGGTCTCAGTTCACTGCAACTTCTGCCTCAGTCTCCCTAGTAGCTGGGATTACATGCACTCACCACCGTGCCTGACTAGTTTTTGTATTTTTAGTAGAGATGGGGTTTCACCATGTTGGCCAGGCTGGTCTCGAACTCCTGGCCTCAGGTGATCCGCTCGCCTCAGCCTCCCAAAGTGTTGGGATTACAGGAGTAAGCCACCGCATCTGGCCTTCCACTGGAATATTAAGAAGTCAAAATTAAGAAACAAACCCAGTTTTTTGAAATCCACCATATTTGGAGAAAATATAGCAGGTGAGGTAAGAGAGGAAGGAAAATGAGATGGAGACAGGCACTACGCTATGGACATTAAGCTCTGACCATGTTCCATAAAGAACATCAAACTGGTAATGCAAAGATGATTTTTAGGAAATAGAGTAGACTATGAAAAAATAAGAATTTATTTCAATGAGTGTTGAAGATCATACAATTAGCACAGAAAACTGTGATTTCAGAGATGTTATTGATGATGGTTGCTAAATTTGGTAGTAATGAGTTCATGTATCTTTCACAGACAACAACGTATTTTTATTCCAGGGCCCAGGAAGGAAACAAATAAGCTTCATCTCCCACCAACAAAGGAAATATAAAAAAAGATTTCCAAAGTTTGGGGAACCACAACATTGGTGACTCACAGCTATTTACATATACTTTTCTATTACATCTTGTTTGTTAACAGAAAAAGTGGCAAATAAATTGTGGACAAGTATTTTTTAACAGCTTTATTGAATTATGATTAACATACAATAAACTGTGCACATTGAAAGTGTGCAATTTCATAAGTTTTGCTATACGTATGCACCTGTGAAAAACTCCCTTCAATCAAGACAATGAGCCCAACCATCTTCTCAGAAAGAATTATTTTTTTTTTTTCTTGTTGCCCAGGCTGGGGTGCAATGGTGCAATTTTGGCTCACTGCAACCTCCGCCTCCTGGGTTCAAGCGATTCTCCTGCCTCAGCCTCCCTAGCAGCTGAGATTACAGGCATGCACCACTACATCTGTCTAATTTTTGTATTTTTAGTAGAGACGGGTCAGAAAGATTTTTCACCTTGATTTGTAATCCCTTCCTCACACCCTTCTATACCACCCTCCTCAGACAACTCCTCCTCTGCCTCCTGTGACTATAAATGAGGTTGTATTTTTCTCAAACATCATTTAAAGAAATAATAGAATCTGTACAATTTTTTTGGTCTGAATTTTTCTTTTTTTTTTTTAGACAGGATCTTGCTGTGCTGCCCAGGCTGGAGTGCAGTGGTGCAATCATAGCTCACTGCAATCTTGAACTCCTGGGCTCAAGTGATCCACCCACTTCAGCCTCCCAAGTAGCTGGGACTGCAGGTATGTGCCACCACAGCTGTCCAATTTCAATTTTTATTTATTTATTTTTTGTGGAGACAGGGTCTCACTATGCTGCTGAGGCTGGTCTCAAACTCTTAGCCTCAAGCCATCCTCCTGCCTTGACTTCCCAAAGCACTGGGACTACAGGGGTGAACCACTGCACCCAGCCTGGATTCTTTTACTCAGCATGGCTATTTTACACTTCAGCCATTTTGTAATATTTAATAATATTTTCTTTCTTTTTATTGTTGATTAGTATTCATTGTATGAAGATACCACTCTCTGTACATCCATTAACCTGTTAAGGGACACTTGGTTGGCTTCCAATTTGGGGCTATTCACAAATAAGGCTTCAGTGGAAATCCATGTGCCAGCTTCTATGGATATGTCTTTTCATTTATTTTGGGTGAATACCTAGGATGGTTGCATCATATGATAGGCATATGTTTAACTCAAAGAAATTGCCAAAGTCCTTGTATTCCAAAGTCGTTGTGGAGTATTTCTTTCACATTCCTGCCATTAGTCTTTTTATTTTTATTTTTATTTTTTTGAAATGGAGTCTCACTCTGTGGCCCAGGGCGAAGTACAGTGGTATGATCTGGGCTCACTGCAACTTCCAGCTCCAGGATTCAAGTGATTCTCCTGCCTCAACTTCCTGAGTAGCTGAGATTGCAGGTGCTCTCCACAATGCCCGGCTAATTTTTATATGTTTAGTAGAGACAGGGTTTCACCATGTTGGCCAGGATGGTCTCGAACTCCTGACCTTAGGTGATCCGCCTGCCTGGGCCTCCCAAAGTGTTGGGATTACAGGCGTAAGCCACCGTGCCCGGCCCCATTCGTCTTTTTAATTTTAGCTATTTAAATAGATGTGTAGTAATCTCTCTCTGTGGTTCTAATTTTCATTTTTCTAATGGCTAATGGTGCGGAATACCTATTTGTGTGCCTGCTTTCCATATATCTATGTTGGTGAAGCACCTGTTCAAATCTTCCTCCCATTTTTCATTCATGTCATTTTTTTCTTCTTGAATTTTGAGAGTTCTTAATATTCTAGATACAAACTTCTTGTCAAATTTATGATTGCAAATGTTTTCACCCAGTCTGTGGCTTGCATTTTTATTCCTTTTAGTTGTGATTTATACAAAAAGCGTGTTATGATTTTGATTAGTACTAATTTTGTTCTTTTCTTTCAATATTGTTGTGGCTATGCTAGGTCTTTTGCCTTTCCATATAAATTTTAAAATCAGTTTGTCAATGGCTATTTAAAACGTCTTCATGGATTTTGATTGGGACTTCACTGAATCATAAATTGATTTGCGAAAAACCAACATGTTAACAATATTGAAAGTTCTCACCTATGAACATGATGTATCTCTTTCTTTATAATTTTCCCAGCAAAGTCTTATCGTTTTCAGTGTAGGTCTTTCCCATTTTTATTATTTATCCCTAAGTATTTTATATTTTTTAGGCATTATACATGGAATTTCAATTTGGATGTCTGATTGTTCTTTGAAAGTATGTAGTATCTTTGAATTTCAATGTGGATATCTGACTGTTCTTTGAAAGGATTTTTATAGTTTGATTTTGCTGAATCTTGTGCTTGGACCCTGCAAGCGTTCTAAGCAGTTCCAGTCGGTTTACGATACAGTTGATTGGATTTCCTACACGGACTTTTTCCACTCTCTATATGGTGTATAAAGAAAGGCGTTTTCCTAATCCCATTCCATCTGGGTGCCTTTTCTTTCTTTTAATTGCTTTATTGCACTTTTTAGAACTTCTAGTACAGGCCGGGCGCGGTGGCTCACGCCTGTAATCCCAGCACTTTGGGAGGCCGAGGAGGGTGGATCACGAGGTCAGGAGATCGAGACCATCCTGGCTAACACGGTGAAACCCCGTCTCTACTAAAAAATACAAAAAACTAGCCGGGCGAGGTGGCGGGCGCCTGTAGTCCCAGCTACTCGGGAGGCTGAGCCAGGAGAATGGCGTGAACCCGGGAGGCGGAGCCTGCAGTGAGCCGAGATCCGGCCACTGCACTCCAGCCCGGGCGACAGAGTGAGACTCCGTCTTAAAAAAAAAAAAAGAACTTCCGGTGTTTTAGACATGAAGTCCTTGCCCATGCCTATGTCCTGAATGGTACTACCTAGATTTTCTTCTAGGGTTTTTATGGTATTAGGTCTAACATTTAAGTCTCTAATCCATCTTGAATTAATCTTCGTATAAGGAGTAAGGAAAGGATCCAGTTTCAGCTTTCTACTTAGAAAATGTGGCACATATACACCATGGAATACTATGCAGCCATAAAAAAGGATGAGTTTGCATCCTTTGTAGGGACATGGATGCAGCTGGAAACCATCATTCTTAGCAAACTATCACAAGAAGAGAAAACCAAACACCGCATGTTCTCACTCATAGGTGGGAACTGAACAATGAGATCACTTGGACTCCGGAAGGGGAACATCACATACTGGGGCCTATCATGGGGAGGGGAGAGGGGGGAGGGATTGCAGTGGGGAGTTATACATGATATAAATGATGAATTGATGGGTGCTGACGAGTTCATGGGTGCAGCACACCAACATGGCACAAGTATACATATGTAACAAACCTGCATGTTATGCACATGTACCCTAGAACTTAAAGTGTAATGAAAATAAAAAAAAAAAAAAAGAACTTCCAGTACAATGTTGAATACAAGTGATCTAAGCAGGCATTTTTGTCTTGTTCTTGGTTTCATAGGGAAAGCATTCAAACTTTACCAGTAAGAACATGCCAACTGCTGGTTTTCAGTAGATGCCTCTTACAGATTGCAATGATTTTCCTTGATGATTAGTTTGGTTAGAAGTTTATTTATTTGTATTTTAATCAAGAATGAATGCTGAATTTTGCCAAATGCTTTTTAACATCTAGTGAGATTATCTTATGACTTTGCATTTTAAGTTAGTTGATATGAAGTAAAGAATTGATGAATATATAAGTTTTAGAACAACTAGACAGTCCTAAGATGAGCAACACTGGATCTGGAGATATTATGATTTTTTACACTGTTAGATTCAATTTGCTAAAATTTTGTTTAGAATTGTTATATTTATGTTCATGAAGGATATCGCTCTTTTCTTGTAAAGTTTTGTCTGGTTTTTGTGTCCTGGCCATGTTGGCCTCATAGTTTCTTTTTTCAATGTTTTGAAGTAAATTTATAAAATTAGTGTTGTGTCTTTCCTAACTACTTGGTAGAATTCAATGGTGAAACCATCTGGAACTGGAATTTTCTTTAAAGAACTTTTTAAACGAATAATGCAAATTTCCTTATTAGATATACAGCTGTTTAAGATAGCTCTTCGTTCTTCACTTGAGCTTCAGTAGTTTTGTTTTTCAAGATTTTTTCTATATATGTTTTCAAATTTACTGCTACATAACTGTTCGTAATATTGTTATTAGCATTTTAGCGCCTTTAGAATGTGTCATGATGCCGTCTCTCTGCTCCCTGGTATTATGAATTTGTGTGCCTTTTTTTCTTGATCAGTGTGAAAGTATTTATCAATAGTTTTTATATCCTTTAAAAACAAACTTTCAGATTAATTTCCCTCTTTTTTCCCTGTTTTCCGTTTCATTGACATCTTCTCTGAGCTCTTTTAAAAAGCATATTCTTTCTTCTGCCTACTTTGAGCTTTATCTGTTTTTTCTGGTTGCTTAAGATGGAAGCTGAAGTCATCGAGGGGCTTTTCTTCTTTTCTGATACAGGCATTTAAACATCCCCTCTCAAATTCTGGGTCATTGACATCCTGCAGTCTTTGATATTGTGTTAAGATTTTCATTCATTTCAAAATTCTTCCTAATATTCCTTTTAATGTCTTCTTTGACCCATAGAAATCTAAAACTGCATATTTAATTTCTGAAAAATTTGAAAACTTTCCTGAAATCTGTTATTGATTACAATTTTAATTCCTGTGTGGTCACAACATGTATTTTGTATTACTGAAGTGCTTTTATACTGACTGAAACTTGTTTTATTGCACAGGATGTGGTTTAACTTGGTGATTGTTCAATGTGCAGTTGAAAAAACTGTATTCTACTCTTCTTTGGTGGATTATTCTATGAAGGTCAATTAGGTCAGGTTCATTATTAGTATTGTTCAAGTATATCATATTTTCACAGATTTTTCCATTAGACCTATCAATTTTGGGGAGGAATACTGAAATCTCTGATTGTAATTGCAGGTTTGTCTGCTTCTAGCAGTTCTATCAGCTTTTGCTTCGTATATTTTCAAGTTCTGTTAATAGGGGTGTAAATATTGAAGATTATTATAGCCTTTCAATACATTGACTATTTTATTATTGTGAAATCAACTTTTTTATCTATGATGATATTCTTTGCTCTAAAATTTACTTCATGAGATATTAATGCATCAATTTTACTTTTGCTTTGTTCAGTGTTAGCATGTTTTTTTCCCATTATTTTAATGTTAACCTATATGTTTCTTTGAACTTCATAGTTGAGCTTTGCTTTTATATTAAAAAAAATCTGCCTTCTTAATTGGAGTATTTATACATTTACATGTAATATAGTTACTGATATGTTTAGAATTAAATTTATCATCTTACTATTTATATTATAGTTTCCTCAAAGGTTCTTTCTTCCTCTTTTCCTCTTCTCCTGCCTTCTTTTGGATTAATTGAATATTTCATTATTCCATTTTATATTCTGTGTTTGCTGATTAAATGTTTGTTTTGTTATTATGATTCATTCTTCAGAGTTTACATTAAACAACTGTAACTTATCACCGTATAGTTTTTTTCAATAGATTTAAGGGGTATAAGTGCAGTTTTGTTACATAGATATATTGCACAGTGGTGAAGTGTGGGCTTTTAGTGTAGCCATCACTTGAATAGTATACATTATATCCATTAAGTAATTTCTCATCCCTCATTCCCCTCCCAGCCTCCCTTCCCTTTGGATTCTCTGGTGTCCGTTTTTCCACTCTGTATGTCCATGTGCACACATTTTTTAGCTCCCACCTGTAAGTGAGAACATGCTGTATTTGACTCTCTGTTTCTGAGTTATTTCATTTAATGTGATGATCTACAGTGATATCCATGGCGTGGCAAAGGCAATCACAGCATACTTTAAAGTGATTTATACTACTTTGCATAAGTATAAGAAACTAAAATAGTGTGCTTCTATTTCTTCTCCTAAACCTTTGGCAATTGTTGCCATGCTTTTACATAACACTCGCATTACATTGTTTTTGTATTTGTTTCAATAGTCAATTATCTTTTAAAGAGTTTTATAATAAGAAATGAGAAAAAAATCTTACGCACTTATCCATGCAATTATCATTTCTAGAATTGTTTATTTCTTTGTGGACATCCATATCTCCTTATGAAATCATTTTTTTTTGCCTAAAGGAGTTCTATTAAAATTCCTTGTAGTGTGGGTCTGTCACTGATAAATTCTTTTATCGATCTTTTGTGTAAAAAAATCTTTATTTTGCCTTTACTTTTAAAATATTTTTCTGGGGATAGACAATTGTCGAATAGATGAACCATTTTTTTTTTTTCAGTTTTTAAAGCATGCTATCCAAGTCTCCTCTTGCTTAGCTTGTTTCTGACAAGAAATGGTTCTCATCATTATTTTGTTACTCTGTATCAAATGCTTCTTTTCTCTGACTGCTCTTAAGATTTTATCCCTGGGTTTGGCAGATTTGATTATGACGTGCTTTTGTGTATTTTTCTTCGTGCTTCTTGGGGTTTGGGTTGGGTTCAAGGAGCCTGTTGGATCTCTAGTTTTGATAAAACCAGGTGAAAAAAAATTAGTCACTATGTCCTCAAATCTGTTTTTTTCTGTCACCCCCTCTTCATCTTCTCCTTTTGGAACTTCAATTACTCAAATATTAGGTGACTGGGATTGTTTTGCTGCTCACTGATGCTCTTCTTATTTCTCTGTTTTCTCTTTTTTTTTCTTTGTTTCATTTTGGATAAAGTCATTCTACTGTTACAGTTTTGTGTTCACAGTTCTTATTCTGTGATGCTTAGTCTGTTGTTATGCCTCCTCAGGGTATTTTCCATCTCCGACACTGTGGTTTTTATCTCTAGAAGTTTTAATTGGGAGAGATAGGATTTTCTACATGTTAAAGCATTTGTATCTATTCATCACATATGTAGATATGTATATTTCAACATATATGCATGTAAGTATACATAAAGGCATGTACGCATGTACATATACAGACAGTTTTGGACTTACAATGTTTCAACTTAGGATTTTTTTTTTTTAACTGAACTCTGGTGCAAAAGCAATATTTATGCAGTAGAAGTCATACTTTGAATACTCATACAACAATACAGTTTTCCACTTTCAGTGTGGTATTCAGTAAATTACATGAACTATTGAACACTATATTATAAAATAGGCTTTGTGTGAGGTAACCTTGCCCAGCTGAAGGCTAAAGTAAGTGTTATGAGTATGTATGAAGTAGACTAAACTAAGCTATGATGTTCCATAGGCTGGGTGCATTAAATGCATTTTTTGCTTATGACTCATGTTGAGTTTATCTGGACACAACTCTGTTGTAAGATGAGGAGCATTTCTGTCTGTATGTGTGTGAGCGTGTCGGTGTTTATGTGGGGGAGAGAGGAAAAGAAAGGGGATAGCCTTCTTTACGTCTTGGAACATATGAAATGCAGTTATAATAACTTCATTCATGTATTTGTCTAATAATTCTAGCGTCTGTGTCAGTTCTCTTTTGTTTGTTTCTGACTGATTGGTTTTATTCCTTATCATGAGGCGTATCTGTGTGCTTATTTCCATGGCTTAACACATTTGGATCAGATGCGAGACACTACAGTTTACCTAGTTGGGTGAGGTTATTTTTGTTTTTTGGCATTCCTAGAAATAATCCTGGCTATTGTTCTGGGATAACATTATATTTTATGAAAATAGTTTGTCAGTTTTAGAACTTACTTTACAACGTTTTAGTTGCAACTTGAATAGTGGTCATTGTAGATCTAATGATTCGCCCCTTCTTGAGTGAGATTCATTCGCACTCTGTGTAATACTTGAAGCATGAGGCTTTCCATTCTTGCTGGTGAGAACAACAACTACACTTGCCCCTGAATATGGTTACCACAAATTCTTTCAAGTATTTCTTTCCTCTAGCTTCAGGGGGTTCCTCACATTCCTCTGCTGACCGGAATTCTGTTTCATGTTAACTGAGGCTCCTCTGAAGAATGTGGGAGTTCTTTCTCTCTCTCAGAGAGTGCTGCTCTCTCTTCTTCAGTCTGATGTCCTCTTGATTCTGGTCTGCTGGTCTCTCAGAGTCCTCAAATCAAAGAGCTTTCTTTTTCCCTGTACCACAGCAGGAATACTCTCTTGAGGTCGTAAACTGGAAGCATTGTAATATCCATCTAGTTTGTCTTCCATCCCTCAGGGATTAGCGTCCCTTGTTGGCTAACGTTCAATGTCTTACAATCTATTGTTTGAAATATTTTTACTTCTAGGTTTTTTTTTGGTCTGTGTCAGGTGGATGGGTAAAAGCAGCTCTCGTTAATCCATATTGGTTGGAAGTGGAAGTGTTCCTCCTCTTTTTTAAAGTAAAATTTAAGTAAATAATTTTAAATGAAATTACATATACAGTTGATATAAAGAAAAAGGCACAAATCATAGGTGTAGAACTCAGCAATGTTTTAAAGTTAACATGCTTGTATAAGTAACATCAAAATTAAGAAATACTATACTACTGGCCCCTCAAAAAGACCCCTTTTCAACCCTGTAAGACACTGCCACACCCAGAATTAACTAACTGCTATGCTGACTTTCAGTGATCATTTGGATGTGTTTTTTATTTCTTTGTATGAAATGGTTGTTCCAAAATATTCCAGCATTTCTATTGAATCTCCTCTTTTAGAAAAATATGTTTATAGTGTTTCTACAGCTTGCCTTTTCCTACCAGTGTTTTTATTCCAACAGTTATATTGAGGTATTATCAACAAACAAAAACTGGTATATATTATGTGTGTAGCGTGATATTTTGATATACATGTGCATTGTGAAATGACCATAGTCAAGCTAATTATTGGTGTTTGTTTGTTAAGTAAGACTCTCCAAAATTTAATGTAGCTAAATTGACTTTTTCCTTGAAGTTTTTTACTTTGCATGAACTAATTAGAAAATATTCGCCTGACCCAATGTCACAAAGAGATTCTCCTATCCTCCTTTCTAGAAGGGTTATCATTTTATCTGTAACTTCTAGAAGGGCAGGCAATTTAGAGTTTTGTGTATAACTTTTAGATAAGTCTCAAGATTCATTTTTTGTCTGTATGAATATTCATTTGATCCAGCACCATACATCCAAAGAATGATTCTTTCCGCCACTGTACTATGGTGTCACTCTTGTCATAAATCAAGACAACCATTAACTGTAATTTTCATCTCCCCGAAACTATGAGACTGCTGAAAGCTATGTTTAGCTTTTCAGTCTTTTAATGACGTTTCTCTGCAGGTTCTTTGCTTCTTTCACTGTGAAAATAAGGCATTCTCAAATGCCTTGAGTTGAGAAGAGTCTCTGAGTTCATTTCTGTTTTTCCAATTTCTCTTAGATCTTAGCCTTTAAAGTTCAAGCTACCTTGATGACCATGAACTCCAATTTTTATTTCCTTGTCCTTGTGAGGCTGCTGAGAATGCTACCTGGCTTCTGTTTTATGCTAGGATTTCTGCTGAGATTCCCAGTCCCCACCCCATCACACTGAAGCTGGTACGTGCCTAAATGGATAAAGGTTGTGCAAAACAGCAGCTGACACCAACCAGGCTCCTTTATACTGAGGTCTTTGTTGCTCATGGCCTCCTCCCCTTAGGGCTCTCCAATGTCTTGAAAAAGGTAGCTTAGGCCAGGTGCGGTGGCTCACACCTGTAATGCCAGCACTTTGGGAGCCTGAGGCAGGCGAATCACGAGGTCAGGAGACAGAGACCATTCTGGCCAACATGGTGAAACCCCATCTCTACTAAAAATACAAAAACTAGCTGGGTGTGGTGGTGTGTGCCTGTAGTCCCAGCTACTGGAGAGGCTGAGGTAGGAGAATCGCCTGAACCCAGGAGGCAGAGGTTGCAGTGAGTCAAAATTGCACCACTGCACCCCAGCCTGGGCAACAGAGTGAGACTCTGTCAGAAAAAAAAGAAAAAAAAAACCTTAAAAATATTTTGTCTGTGTGCTTTTAGTTTCTCTTGTTGGGAGATGTGGTTGGCTGCAATCTTGAAGGCATACCCTGGAGAGATTCACTTTTCATATTTTCCGTTACGTAATCTTTTACTCATTTTTATTTCATATGACATACTGCCACTATTTTTGGCTTAGACACAGTCACGAACCTCTGAATCTCCCCGAATGTAATCATGGAGCAGTGGTCTACACAACTCATCTCAGACAATGCATTTGAAGATTGAAACCAAATTCACATTTATCTGAGCACAGCTATAGAATGAGTAGCATTAGGATACGTATCATGTCTTCCAGCATTCCCTTGGAGGTGTAGACAGTGAAACCCAATGAGTACATTTGTTAGTTCCCAAAGAAGAGTTCTTATGATTATCTGAAAGAAATCTTTGATTGGCACAGGAAATAAGCTTTAAACAAGGGCTGATTGGAAGGCAGGGAATGGGGAATTCAATAGTGATTAACACAATCAAAATATTTCCTGTGATGAAATTTCTGGGGTCTAGGGAGATGCCATTTCAGTTCTCAAGAGTTTATTTCTGCCAGCTTTCAAATGGCATATGAGCCACAATATGAAAATTGTAGAATTATATATCATGGTGCCCACATCCCATTAAAGAGTCATCTTTGAGGATCTGTGCACATGACCTCACATGTTAACGGGAGAGCAGCAATGACAGGTCCGCTTCTGTGGAGGGTGAGCAGCCCTCCATTAGGATTTGCCTGTGCCTCACATGCCGAGTCATCAGTGTTTGCCAACCACATTACACGCAGGCATCTGTTACGTTTTCTACAGTGCCATCGTGTTTAAACTATGGGTCTTTTTCTTTTTACATATGTCCCTTGTAGATAGGCAAAAAGGAGTAACAAAAAGATCACTCATAAACCCATTATATTCTTGAATATTTGAAGTATTCTTTTCCAACATTTCTTTCCATCCATGAATGATAATGCATTTTTTCATGCATGTAATATATTTTTCTTTACTTATTCCTCAGTGATATATTCTCATGAAAATAAGCAAACATAAATCATGCTTCCTTACTGAAGTGGAAAGGAACCAGGAAGACTACTCGTTCCTTACCTCCACCTCAGTTCTATCTCGTACTGTTTTCCTGCCACTCACGACATGCCAGCTGCACAGGAACTGGTTGGTTCCCTGAGCGCACGAGGACATTCCTGTGCTATGCATGGCTGGTTCCTCCTTTTTTTTAAGTCTCAGAGTCAATGCCTCCTCTGAGACACCTTCCCTGATTACCCCTATAGAAAATAGGATTTATCTTTTCTACTTCTTATCACAGCTCCCTTTTCTTTATAGAGTTACTATAGTTTGTAATTATTTAGCTTATTGATTTGTTTATTATCCACCTCTCCCACTGGAAAGCAAGTATGAGTTACTCAGAGGCGAGGTAGACATTTTTTTAAACCATTGTCTCCCAGGGCCAGCTTGGGAATCTGGGAACAGGGCACAAAAAATATTTGTTAAGTGAGTGCATTAAATGAACTTGGTTTTAATAACTGTATGATAAACTATTGGATATGCCGGGAGCGGTGGCTCATGCCTGTAATCCCAGCACTTTGAGAGACTGAGGTGGGTGGATCACTTGAGGTCAGGAGTTCAAGACCAGCCTGGCCAACATGGTGAAATTCCATCTCTACTAAAAATACGAAGTTAACCAGGCATGGTGGTGTATGCCTGTAATCCCAGCTGCTCGGGAGGCTGAGGCAGGAGAATCACTTGAACTCGAAAGGCAGAGGTTGCAGTGAGCTGAGATCGTGCCACTGCACTACTGCCTGGGCAACAAGAGCGAAACTCCACCTCAAAAAAAAAAAGTTCTTATTAAATCTAGTGTTGGCCATTTATGCTGATGCTATTTTCTATCACTGTAAATGTAAACAGATTTCCTGACTGGATATGAGCTGAGTCTTATATCGGTTATGTTACAGATTTGGTAACACACACTCACTTCGCAGATTCACAGGGAGGTGGACTTAGGGGGATATTGTGAAATGCTGGCCCAAGGCAAGGCATAAAGGGGCTGTTGATCCCCTGGACCTACAGAAAAACTGGACCTAGAATGTAAAATCTCAAGATGTCTCAGAGAAATGTAAGGTGATTAAGGTGATACCCTTAAGCCCCTCTAGGGATTCTGGGAAATGTATGGGTGGACCAACCTACACAAGACTAAACTTCTTGCTCATTAAATGCATGACATCTAAGAGCATCTCTCTGTAACAGTGACCCCATTTGTAGGAGGCCTTTCTTTTTAGTTCAGCTAAAAGCCAGGTTCTTCTCACACGGCCGTGAAAGATTAGGCTTGCAGACACCTTGAGAGGTGAGAAAAATAAAATGGATTGGGCGAAAAGAAAAAATAAAAAAGGAAAACAGGAACTCTCAGGAAAGCGAGAGTTCTGCTAGCCGGTTGCCTGCCTCACAGACGGAATCCCCCGTTTCACCCCAGAACAGGAGAAGCCAGGCTCCTCCCTCCTGCAAATGACGCTAACTTCCCGAGGCCGCACCCCAGCGCGCAGCCTCCCAGTGTTCAGGCCAGACCGAGGTTCTTTTGGGGAGCCCTTTCTACTTGGCTGTCTCACGTTCATCCTCACCAGCTAGCGAAATACAAAATACACACAATACAGAGCAAACTGTGAGACGCGTATCAGTGAATAAACCCCTGTGCAGACATCTCTTGTATTAGAGATGTTCATTTGTTATGAACCCAATTCAAGCTGGCTTAAGCCAGAAAACAAACACACACCCACACAACAAGAATGTGTTAAATGTCGTAACAGGAAAGGAGTACATTGGCTTTAGGAATGGCTTCGTTGAGGTACTCAAGGGCCCTCATCAGGATTTTGTTCCCCAAAGTCTTTATCCCGCAATTTATGAGCATCTCCCAAATGACATACTTGGTAGCAGAGATACAGCAGTGCACATAGAAGGTCTGTCTTCCTCAAGCCAAGATTCTAACTGATGGTGAGAGAGGCCAGGAGTACATTCTAGGTTCACATGCTCAGCCCTACTGTTTTCTGTGACAGATACCTTCTCAGTTAGATTCTGTCCGTGTGGTGGTACCCTACCTTTTCAAGCTCATATCCTTCCAGCAATACATGTGATTAACAAGAGACCTTCTTATTTCCACAGTTCTATTAATGTTCTGGGACGTGCCTGGCCTAGAGCTTTGAACAGATTACAATGCCAAACAATGAAATTCACTAATTCCTTAGACCTGACACTGGGACTGCTCTCCAAGCAGAGGAAGGCACTAGCCCCACCTAAACGCATGGGTGGAGAGTGGGCACGAGAGACATTCCCAAAGGGAATTTGGGTGCCAGTAGCAGAAGGAACCACCTTTCCAGGGCATTCAGAAGCAATAGTTAACTGCAGCATTGAAATGACTTCCTTAGGATATATTCTTCGCAGTGAAACATGAATTCATAGTGTAAATATATTTTAAGACTTCTGATAAAATTGTGAATGGTCTTCTATGACGTGTCTGTTTGTTTTTACACTCACCCCACGCGTGTGCCTGTGTGGTTTAAGTGGTGTAAGACGTTAAAAGTACTTAGAGTGTATTAAGTTGATTTCTGATCACTGAAGACTCTTTTTTTCTATAGGTGATAGACTATTAGTCCATTAGTTTACATTTCAATTACAGATAAAATGAGATCCTGGTGTTAGCTTTCAGGCAGATACACACACACACACACACACACACACACACACACACACACACACACCAGAGAGAGAAAGAGATCAGCTTTGAAGAAGACTGAATTCTCTCCCCGCACAAATGAAGCCTCAATTGTTCCATCCTATGCTGCAATAGCATTAATAACTCTCAGGTAACATGACCATACTCTTCTGTTCTCCTTGGTAAGATGATCAATACCAAATATTTGTCTTTTTTGAAAAAAAAAAAAAAAAAGCCTTCTCAGGATTAATAATAAGGCCAAATAGAAGGGAATTAAAATTAGAAAGAAACAGCAAAATTCAAGATGATTGCTTCGATGTCAAAATGACCACCAGAAGAAATGACACAATGCATCTGTTATCCAAGTGGTAAACTCCTTCTGAATTTCCAAACCACATTTCCAACCAGCCTGCACTGCCTGTGCTTTGACATATCTCTGACTGTGATGACCATGATCTCTTGGAAGGGATTTTGCAGCCAGCTCTCTCATTAAGGTGTTTTCTTGAGTATGGAGAAGAAGGGAAAACAAGCCGCTCCTCCTGACTGTGGTTTAGGATATTGACACAGAAGTTGATAGATCAGTAATTCCCCTGCTCCAGGAGGGGGATCTCCGAGGGCAAACTCCAAAGTGTGATGAATGTGGTGTTCAGCCCTTGCAGAACCTTGCTTGTTAGTGTTGCCTCTGCAGTCTCATTTACTGTCTGTCTTTTCCCTTGCCCTGACCTTGAAACTTCTGCACAGCCACTGAATTTGCATGCATGTATCACCTGGTCTCCATGGCAACTGCAGAAAATCTGAGCAGAGACAAGGGATTCAGTGTCCACTTGTTAACAGTGCTTTCTACCTAAATCAGGGCATTTCAGCCTTTGATATATTGACATTGTAAGTCAGATGATTCCTTGTCATAGGGTCTTTCTTGTGCACTGTAGGATTTTTAGCAACATCCTGGCTTCTGCCGGCTAGATGTCAGTACCATTCTCTAATTGGGATAACCTCAGTAGTCCCCATACATTACCAAATGTCTTCTGTGGGAAGAAATCATTCCCAGCTGAGAAAAACTTAACTAGGTCATTGGAACGTAGAACCAAATTGGATGGGGTGTCGTATAATGTATAATTTCTTTACATTTTAAAAATGACCTTATTCTGAAATTGGTTCTGGTTGCCACAGAGAAATGAGCAAATATCTTCTCAGCAGGCACATCATGAAGACCTAGAAGGAATTCCAAACCGCGACCTCAAATGTGTTATTAGCTGAGACAATACTTACACAATTTATAAAGTATTTTAATATTTTTCATTTATATGCCTCTCATAAATTACTTAAAAAAAAATCTTTGAAATGTACAAAGTGACTCATGTCTATAATCCCAGCAACCTTAGGAGGCCGAGGTGGAAGGATTGCTTGAACCCAGGAGTTTGAGACCAGCCTGGGCAACATACTGAGACTTCATCTCTAAAAAAAAAAATAAAACAAAATTAGCCAGGTGTGGTGGCATGAGCCTGTGGCTCCCAGCTACTCGGGAGGCTGAAGTGAGAGGATCACCTGAGCCTGGGAGGTGGAGGCTGCAGCCTGGGTTATGCCACTGCACTGCAGCCTGCTTGACAGAGCAACACTCTATTTCAAAATAAATAATTTTTTTAAAAGTCCAAAATAAAAGACACTTGCTTCTCTACAAACTCTTCTAGCATGCTCATGCCTAGGCTTCTGAGCTTTTTGTACAATTTAAAATTATATATAGGAGGCCGAAAAGCTTAGGACAGGTCTTGCCTAATCCTTGAGTAAGCCAAGGAAGTGGCATGTTCCTCTGCTATTTCTTCCGCCTCAAATGCTCTTTCTGCAGCTATCTGTGGGCTCACTCTCTCCAATGAGAAACAGTTATTCTGTACCAGTAAATATCCCTTCTTCAGAGATGGCTTCCCTGATACCTTGGTGGGTCACTGCCTACCTCTGTGCCATCTCTTTCTTTGCACTGCTTTTCTTTCCTTCTTAGTATCCAAAGTGACTACCTAAAATGGTGTGTGTATTCAAGTATTCATTTTATTATCTATCTTTATTGTCTTTCCTGCATAAGAAAGTTCATTTGTCTTTTTTGTTCACTTCTGTTTCTTCAGGAACTAGAACCTAGGCCTAGGCCACAGTGCTTCAGAGAAACACTGCAGGACACTTACTTGGTGGCATGTGTGCCATTGTCTCATTCTGTGTCCATGGCAGACATTGCTAATTGCTCAACAGACTTCTCCACTAGACTCACAAACAATATCAGAGTTCTTACTGATTCTGCCACAATTTTGGAGCTAGCTGCTGCTCAATTTAAACATGATGTCACCCTCCTTACTCCAAGACTAACTGCCTATCACTTAAGAAATAAATTGGCTTTATGCAAATAGGATTATGAAACAAATTCCCATTCACCTCTCTTCTCCAGATGACCAGGTAAGAAATGCCAGTAGATTCAGGGAAACATAGGCTGCCTGTTTGTGTTTGAATTCTAGCTCCAGTTCTTCCTAAATGTGCAACCTTCAGGAAATTACTTTACCTTTCTGTGATTGTTTCCTCATTTGAAAAATGAGGATAATAATAATGTCGATTCCAAGGTGGTGATTCACTGAGATAGTGAAGAATAAGTCTGTAGTAAGGCACACTAAGAATGTGACCTGGGAGATAGTAATTATATGTACATGAGTGTGAGTTTTGTGTGTTATTATGATTATCTTTTTTTAAATTAAAGCTGAAACCTATGGATGAGTGTTTCTTTTAAATTAACATCACTAAATTACCCATACAAGGCTGTTCTCTGCATTTAGGTGTAAGCACTAGCCATTTCATAGTATAAGTTGTAGAAAAGTGAACTTCACTTTTTTAGCACAACCCACAGCAAGAATTACATTTTATGTTAATGACGTAGTATGTGATCATACACATTCAAAACTCAAAGAGAAGTTTCATAAATTCGTATACACCCTTACTAGCTATAATGTGCTCTGACATTTCTTACTCTATTCTCTATTCTGTTCTGTTTC
>NW_012112586.1:5512730-5556297 GCF_000951035.1 Colobus angolensis palliatus
CAGCTGACCAGCACCGATTGTCCGGCACTCACTAGTGAGATGACCCCAGTACCTCAGTTGAAAATGCAGAAATAACCGATCTTCTGTGTCCTTCATGCTGGGAGTTGGAGACTGGAGCTGTTCCTATTCGGCCATCTTGCTCCGCCCCCCCCATTCTGTTTTTTAATACCTGGTTCCAATCCATTAAGCTGATTTTGTGCCACTGACACAGAGTGAGCAGTACTTTGAAAGCCAGGGCCCTCAGGAAGGCAGACCCCGCTCTGGGGAAACATTGCCTGTTTTGCACATGCATTGCTGAAAACAGACACTGCTGGCTTAGGAGTAGGAGACTGGCCTTTCAAAGTTGTCCAGATGTGCTCCCATTTAAGAACAATGCTAACTGCATTGGCCAGTTTCAGAACTGAAATAAGCCAATGAACAAAATAAAATGCAGTGCATGAAATTTGCAATAAGCTCACTCTGAAAAAATTTCTGAAATAATCTCGGTTGTAATCATAAAATTGCAAAGGCCATAAGACAATGTCTTGGCCCAGCAGAGGACTCAACAGTGGTTTTACTGGATTGAAGGATGAGACACCCATCCCTAAACAAACAGGCAAGAAAAGAGCGCCTCTGCTGGCTGGGGGTGGAAATTACCAAATTACCAAAAGGAGATTGGGTTCATGTTTAGTACACAGAGCAAGGAGGACTCACTGGAACCCAGTGATTTATTGATCCTGATGTCTCCTGGTGCTTCCATGCTCAGTAGTAAAGACGGACAGATCAGAGCAAGGATCCTGGGAGGGAGCTAGGGGGGTGTTGTTCAAAGGATACAAAATTTCAGTTAGGCAGGAGGAGTAAGTGAATGATGTCAATTGCACATGACAATGAGAGTTAATCATATATTGTATTCTTGAAAAATGCTAAGAGAGTAAAGTGTTTTTACCATAAAAATAAGGACTATGAGAGCTAATAAATATGCGAATTAGCTGGATTGAGCCATTCCACAATGTATATATACTTCAGAGCATCACAGTGTACAGAGAAAATATAAACCATTTTATCTGTCAATGAAAAAATGAAAATCATTATATTAATTTTTAGTGAAAATAAAATCAACAATCAAAAGTAGGACTATTGAAGATTCAGATTCTTTAGAAATGAAGGCTTGAGTTACTCTACCGATAAGGAATCTTGACTAATTGGTTTTTTTGGCTGACAGCAAGAGAAGTATGGAAATATGGAATGGATCCTAAGAAAAGAATGGCACATGTATACATAAGCAGAAATGAGCGTTCTATGCTTTTGCATATTTTCTCTTTCCTTGTTATGTGTGTTTATTTTTTATAAATAATAATTTTTATTGTCTTTTTCTCCTTCCTTTTATTACTTTACATACAAATTATAAGCTATTGTTATACAATTTAGCTTTCAGGTAACAGAATAGTCAGTGGGACCCTGACTAAATTTGAGGAGTAACTAATGCAACCGTTATTATGATGCAATGACTTGAGGTCTGTTTTTCTTCATGTTAGGGAAGGGGCAGGGCTGCATATCACGTATAAAGGATGCATGTAAAAGAAGGTCATGTACTAAGAAGGGTAAAAAGCAATCTGAAGGATATGGCAGTCACAGATGTGGGGAGCAGGCACTACCTCTGGGACTGAAGGGGCATGCCAAAGACAGAAGAGACTTGGGAAAGAGCCGTCTCCAAGTTTGAGATCAGACTCTTTGGAAGGGATGTAGCTCTGAACCCAGGTGGAGAGGATTGGTGAGGTACAACAGGCTGGGCCTGGCCAGCAAGAAACCACCCACTGGGGCACCAGCAAAACTTATTGGATGGATGTACTATTGAAGCCCCACGCATTATGGCAAAGAAGCTGCCCATTGGAAGAGAGTTTCCTGGTGACTACTTCCTTATGGGAATAAGAAGGAGAGTATTGGGATCAGGAGAAGAAGCACAATCCTTTTGTAAGTTGTTCTAGCTAACAAATGTGCAGTGTTTATAAAGTTCAGCCCCAGTGTTACAGAGGAAATCAAAGCAGATGGGTTTGGAACTGAAAGTCAAGAACTCGATAACTGGTCCAGCCTCACCTGTGGTAAGCCAGCTTCCCACACACCCATCTACACATATTTCGACTTCTTTAAAACCATGACAAAATGACTCTATGCTTCCCTCTACTGATCAATCAGAACATAATTGGAGGGAAGATGACTTGCTATTATCTGCCTCCTGAGATAATGAAATAAAAGAAGTACAAGCCCGCTTCTAATCTACTCCTCCCTTCAATACAACTGAGCCTCAATATTTAAAAAATCCAGTTTACAGAAAACATGGGGATGTAAGAATGTGTTAGAGATGCCATGATAACATAATCGACTTCTGTTGAGGGCCTTCAAGACCACCCTCCATCTGGAGTTTTCTTAGAAAGTTTCATAGGGCTAGCATACAGCTGTGTTCATGACCAAGATTTGTAACAGGGATGTGATAAGAATACACACCGGATCCCAGGGGTCAAAGACACTGGCAGGGTCAGCTTCCGGTGCTCTCTCTCTCTTACGAGGCTCTCAGAATCCATTCTTCCCCCAATTATGAAAATATAGCAACAGGTAGGCCGTGTTTCTGCCCAGGGAAGCCCATTAGAGACTCAGCACCCAAGGTTTTCTGGGAGCTGGTCACATAAGGATCTTTTGCCAGGCACATACCAAAATGCCAGACTCCCGAAAGAAAAGCAGGTGTTCAGAATAAATCATATTGTTTGAACAGTCCAGGCATAGTGAGCTAGTCTTACCATGGAATGCCAGGCACATTCCCAAAATCCAAATTCCTAGACATTAACCAAGGGCCGACTTGCAAGAACACCTTTCTGTGAAGAGTAGTCTCCATCCTGCCATGCCAACTCATTTCTGCATGCAGCCCAATGTAGAATCTGAAAAATCTATTGGAAAATCATTTTTATATGAAAACAAATAAATGGCATAGATAAAGAGGAAAAGTACAAGAAACTAAAAAAACTGAGAAAAGATTTATGGAACACACCTACCAAAGAAAACATCTGCATCTTGCTTTGTTTGGACCTTAATTTAAATGAACTCTAGGCAGACATTTTTAAGGTAGCAGAGAAGTGTGAAGATAGATTGGTATTGAATAATATGAAATGAATATTGCTGACTATGTTTGCATTATGTACGATCGTGTATCTTAGTTACTTAAAAAGAGTCTCTATTAGCAATACATACCACCATATTTACAGATAAAATTACTTGAGGTCTGGGAACTTAAAAAATAATAATCTTGCTTTGTTGGTGATAATAATGACAAGTATTAGTGGAGATAAAACAAATGAAACAAAATATTGATAATTGTGGAAAATCTTTTTTTTTTTTTTTTGAGATGGAGTCTTGTTCTATCTTCCAGTCTGGAGCACAGTGGCCTGACCTCAACTCTCTACAACTTCCACCTCCCGGGTTCAGGTGTTTCTCCTGCCTCAGCCTTCTGAGTAGCTGGGAATACAGGCATGTGCCGCTATGCCTGGCTAATCTTTGTAATTTTAATAGAGACGGGGTTTCGCCATGTTGGCCAGGCTGGTCTGAAACTTCTGACCTCAGGTGATCTGCCTGCCTGGGCCTCCCAAAGTGCTAGGATTACAGGCGTGAGCCACTGCACCCAGCCTAATTGTGGAAAATCTTCAAGAAGTACAGGGAGATTGTCATATCATTCTTTCTATCTTCATGCATGTTTGAAAAGTTCCATATTTAAAAAGACTAATATAAGTAAAGATATATTTTGTTTCTTTATATGTGTAGCCCAGATAACCCACAATTAACCAAAAATGTGAAAGCAAGAATAACAGGGTGACAAGAAAAAGTTAGCTTTTCATTAAGAAGTTACCTGTAGATTACAAGGTAGAGTAAATGTAGTCTGTCTCCTGGCATTCGTAGGCATATTTTTGGCAGGAGCGAGAAATCTGATCTTTACAAATGATGTCGTTTTACCACCCCTTCTCTTTGTACTAGCTTCCTGGTAAAGGTTAATTGGTTTACCTTTTCAAGAATTTCCTTCCATACACATGCCTCTGTATCTTCTTTTTTAAAAAAAGAACAATATACAGAAAAGTGAAAACTAGTTGTGACTTGAAGATAATAGTTCAGATTTTTGTGGGTCTGTGTTTTCATCTGAACTCACTTAAATTAGGCTTTTGATTGGAGTGTTGTTTAGAATAGGATCAAGAACATACGGGCAATTAGGTCAGGTGTGGTGGTTCACACTTGTAATCCCAGCACTTTGGGAGGCTGAGGCAGGCAGATCACTTAAGGTCAGGAATTCGAGACCAGCCTGGCTGATAGGACGAAACCCTGTCTCCACTAACAGCGCAAAATTAACTGAGCGTGGCAGTACATGCCTGCAATCCCAGCTACTCAGGAGGCTGAGGCAGGAGAATTGCTTAAACCTGGGAGGCAGAAGTTGCAGTGAGCCAAGATTGTGCCACTGCACTCCAGCCTGGGTGACAGAGTGAAATGCTGTCTCAAAAACCAACCAAACAACCAAACCAAACCAAACCAAACAAAACAAAAGAAAACAAAAACAAAAAGAAAACATGGGCAGTTGATCTGGGACAGCTCTCCCTCACTTACCTCCCTAATTAGTTTTCACTTGCTGCTTTGCCAACTAATTAAAGTGCAACTCCCATTCAATAATATTTGGTTCCTTCTCATGTCCAGCACAGACATCAGCACTGGGTCTTAAAGGTTATCAGGCAGTCAGATGCTCAAAGACATCCCAGCTTATGGAAAGAGGAATCTTCAAATAAACAGCACTAGCAATGTACTATTGGGTTCTTCTCATAAAGCTGACTGGAGAGAATGGAATAGGAGATAAAGAGAAGGATGGCTAAGTTCTATGAGAAGGAAAGATGCAAAGAGTATCAAGAATGTAGAGAAGGAAAAGGTTGAGTGCAATTTTTCTTTGAAACAAATTTGGTTATCTTACCCCAGAATAGAATTCTATTGAAAGAAAAATAATATTGATTACAGCATCAAAGGTAAAGAGAAAAAGCAGGCTCTGGGAAACACAGAAACTGAATAGGAGCTAAGAGGATGTATTTGTTGCCACAGCAACAAATGGATAAAGCAGCTCCAACTGTTTTCAGCCTTTCCAACTCAAGATTTACATTTCTGAGGAGAGTATGTGCATGGCCCAGATTGCTCCCTTACCCCTCTGCCAAGAGAGCATTGGGCATGTTGACTGACAGCCCCAGGAAGTTAGTACATCAGACAGGGTTGGTGGGGAGGGGAGGATGGAGGCTGAGCAGGTAAATGCAACACATGTCAACACAGATGATTACGCAGGGGTGAAGATGGAAAGTGGCAGCCCAGGCAGCCAGAGCTGTATACACCATGACAGAGACCTGAGGGACTGATGGCCTATAAATGGAACAAGCTCCATGGAACAGGCTGGGAAGTATACTCAATTTTGGATTGCTTTGTGATTACCTCATCCTCAAACATTGCTCTGAGAGATCTGGCCTGGATCACAGATACATATCTGAAGCCATTATTGAGGGTGTGTATTTTTTCTTGGCTTCAGAAAGGTCATGGACAGAGAGCCACAGAGTCGACTCAGCCCCACTGGAACGACGTAGACTGGGAGGAAAAAGTTCATCTTCAGAGGAAAGCTGGGGGTTCTTATCGGAAGGAGAAATTGAACCCAGATAGGAAGAAACAAACAGGACATCATAATTCTCCCACTGGTTCTCAAGATACTCTCTTCCTAGGACATAGGAGGAGAAAACACTCCCCTCCTTAATTAAGAGATGAGGAAATTGAGGTGAGTACGAACGTCCGTTCCTGCATTCCCACAGCTACCACGAGGTGGAGCTCAGACTAAACCTTCAATCTCAGGACTTCTGGGCTGGAGTAGCCTCTATTGCTCTCTCTGTGGAAGAGTATTTGTGTAGTCTGTCCTCTGAGACGTTTCAGAGGCAACCCCAAACTCTACCTAATGCCGCTCTACCCCCAAGCCTCCCAAAAAGAAATAGAAATTGCACATTCCTCTGGGTCCTAAAATGAGACCCCCAACTCTCTGACAGAAACAGGAGCTGCCTAAGTAACAAGGAGGAAAAAACCAACTGATCTGAGGAAGCACCTGTTCCATTAAGAACATCACTTCTGTTGGTTCATTCAGGCAAGAGAGAAGGTCAGTGTCTGGAAATTCAGCTGCACTTTGGATGCTCCACCTGCTTTGCCATGTGCCTACATCTAGGCAGGGCTCCACGTTGTTATTCTGGTCATGAATCCAAACACAGAAAAAAACCGGAAACTCCAACCACCCAATCCTGCCTCTAACACGTGTGAGCCATTGGCCCCTGGACTCATTAAATACGTTCTTTAGGCCTCGGTGACCTCATTTGCCCATGGGGATGACAATAGAAACTGTCTCAGCTGTTATTGAGAAATCCATGCAATAATGCACATGAAACCCTGAACACAGTGGCTGACATAGGCAAATGCTCCATAATGTTGGTTATTACTATTACTGCTGTGTATAATAGTAATGATCAGAAACCATCCCAAGATGTCAAACTAAGACCCTGCTTAATTATGGCAAGTCTACAGATGAAATATTTGCGGCATCATGAATGTGTTTATAAAGAATATGGAATAATAAGACAAAAATGTTTATACTTAATACTGACCAAAAGGAGCAGAATTCAAATCTATATGCCAACATGAATAGGATACAATTAAAATGTACAGGGGGAAATTAAGGAAATGGACCAATGTTCACTGTCAGTAGATTTAGTTGAGTCCTTTTTCTACCTTCTGCTTTTACTGTGTCTTTAAGTGTTTCTATCATAAAATTTACTTTCAAGACAATAAAAGGTTTTAGTATTTTACAAAAGATGTACGTTCTCTTAAATTTCAATTGCAAATTCATTATGCATTGGGAAAAATGCATCCCACTTTGGGAAGGCTTCCCTCCCTCATCTGTAAAGAAAGAGGAGGAAACTCAGTGGTTGAAATGGCTCTTTTCAAGCTCTTTCTCCTAGCATTCCAAGCCAAGTGATAAGGCAGTTACTTAGGATTCAGGAGTAACAGCATAAGCTATTTCCCCAGAGAACCAGCGACAAAATTTCTGTATCAATTTCCAGTCCATGAATCTAAGATTCCATAACTACGCCTATGAAAGGGTTTTTTGGGGGAAAGTACATCAAAATAATATTTGAAGTAAGCATTTACAGCTGAAAAGGGGGAAAATGTTATCCAGGGATTGGAAAAGCATAAGGTGGGGAAAGCTAACCCCACTCTAATTCCTACTAGCATGTTCTCCCCCTGGTGTGGCTGCATCTTTGTGCCAACAAAGATGTATAATAAATAGAAAAATAAATAATAGATGCAAGGCTATAATGTCAGGGAAACACAGAAGGAGACTTCTCTTATCATGGATTTTCTTAAATGAGCCATTTCCCACCAGTCCTGAAACTATAAAGTTCTCTGCAGTTTTAACTTGCAAGTAAGTATAGCTTGAAAACCCACACAACACATATGTCTCTTCCAGGGAATTACTAAGGAGTGCACATCATGAATACATAAAAACCAGTGGCAACTGGACCTGTGTTCCACTGGACTTTAAAGAAACCCCAAATCTGAGCAAATACAAATTAATGTGCTCCCGAGAGTAGTCTTGCTCACAAGCCAGTCTCAGTTAAATAAAGGCTGTTTTTCTTGAGCTGAATGAAGGGTATCGGCAGCTAGGACTGAACGAAGGAAGCAGCTGCCATTTCTAGGAGCTCACTGGGTTTGGCTCATGATCTAAAGATTTAACCTGCATCACTGACGAGATCCTCACAAAAACCTGATGTGTGTAGGTGAGTGCATGCTTGTGTGTGCGGGGAGCATTATCATCCCTGTTTCACAGACAAAATACTGAATGTAGAGAGGTAAATTCAGTAACTGGATATAACAATAGAAACCAGACTATAACTGAAGCTAACCCTCTCCAAACTCTATGCTACTCAACCCTGTAGGGATAGTATCATGCATTCTCCAAATTCCATTTATTCCACCAAGATTCCATTTTACATGTGCTGACAAAAATAAAAGCAATATTTTTTACATTCATTTGCTTTGAGATTCTCCCACGAAACAGCATCCCTGGGGATAGCCTGTATTCTTTCAGAGCAAAGGCAGTGAGTTAACTGGTGGTTATCTGGCCCGATGCTGTTTGCAAACACACTGCGTTTGCCTTGCAGAATGTTTAAAAATTTAAAATTAATATCCAACATGTAAAAATAAAATATTTTACAAAAAATAGTAATATCTAGCTTTCTGTGAAACGTTAGAAGATTTGTGAATACTGGAAATGCATTCCCATTTGGCAAAGATAACCCAGCCCCTTTAAATCCTCTCTTCCTACCTGCACCCCTGACATGAGCACAGGGTGAAGTTTCCTAAGACCAGGACCCAGGTGGGAAGCTGCTCACCCTCTGAGTCCCCTGACTGCAGGAAAAACTGTCATCCAATTCCTCCATCCAAGGACATCTGAGAACCTTCACGAAAGCCCATTGTTTCCCATAGGAATATTCAACATTTACTCAACAGTAACTGTGTGCCAATACTATTTCATAGAATCTTCACAAAACCCCCATGAGATGGTCAATATTATGATCTATTTAAATGAGAAACAGTCGTAATTTTTCCTCCATGACACTGGAAAGGATCCACTTAAATGATGCATTATTTTTTGTTCCAGAATTTGTTCTCAACTTTGATTCTACAAGAACTCAGCATTCCAGTGTCTCTAATTTTGCACCAAATGAGCTACACTTTGTTATTGCTGTTATCTTCTTGAGCAGGTATCAGCACCCGTGGCTTTAGGAAGAGGGAAAATGAGGAGGAAATCTAATCTACCTGAGTCTAAACAATAAGCATCCATAAATAGGGATACTGCATTTGACAAGACGGAAAAGGCAAATAAATTTACTCTGGTTATAAAAATGTCATTATTTGATTTTACTTTAAAATGGCTCTTCAGATCATTCAATGTAAAACAAAAAGGCTTTCTCTTCAATGTTTTCTGTCAGAGACAATATGGTATGAGGTACAAATGATGAACTCGTCCCAGGATATCAACCAAGTGAATACGCATCAGGTAGGGAGGCAGGGTCCTGGTGATACACTATGTGGAAGAATGGGGAAAACTGATGGAGGACATGGTTGGAATCAGTGGATTTAAATTTTATCTCAATTCCCCCACATCTTATAGTCCTAGGCGTGTATATTCTTTATTTTATCCAAACGATACCAACTTTATATCAACTAACCAATTGATTTACAGGTGAAAGGTTCTATTTAACCTCTTAAAGATGAGTCCCATACAATGAGTGCCTCCTCTTTCCCAGCCCCTGTTCTAAGTACTTACGACATATTATGTTATGTGAGTCTCAAATACCAATGGACTGAGGACTCCTAGTATGGCATGCAAAGTAAAATCATACAGGTTTTCATTCTGATACCTGCTATTTGCTTTCTATATGTTCTCTCATTTGATTCTTTTTTGTTTTGTTTTGTTTTCAAGATGGAGTCTTACTCTGTTGCCCAGGCTGGAGTGTAGCGGTGCGATCTCCACTCACTGCAACCTCTGCATACCAGGTTCAAGCGATTCTCCTGTCTCAGCCTCCTGAGTAGCTGGGATTACAGGTGCCCACCATCACACCTGGTTAATTTTTGTATTTTTAGTAGAGATGGGGTTTTATCATATTGGCCAGGCTGGTTTCGAACTCCTGACCTCAGATGGTCCACCTGCCTCAGCCTCCCAAAGTGCTGGGATTATACGAGTGAGCCACTAAGGCTGGCCATTTGATTCTTATAACACCTTTGAAAGCAAGCATGGCAAATATTATAATCACAATGTTACATAATATTATGCTGGTTTTAGAAAGAAGGAAACTGAGGCTCCTCAGGGTACATAGAAGTTTTGCCACTGAAGTTCAGGTGCATTTATTTGCTTCTATTATGTCTCTGTTACCATCTGAACAAACATACAGTTGGCTGCGATGCTGAAAACGTGCCGTCATGCACCTACACTGCCACAGACAACATGGCGCACCTTGACCTGAGCTCAGAATTGCAGGTATATTAAATGTTAGTCTTCACCATTTAAAGGCAACTGTATTTCCTATGGAAGAGACTACTCATTTTCTCCCTATGCATTTCCCCCATAAGAATAGAATTTGTGTTTTTTGACTTCATAGATAGCTGTCCAGAATAAAGTATACATTACCCAGCACACCTTGGGTCAAGGGAATGTCAGGTGACTAACTAAATTCTAGATGAAAGGAGAAGTGTCATATGACAACTTCCAAAGCATAGCAAGGACATGCTCCTCCTATGGACGGTAACCTAGGTTTTTTATTGGTCTTCTCCTATATGCTTTAATGTAGACATGGTGTCTGCAGCTGATGCTGCCACCTTGCTAATGAGATGAAGAGGAATGGAGATCAAGAGCAGAGCAACAATCTGGAAGAAGCCCAGGTTCCTGATGACCTTGAGGTCCAAACCACTATTCTAGCCTCAGACCCCTTTCTTAAGATGTTTTCATGAGAGAGAAACAAACTTCTCTGTCATCTAAGCAGCTACATTTTAGCCTGTAATTCAAATGAACACTATTCTTAACTAATAAAATTTTCAGACAAAACGTTGAGACCCACCAACTAAATACTGCATGTTTTAAATGTGAGGATGAACAAAACATGTCTGTGCCATTAACATGACACCACACACCTTAATGAGGTTCTCTGTCTTAATATACTTTAAAAAACCGTATTTAGGCCGGGCGTGGTGGCTCAAGCCTGTAATTCCAGCACTTTGGGAGGCCGAGATGGGCGGATCATGAGGTCAGGCGATCGAGACCATCCTGGCTAACACGTTGAAACCCCGTCTCTACTAAAAAAAAATACAAAAAACTAGCCGGGTGAGGTGGTGGGCACCTGTAGTCCCAGCTACTCGGGAGGCTGAGGCAGGAGAATGGTGTAAACCTGGGAGGCGGAGCTTGCAGTGAGCCGAGATCCGGCCACTGCACTCCAGCCTGGGCGACAGAGCAAGACTCCGTCTCAAAAAAAAAAAAAACTGTATTTAGCCAACAGCCCACCCTTGTAATATAATGTTACTGTTCATTTTTGGGTTTTAGGAGGGCAACAGTTAACCCTACGTCATTCCTCTCTGAGTTTGGAACCAACTGAAACAAAAATAGAGGCATATTTATATTAAAATATGACAAACAGAGCAATTTTATTGCTCCTATTGCTGGTTTGGTAGACATGGTTGGGCCTTTAGTAAAATTATCCTCTACATTGTACTCGATAAGTACAGATTTTCTTTGGACCCATTGGTATAGAGGACCAGGGCCACCTCTCACCTGGCCAAACACAGAGAATCCAGGAACCTTACAAGTAAGTCACACATGACCACAATGTTCACATATTAACCTTGCTAGTTAGAAAAAGGAGAATAAATACTGCAAGCATCCTGCCAGCTCCACAGTTCTTCATCCTCCCTCTGCGTTGAACAAGTAAAGTGGGGAAGGGGTTCAGTTTTATTCCAGCAATCCCAGAAAGTGAGAGGCTTCTATGTCATGGTCTCCAGCTGGAACAAGTGGAAAGAAAGAAAAGAGATCTCCCGCTGCTCAAGATAAAGAAGGAATATTGCAGCTAAGGATGGGCAACAGAGGGAAGTGATAGTTTCTAACCTGACACAAGGTGGAGAGAAGTAATAAACTAGATGATAAGGGAAGTAATTAAAGTAAAACAAATCTATGACATGAGGTTTCCTTAAACGCACCCACAAGGAATATGGGACTTGATTGCAAGCTTCTTGTTCTTTCATGTTATTATTGAACTCATTATCATTATTGCTGTAATTGTAGTGGTGATCCACTTTATTCATTCATTATAAGACATTCCTGAAACCAAAGCAGCAATAGGCACTATTCTAAGGCAATATTTACCTGTCATTGTTCTACAGTACCTGTCCCTCTTTTGATGTGGTGTCAATGTCTGTTTAGGTTATATGGTGCCTATATCCCCTGTCATCAGCACCCTCCCATGCTCAGTTCTTCTCATCTACATGCACAAGTATTTCTCTGGGGAAAGGACTGTAGATAAGACAAAAGGAATGTCTACCAGAGAAACAAATGAGCTTAGCTAATGAAGGAAATGAAAATTGGAGCCATAATGTGCTACTGTATCATAAATGAGCATAAATTATTTTGTCAGTGCTATTTACAATTTTACATGGTGCAGAGCTTTGCAATTACGTCTATTCAATTATGCCATTCAAGGGATCTTTCAATAAGGATTCTTCATTGTGGCCAAACAGCACATTTGGAAGTTTCTGGTGTACATCGGATTCAAATCTAGACATGAAAGAGTCCATTGCTGTAGATTTAGAAGAAAACCCTTGGCTAAATGTCAAAATACTAGCAAATTCTTGAAGGAGAAATTTCCAATCGTTTAGGAATAAAGCATTATGAATATGACCTCTCTCTACGATTGTGGAAATTCTGAGTTGAATTCCAAATATCATGGTGGTTAGGTCGGTGTATTACTAACAATGACAACAACAAACAATACAAACAGAACAAAATTTGGAAACAAAACATCAGAAGACTTTACAAAGGTTAAAAAAGCCCCACTGAGAGGTGTTTTTCATAGAATATGTAAATTTTTTTATGCATGTTAAAAACATGAGGACTCTTAAAATATGACTGTAATACTATAATCATTCACAAATGGAATTAAAAATATAAATATCAAATATCTAGTCAATGTTCAAATTTCCTTGCATGTCTGAGCCTTTTTTAAACCTCTAATATATCATTTGTACATGTTTCATTTTTTTCTTTCCATAGATAAACATGGCAGCCTTCCAACCCACTTCCTTTTCACCAAACTTAACAAATCCCATAATTACATTCATCCACGTTGTACTATTCACAGCTGCACATCCCATCATGAAAGAGCTTGGTTTTCTATAGGAGTCAAGCTAAATAACCCAATTGTTAAGACAAAACCAGACTTAGCTTGGCTTAAAAATTGAATTGTGTTACCAACCTAGTGGAAAGTTCCATTATTGGATGGGAAGAAACACTACCACCTTTTCAAAGAATGAAAGTGAATATTAAGCTTCTAGTTACAGTAGTAGAGGTGAGAACTGCAGCCACTGAGGCAAGAAAGTGAATGTTAGCATCTACTTACCCTATACAACTTCCAAGGCAACGATGGGCTTGTTTTACATCTGACTCCTACCCCAGACGTGGATACATTAAGCCTTTGGTCTTAAATACAGCTAGTGCATACGGACTCACGATTTCAGATGGTTTCAGGAAGGACTGTCAAGCAAAAGTTGTACTTGGGGGAATTCCTGGCAGAATAACAGATGTAGAAATGCCTAACTGCTTTTGTGATATAAATTGATCTTCCTATGGCATCAGTGAATCTTCACGCATTCCTTACATTGATCAGGTAAAACTTACTAGAAACAAAAATAACACACACAAAACACCTTCAAATACTGTGTATATTCATTGATTATTTTTGAATTTAAATGCTTCAAACCTGACCTATAAACTTTTCGAAATGTGTTCAGGCAGAAAATACACATACCATCTATCTATGTCCATTTTGTTTCTGAAACTAACTAAGCTTATTCTTGCCTCAGGACTTTCCGTTACTTGGTCCTCTGCCTACAGCTCCTGCTCTTGGCCTGTCTGCTTTGCACCTTCCCACCTTAGAGGACTGCACCCCCAGGCCTTCATCTGGGGAGCCCTCCCTGACTCGTCTCAGGTAGCTCCGTCACTCCCATTCCAGTCTCCCTCCATTAAATCACCCATTTATTATTTTCATAGCATTTTATCATAACCAAAAATCATGTTTGTTTGTTTTCTTGCACACTGTCTGAATCCTTCATTGTATGTGACCATGATGAGGGCAGGGAAGTGAATCACATTCACCATGGGATCCCCAGTTCTTAGAACAAAGCCTGGCACATGGTAGGTGCTTGTGAATGAATAAATGAAAGGGTGGATGGATGGGTGGATGGATGGGTGGATGGATGGATGGATGGATAAATAGGTAGGTGGGTGGATGGGTGGGTGTGTGGATGGATGGGTGGATAGATGCATGGATAGAAGGATGGATGGATAGGTGGGTAGGTGGATGGATGGGTAGATGGGTGGACGTGTGGATGGGTGAGTGGATAGGTGGATGGAATAATGATTGAATGAGTGGGTGGATGGATGGATGATGGATGGATGGATGGATTGATTGTGTAAGTATAGATGGATGGATTGGATGGACGGATGGATGAATTAGTGAGTGAATGAAGGAAGCACCTACAGAGAAAGTTCAGGAGATTTTACTCATAGTGAATTTTATTTAGTACAACCAACATCATGAAGAATTTATGATAAATTTGTTTAAAAAGGGTTAGATTTTTACCAATGAATGGCCCAGAATAGTGGGTGATGACTCTAGATCTTTGATTTTCAAATGAGATTACTCTAAAACTAACAATGACTTTAATTGGAAAGTAAGCCAGGGAAAGTTTAAAATATGCTTGATGTATATCAAGAGAACCCGAGGATTGAGTTATATAAAAACGATACGGAATGAAGCCTCCTCCCACCTCCCCTGATATGTCAGTTGCATGTTTGTCCTCACTTTGCTTGTAGCAGCCAGGATGCTAAGACTCTGGAAAATCATAATTGAACCACTGCAGCAATCTGGTTACATTTGCTTGCAGCAGAGATAAGTGATTTGAGTATTCTAGCATTCTTGAGACTTGGGCTCATTCACCAGGTCTCCTCCAAATCTGTTGTGCTGCTTTGGACAATTATTCTCAGCCTTTAAAAACTCCCCTGCCATCAAGGTCACTGCAGGACAACCTCCTATAGACTATCTGTTATTGTGTGCTGTTTCCAGTGAAGATGGGTAAAACCTAACTGATATTATTGGAAATATGATACTGACCACAAAATGAACCACTTTCCTTTGGTGATGACTCTGATTCAATTCAGATGATTACATTTGCATCATCTTAAGCTTGGACATATCACTGATTCCTCCATCAAAGTCCATTCTTTGACAAGCTATTTTAGAAGTAAAAAACCTTTATGGGCCTCTTTCAAACACTTTGGTTCAGGGAAATTGGCACTGACTGAGCAAAAAACACCAAAGGTCATTGTTACACCATTCCAGAGGACAGAAGGTCCCATGTAAACTTCTCTTGCCCCTCCCATGAGGATATCAATGCATTCTCTCCTCACCTTGCTCTTTCTCCTTCTTTTTCTTTTTTTTTTTTGATGGAGTCTCGCTCTGTCACCAGGCTGGAATGCAGTGGCACAATCTCAGCTCACTGCAACTTCCACTTCCCAGGTTCAAGCGATTCTCCTGCCTCAGCCTCCTGAGTAGCTGGGACTACAGGTGTGTACCACCACACCCAGCTAATGTTTTGTATTTTTAGTAAAGACAGGGTTTCTCCATGGTGGCCAGGATGGTCTCCATTTCTTGACCTCGTGATCCGCCCACCTCAGCCTCCCAAAGTGCTGGGATAACAGGCATGAGCCACCACGCATGGCCTTCTCTTTCTGACTCACAGAACAGTGTGTGGGAATGGAACCTCACAAGCCGTTGCTCCTTGCTCTGTGACTGCAGGCACTTGGGAGTTGAACACAGGGTTGGGAAGAGGGATGGCTGTGTTCATTTCCTGCCTGGTCTCGGAGCCTGGAAACCAGTGGAATACAGACTGGCTAGCCGCATGCCTATTGTGCTAAGGTGCTACGTCCTTCTCTCCACCTCTCTTACCTCCCTGCATTTGACTTCACAAGACCTGGCTTGCCTTGTTCTCCAACATCAGCTGCTTTCAACTGCATGGAATGGAGTCTGACTCAAACAGAGTGTGGGAGCTGGCCTCGGATTTCTAGGGTGGGGCTAACCACAGGACAACAAGCTGGGGAAACTCAAGGAAATCAAGCCGACTCGTGATGTACTAAGGGCTCTTGTGTTCTCATTGGACTATTATAACTCAGATTATTCGTTAGCATAACAAAGTCTTTACCAAAAAAGAGACAGAAGCTATCTACAATCTTACCTTCCATGATGGATCAGGCACCACAGGACATGTAGGTCTTCCCTGTTGGCTCAGTATTATACTGAGTGCAGAAACATATCGCAGAAACAGTGAGTACTACGTCTACCACAACACCCTAAGGTATGGGTTGAAATACAACTGACAGCAACATTCACAATAACAAAATTTACTAGAAAAACTAAAAAAACAAAATCTACAGGTAACCTAATTTCAGTCATATAACTTTGGTAATGGAGAACATTTGGGTATTTTAAATACCTCTGCGACATTCCTACAACTATAACAAATCTATAAGGATATTCTTTGAGTTGACTCATCATTTTGGTAGAAATGAAAGGTTTACTTAGTCACCACTGTATGTGCCTTTATCTGCTTCTAGCTTCAACTACTGAAATTAAGGGATTACTTTTTGGTTTTTGATGCAAATACTTGGTTATTTTGGCTTGCTGCTCTCCTGGGTTTCCCTAGGTTTGCAGGTGGTGACCGTGGCAGCCTGTAAGATGGTGATCACTGACCCCTGTCTCAGGGTGTCCACTCCCTGTGGAATCCCTTTTCCTTTAGCATGAGCTGAATTCAAGAACTCTCTTCCAATGAACAGAACAGGCCAAATCTCAGAGGTATCTGCTCTGAGATTAGGTTATTAAAAAAAAAAAAAAAGACCAAAAAACCTGTGACTTTCATTGGGGGTGTCACTTCTTGTTTTTTCTGGAGGAAAGCAGCTGTCACAAGGTAGCTCTTATGAGGGGTTGAGATGGCAAATGCCTCAAGTCTGCAACTATCATATGAGCCAGTTTTAGGTGATTTTGAGAGGACTGCAGCCCTGCCTGACACCTTAATAGCAACCTCAGAAGCTTCCTTGACCCAGAACCACCCAACACCATTTATTAAGAGGAAACAGGAAAGGAAGAGGATGGAAGAGAAAAAAAGACAATGATTGAGAAGAAAATAAGAAAATGAAAAGGCCAAGATGAAGAGGAGGAGAAGGAAGAGAAAAAAATTATAGCAATAACAATATTTAACAAAGATTTAGTAGCTATTTTTAGGGCTACGAATTTAAAACTGTGAGCATTAAACATTACAAGGCATCCAAAGAACTCTTTAATAAAACAATATTGAAGTTATTTTGTTGTGATTATGTGTACTCACTTGACAAAGAAAAAAATAAACATCCTAAGGTTAAGCAAATAGGCACTGGTGGTCTGAGATAAAATTTCCAGGCAAAACATAAAACATAAATACATATAGCTTGTGTTCTATCTCAAGCAACTTGACAAATATGCTCTGGAAAACTGCATTAGACAGGTGTTTCAAGAATGAAAAGTATATTGATGTCAAATATACATATGATATGCATACCATGTGTTTAAGTAAACTGCTTTAGGAAATATGAGAATGAGTAAAAGCAACACTTCTAACTATATAATACAATGATAGAATAGGTTTAACTAAATGAGTAAATGTAACTATGTGCCTAAAAATTTACACATTTAGGTTTTTCTTTTCTCATTGGGGAAATGTCGAGACACATAAAACCATTTTTTGGGGGGGCGGCTACAGATCTTGGCTAACAGAGACTTGGAGACTCAATGGCTACTGCTGGTGAGGAAATGAGCTACACAGTCAAGAAATACTGTTGAAGCTGAAGGTCCCCTTGAAAGATGATGAGATTATGTCAGTGCAGTAGAATCTTGGACTGAGCAAACTGTTACTCTCCATCAGCAAAGAGACACCATAATGCGGTTTCAGGAAGAAATCAGGAATTTAATGACTTCACGTATTTGCTATGGTCCATAGTAATTATGGGCATCCAGCAAAAAAGTTGATAAATCAGATAATCGCAAGATGAGAACAAATATTTTGTGTAGCCCTGAAGGAACACCAGTGTGCCTTGAAATTTAAAATAAAATTGACAAATGGAATCTAATTAAACTGAAGAGCTTCTACACAGCAAAAGAAACTATCAACAGAGTAAACGGACAACCTACAAAACAGGAGGAAAATTTTTGCAATCCATGCATCTCACAAAGGTCTAATATCCAGCATCTATAAGGAACTTAAACAAATGTATAAGAAGAAAACAAACAAACCTGCTAAAAAGTGGCAAAGGGCATAAAAGGACACTTCTCAAAAGACATACATGGGGCCAAAAATCATGAAAAAAAGCTCAACATCACTGGTCATTAGAGAAATGCAAATGAGATACCATCTCACACCATTCAGAATTGTTATAACTAAAAATTCAAAAAATAACAGATGCTGAAAAGGTTGTGGAGAAAAAGAAATGCTTTTACACTGGTGGTGGGAGTATACATTAGTTCAACCATTGCGGAAGACAGTGTGGTGATTCCTCAAAGAGCTAAAGGCAGAACTACCATTAAACCCAGCAATCCCATTACTGAGTATATGCCCAAAGGAATATCAATCATTCTATTATAAAGATACATGCACGTGTATGTTAATTGCAGCACTATTCACAATAGCAAAGATGTGGAATCAACCTAAATGCCCATCAATAATAGAACTGCATGAAGAAAATGTGGTACATATACACTGTGGAATACTATGTAGCCATAAAGAAGAATGAGATTATGTCCTTTGCAGGGACATAGAGACAGCTAGAGGCCATTATCCTTAACAAACTAACTCAGGAACAGAAAACCAAAAACCACATGCTCCCTTTTACAAGTGGGAGCTAAATGATGAGAACACATGGGCACATAGAGGTGAACAGCACACACTGGGGCCTACCAGGGGGAGGAGAGTGGAAGGAGAGGATCAGGAAAAATAACTAATGGATACGAGGCTTAATACCTGGGTGATGAAATAATCTGTATACCATACATTTACCTATGTAACAAACTTGCCCATCCTGCACATGTTCCCCTGAATTTAAAAGTTAAAAAGAAAGAAAGCATTACAAGAAGTAAAAAATGCACACTATTACTATTTCAGACAGCTGAAAATCTTATAAGGAGATTGTTGGTATTTTCACGTATGGGCCTAAAAGTTTTTATATTCAAGTCTTTTTTCCTCCTAATCACATTGCAAAATATTCACTCAGAAATATTTCTTTTGGGTCTATAGATCTCTGCTCTCAGAGACCTAGAGACTTAATTGCTAGAGCTAATTGGAAAATGAGTTCAGGAATCATTTCAGATGATTGATATGGTAGTAGTATGAAGACAGGTTTCGAATTTGGTGAACAGCAGGTTGCAGGAAACATGGGTAAATTTGCTGTCTTGAACCAGAAAGCAAAGGATTGAGAGACAGAGATCCTGCAAATAACACAAGGATCTTTTCTGAACGTTAGACAGAATGGTGAATCAGAAAGGACACCTTGGTGAGCATTAGTGACCACGAGTGACCTGAGCAATTGGAAAAGCTGAAGAACTTTGGAGTCTTTTAGTTTTTGTTTTGTGTTTTTTTAACCTAGACCCACAGAGCCACTACAATTGGCCCATGGAATCTTGACTTGAGTAACTCAAAATCCAAAATCTCTATCCACTTGAATTTTATTTCTATTTTTTACATTAAATAAAGCACAATGGCAATGCTATTTGGAAGGGACAGTCTCAGTAATGAGCATAGCCTTTATTCTTAAAAATCAGGCCAGGCACAGTGGCCCATGCCTATAATCCCAGCACTTTGGGAGGCCAAGGCGGGCAGATCACGTGAGATCATGAGTTCCAGACCAGCTTGGCCAGCATGGTAAAACTCTGTCTCTACAAAAATACAAAAGTTAACTGGGTGTGGTGGCACATGCTTATAATCCCAGCTACTCAGGAGGCTGAAGTGACGGGATTGCTTGAACCTGGGAGGTGGAGGTTACAGTGAGCCCAGATCGTGCCACTGTACTCCAGCCTGGGTAACAGAGAGACACTTTCTCAAAAAAAAAAAAAAGACAAACAAACAAAACCTTCTGGGAATTTATGTTTTCCCATGAAGAAAAAGGTCACTTTTTCCTGTAATCTCAGAGAAGAAGAAACTTTTCTCCTCCCAATCTGTGTCCAAGTGAGTGAGTGTTGGATATGAAATGACATTTGAATATGGCATAGTGCAGCCAATAAATCACCAGTCTGAGAACATAAAAAGCCTTTGCAACCTCATAGTTTATCTCCTACATATCAATGAGAACATATCACATTTGGTTTTCCATTCCTGAGTTACCTTACTTAGAATAATAGTCTCCAGTCTCATCCAGGTCACTGCAAATACTGTTAATTAATTCCTTTTTATGACTGAGTAGTATTCTATTGTATATTTATACCAGTTTCTTTATCCACTCGTTGATTGATGGGCATTTGGGTTGGTTCCATGATTTTGCAATAGCGAATTGTGCTGCTATAAACATGCATGTGCAAGCATCTTTTTCGTATAATGACTTATTTTCCTCTGGATAGATACCCAGTAGCGGATTGCTGGATCAAATGGTAGATCTGCTTTTAGTTCTTTAAGGAATCCCCACACTGTTTTCCATAGTGGCGATACTAGTTTACAGTCCCACCAGCAGTGTAGAAGTGTTCCCTGATCACCACATCCATGCCAACGTGTACTGTTTTTTGATTTTTTTATTATGGCCATTCTTGCAGGAGAAGGGTGGTATCGCATTGTGATTTTGATTTGCATTTCCCTGATCATTAATGACATTGAGCATTTTTTCGTATGTTTGTTGATCATCTGTATATCTTCTTTTGAGAATTGTCTATTCATATACTTCACCCATTTTTTGATGGGATTGTTTGTTTTTTTCTTACTGATTTGTTTGATTTCCTTGTAGATTCTGGATATTATTCCTTTGTCAGATGTATAGATTGTGAAGATTTTCTCCCACTCTGTGGGTCGTCTGCTTACTCTGCTGACTGTTTCTTTTGCTGAGCAAAAGCTCTTTAGTTTAATTAAGTCTCAGCTATTTAACTTTGTTTATATTGCATTTGCTTTTGGGTTCTTGGTCATGAAATCCGTACCTAAGCCAATATCTAGAAGGATTTCTCAATGTTTTCTTCTAGAATTTTTATAATTTCAGGTCTTAGATTTAAGTCCTTAATCCATTTTGAGTTGACTTTTGTATAAGGTGAGAAATTAGGGTCCAGTTTCATTCTCCTACATGTGGCTAGCCAATTATCCCAGCACCATTTATTGAAAAGGGTGTCCTTTCCCCACTTTATGTGTTTGTCTGCCTTTTCAAAGATCAGTTGGCTATAAATATTTGGGTTTATTTCTGGGTTCTCTATTCTCTTCTGTTGGTCTACATGTCTATTTTTATACCAGTACCATGCTGTTTTGGTGACTATGGCCTTATAGTATAGTTTGAAATCAGGTAATTTGATGCCTCCAGATTTGTTCTTTTTCTATCAGATCTGTTATTTTTGCTTAGTCTTGCTTTGACTATGCGGGCTCTTCTTTGGTTCTACATGAATTTTAGAATTTTTTTCTAATTCTGTGAAAAATGATGGTAGTATTTTGGTGGGGATTGCATTGAATTTGTAGATTGCTTTTGGCAGGGTGATCATTTTCACAATATTGATTCTACCTATTCATGAGCATGGGATGTGTTTCCATTTTTTTGTGTCGTCTATGATTTCTTTCAGCAGTGTTTTGTAGTTTTCCTTGTACAGGTCTTTCCTTTGTTACGTATATTCCTAAGTACTGTATTTTTTTTTTTTTCAGCTATTGTAAAAGGGGTTGAGTTCTTGATTTGGTTCTCCTCTTGGTCATCATTGGTGCAGTATAGAAGAGGCACTTATTTGTGTACATTAATCTTGTATCCAGAAATTTGCTGAATCCTTTCATTAGCTCTAGGGGCTTTCTGGAGGAGTCTTCAGGGTTTTTGAGGTAAATGATCATATTGTCAACAAATAGTGACAGTTTGACTTCCTCTTTACCAATTTGGATGCCCTTTATTTCTTTCTCTTGTCTGATTGCTGTGTCTAGGACTTCCAGTACTATGTTGAAGAGGAGTGGTGAGAGTGGACATCCTTGTCTTGTTCCAGTTCTCAGAGGGAATACTTTTGACTTTTCCCCATTCTGTATTATGTTGGCTGTGGGTTTGTCATAGATAGTTTTTGTTACATTGAGGTATGTCCCTTGTATGCCGACTTTGCTGAGAGTCTTAATCATAAAGGGATCCTGGCTTTTGCTTTTTTGCATCTATTACCATGATCATGTGATTTTGTTTTTAATTCCGTTTATGTGGTGTATCACCTTTATTGACTTGTGTATGTTAACTCATCCCTGAATCCCCAGTATGGAAACCATTTGATCATGGTGGATTATCTTTTTGGTTAGCTAGTATTGTGTTAAAGATTTTAGCATCTTTGTTCATCAGGGATATCAGTCTGTAGTTTTCTTTTTTGATTATGTCCTTTCCTGGTTTTGGTATTAGGGTGATGCTGGCTTCATAGAATGAATTGGAGAGGGTTTCTTCTTTCCCTATCTTGTGGAATAGTGTCAAAAAGATTTCTACCAATTCTTCTTTGAATGTCTGGTAGAATTCTGGTGTGAATCGGTCTGGTCTTGTACTTTCTTTTGTTGTTGGTAATTTTATAGTTCCTATATTGTTTTTAAGAAGTTCACTGAATTCTTGCCCTGAAATGGTCTAGGAATTTGTGTTCCTAATTTCTTTAGACTTTTTTTTTTTTAATGCAACCAATAAACCTATAGGATTGAGAAAAACAACACATTTGTTTGTTCTGCTACCAGATCAAGATTGAATACTTAATATGTACAAAATAGTTATTTTTCACTCTTCAGATAATAGAATAGGCCAGTTTAGCAGGTAAGGAAGTCCAGATGCCTTTAATAGGGTCACATGTTTTGATCCCACATACCTCTGCACCCTGAATTTCAAGAGTGTGGAAACATCAGCTCGTCTCACACAGCTGTGGAATGGGATGCTGCAGGACAAGAAGGGAATCATCACCTCTGACTCCCTGGCCACACAGGTGAGATGACCTTTGTATTAAGTGCACATTTTTAAAATTGATGTTTGGGATGGGCACATTCGCTCACACCTGTAATCCCAGCACTTTGGGAGGTCAAGGGAGGTAGATTGCTTGAGTCCAGGAGTTTGAGACCAAGCTGGGCAAAGTGGCAAAACCCTGTCTCTACAAAAAGTACAAAAATTAGCCAAGTGTGGTGGCATGGACTTATAGTCCAAGCTGCTCAGGAGGCTGAGGCAGGAGGATTGCTTGAGCCTGGGAGGCAGAGGTTGCAGTGAGCTGTCATTGCACCACTGCACTCCAGCCTGGATGACAGAGCCAGACTCTGTTTCAAAAAAATCAAAAACAAAAAATTAAACACTTAAAAAAGGTAAAATGAAATTTCTATTTGCTGAAAATTAGGATTTCATGACCAAGAATCCAAAAACAAATGCTTTGATATCCGGGATCTTGCTGACAAGGGAATGACGGCTCCTCCCAGGATTAGGTAATTCCTCGAGATAGCAAAAGACTGCACTCCTTTCACATATAAAATACCACTCTGGAGCCTAGACTCCAACAGCCTTCTTGGTGAGTATCTTATACTCAGGGATCCGATATACCCGCCCTAATTACCCCAGGACCAGGTACCAGAAAACTAGAGAATACACCTACACCAAAGGGCTGGCTGAAATTATTCCCACCGATCAATCCTATTCCTGTTTACCCAGCCTCCCCTGTTATTTGCCATAGAAACCACAGTGAAAGCTCTTACCCGCACCATCCCGTCACTTCCTCTGCCTTTTAACTTAGCCCGGTGCTTCAACGGTTGCCCCTGTGCTGCATGCCCTACCTCTTGAGAACTGTAACAATCCACATGTTTAATGGTAGGTGATCTGTTGGTCTCACTCTCCCTGAATCACAATAAAAGCTACATTTTAAAACACTCTTTGAATAGAAACCTCAAATTAGGTAAGATGATTATATAATTGTCTGCTTATTCTCCTTAATGGGTGGTGGTGGAGAGGGGGAAGCATTGAGTTCTGGGCATAAAACTCAACACTTTAATGACTGATCATGAGGTTCAATGTTTTTTCTTTGCCTTTGACTCTGTAGGTCAGAACTGCAGGTGTGATAAATTAATTTATTTTTCACCAACCCTGCTGACAATGTTGCTGACCAGCAAGCCCTCAGCCTACAAGGTCTCCATCCAGGTGCCTTTTGATGAGGTTCCAGCTTTCAGAAAAAAAAAATGACCTTGGAGACCAGGATGACAGGAACAAATTCCAAAGCTAATGGATGACCCTTGAGTGCTCCACTGGCCAGAGAAAGGGACTCTCAGAGCCTTAATTTAATAGCTCCAGCTTGCATTCACTAAAGCCTCAAGCAGCTACAACAGATGTCTCAAGATTTCCAAAAAGAGCTGTTGGTAAATGTGATCTATCCACTGATGTAATTGTGCTCATTCTAGCAAAGAAAAACATATATTTGTTTCAAAGAACGTCCATTAGGGAGTGTGCAGCACAATAAACTGTGAAAAATCTCTATTTCTTTTGTGGTTAAAATAAACTAAAATATTGAGTGTCAGTTGCAAGAGGAGAATCAAGACATATTTCTCCGTGTGATCTATTGGGGAAAAATTGGTTTCTGGATGATACAATAAATCCAGACTGGCCTCTGAATTCCAGGACGAACATGAACACATTTCTTAGAAATCTCATCTCCACAATTCCATCAGAAAATGACTTTTGCTTCACCTGCCAGCCAGAAAATTATAGGGTTCAAAACACTCTCATTTCTGCAATAATTTGTAACAACTATGTTAAGTTGCTTTAACTTGTATCTTACTTAGTCAAATGATAGTTAAGTTAAAATCATATTTATCCCAAGCAAAACTGAAATATAATTTCAATGGAAATATAATTAATATGGAGTAAAGACTTGTCCAGTTATTTTATAGAATCATTTCTTGGAAACAGGATTACTGAGTGGAAGATTTTCACAGCCTTTAAGGCTTTTAACCTGTTTTGACCATTTTTCTCATGAAGGCTGTACCCATTTCCCCAGGTGTGTACCTGGGCCTGTTTCTCACCCTTGGACAGATACCTGGGCAGATGCCTCTCTGTATGCATAGCTGCCTCCTTGATTTCAGATTAGCACAAGTTATCATCCCAGAGGCTCCTAACTCCAACAGTGGCCAACTGAAGTATCCTCCGTGAGGAGGAGGTTCCAGCACATGCACTGGTCCGAAGTCAGCCCTCAGCTGCAGGCAAGGAGGCCGGAGTTCCTCCCAGAGTGGAAAAGACTTGATCCAACCCATCCTCCAGGAGCGCTTGAGAACAGGGAAAAAAAAATTAATCCCAGTTTCTTTGATTTCAATGAAGTTCTTGCTTTTTACTCTCCCCTTCCAGTTCCATTTAATGAAAAGGAAAATCGTAATGCCAAGAGGTTAATTTATGTACCACAGCAAGAAAACTACTTTTTTAAGGGAGAACATCAACAATAAATACAACATAGACTTTTCTTGATATCACAGATGTGCCAGGAAGGCAAAAAAGAAATAAAATACGAAAAATTTAAAGACAGGTAATATTGAAGAAGTTCAAATCATTTAACCCTCTAAAATATTCTAATTAAAGTGCCATGTACATGTAGAAGCATGCTTGTATCATCACCGCCCACCTGGTGAGTCTTCACAGTTGAACACGCCTCTGTCACTCAAACTGTGCTGAAGAGATGGAATACACTCAGGGTCTACCTGACTGTCCATAGGCAGCAACTCCCAAAAAAAAGATACATTTTGCTTGTTTGTATTTTATGTAAATGGATTTATACAGTATATATAGGAGGTATACATTCTTGTGGCTCTGGCTTTGTTCATTCCACGTTGTATCTATTCATGTCATTCATACTTTTACACGAAACTTTATTTTATCATTCTTTTTGAGATGGAGTCTCACTCTGTCACCCAGACCGGAGTGCAATGGTGAGATCTCAGCTTACTGCAACCTCTGCCTCCTGGGTTCAAGTGATTCTCCTGCCTTGGCCTCCCAAGTAGCCAGGATTACAGGCACCCACCACCACGCACGGCTGATTTTTGTATTTTTAGTAGAGATGGGGTTTTACTATATTGGCCAGGCTGGTATCAAACTCCTGACCTCAAGTGATCCAGCCGCCTCAGCCTCCCAAAGCGCTGGGATTACAGGCGTGAGCCACCGTGCCTGGCTTTTACGTGCAATTTTAGATTACCCACACTCATTGTTGAATAATCTAATTATATAAGCTATATGTATATAATACTATATATCATTTTATGTATATATACACATATACCACAAACTACCATTTGGAAATTTGGGTAGTTTCTGGCTTCTGGGTGTTAAAATACTGGTTTCTCAAACATTCTAGTACATGAATTTTGGCAAAATTATGCACAAAATTGTGTTGGTAATAGATTAAGGGATGGGGCTGATGGGTAACAGAGTATGTATATGTTTAGCTTTGGTAGGTGCTAACTTTAATAGAGAGTACTGAATAATTTTACAAAGGGATGGTATTAATTTCATTTTTAAAATAATATTGAAAATTTTATTTTACCAATTATTTGCTTGAGTAAACTTATTGCTTATTAGATTTTATTATCTTACCTTGTCCCAGGTATGTGAATTTTCTGAAATCCATATACACACACTTAATACCACTGTGCACTAAACTCTGTTCCTAGAGTAAACGTAATGTCTTTTATGATATATTTCTCTGGAGCTAGATCCTGGCTCTGACTTTCACCAGCTGTGTGATGTTGGGCAAGATATTTAATTTCATTGAGCCAGAGTTCTCATCACTGAAGTTGAGATAATGATGCTTTTATCACAGGTGGTTGCAATGATGAGGTGAGTTGCTGTGTGTGACACTGTTGGAAGAGTGCACGGTGTCTCACCTTGGCTTTATGCGCTTGCTTCTGTTATTTCTTAAAGAAGGAGTTGAATGGAGTTCTTCTAAATAGCAAAGGTGATGCAATGTTCTATGCATTTTTATGGTAGAAAAATGTGAAAATAACATATTTTTCAAAACTTTGACAATGCCCTTTGAAAATACTATTTATACAGGCCAAGAGAAAACACAGTGTTACGGAAAGAACCTGAGTCAGGAGTGAAGGATGTCATGGCCAACTCACCTCTGCCACTGTTGGGGTGACGCCTCCTGCAGTCTCCTTGGTTTCATGTGTGATATGAAAATAAGAAGCCACCAGGGTGTAGGGAGGCGGGGCTGATGCCTACTTGGGTTCTCTTTGGAGGTGAGGATGCAACAGTCCTCGTTCTTAACATTTTGCCCCAAGTTGCAGATACAGTCAGTGACCTAACCAAAAGTCTTCCCCCCTTCTTCTTGTCTCTGGTCAGGTGTTAGGATTAATGCCCTCATCTCCAAGAAGGTAGCCCCAGTCTGTAGGAGATGAATTTTGATTGGATGAAGTCATTTGCTTCAGCCCCTTTTCCTTTGCCACTGCATAGCAGTGGGCATGTAACCTCCAGTGAGGCATAAGAGGAAGTCAGTTGGCAGGTTCTAGGAAAGGCCTGGTCTTTCACAGAAGAAAGGACTACCTGAGGAGAGGTCACCACTTCTGTCCTTCTGTCTTTTGGGCTTTGGAAGCTGTCATGTGTGGGCCTTGGGTCAATGAATACTGAATGATACTGAGGCTGTCCTATGCATTCTGGGATTCCTGTGTGTTTTCCCCCTTCGTCTCATCTAAATCCCAGGAACTCGTGATGTTCTGGGCAAAAGGGATGTGGGATAGAGGGGAAGCTCCTTCTTTTCCATTCTTGATCTGTCTCTGAGGACGTTTGCTGTTTTTTTTCTTTCCCACTTCCCAGGCAGATGTCTTCTGTGTCTTCTTTTTCATCTATTGGAGGGTTGCCTTTGCATCTCTTGGCCTCTATTTCTACCCTACTATCTTTCTTAGTAACATAGAAACTATCCTACTGTTCTCACAAGATGCTGGTTTCCAGAAAACCCAATGGACTAGGCTGAGACAAAAGATGCTCTGTCACGCTGTCTCAGGTTCATCTGCAAAGACACACATAGGACCCAGCCACCTCTATCCCTGGATTACGTCACCGAAGTCCATTTCAGCTCTACTTGTAATCTACCCAGGAAAGGAAATACCCACATTGTCTGCACTTAGATGTCCTGAACTTATCTCTCCTTCTTCCTTTGGAGGTAGGTCAAAGAAGTCAGACCAAGACAGATTTTTAGGGTTTAAAACCAGGCTGGGCTGTGGCGAGCCATGATCACACCACTGCACACCAGCTTGGGCAATGGAGCAAGACCCCGTCTCAAAACAAAATGAAACAAAGCAAATCAAAGCAAAACAAACAAACTGGAAAAGAAAGGTTCTTGATTGTATGGAGCTTTGCAGCAGCTGCTGGAGAGAAGAAAAAGAAAAAGGAAAAACTGTGTAGAGATCCGTTATTCTGATAAACATTCCATATCTGGAATCTGCCAATCTCCTTGTGAATTATTTATATCTTGGTCTGATTTTGCAGCTCGTTTGAAATGTTTGCTTAATTTTCCCAGTGATAAGAACATAAAACATCTCCCTGGGGAAACTCTTAAGAGTTGGCTTGGAAATCAAGGATGTCTGTGTAGGGGTCCACATTTGTGTTTGGATGTATAGTCTTAAATATTTATGAAAGTATTAATACATTAATCTTTCTTTGCTACTGGTATTAGATGGTAAGACCAGACTTCTAGCACAGACTTTCCTTTGGCCTTAATCACCTGAAAGAAAAATTGTATTTCCTGTTTCCTCTGTGGAACAAGAAGCAAAATTCTAAAGAGGAAAAATAATTGCCCTCTTGACTCCAGACTTTCCCCACAAGGAATCTTCTCCCGATTAAGTTTTTAAAGAAGAGTTACTGCAGCCTTTCTGGGTGTCTTCCATTTAATTTCCTCCCTCCTTGTGTTTTCCCGGCATTCTAATTTGCGAGCTGTCTGCTTCCAAGCAGTTGATTCCCCTAGAAGCCCCACGACATGCATCACTCCCTGCCAGAGTTCCCAGATAACATACAGGATGGGCAGTGAGATCTGAATTTCAGATCAACCATGAATACATTTTTAGTACAAGTATATCCCAAATATTTCATGGGGACGTACTTACATTAAGGAAAAAAAAAAATCATTGAATCTGTCAGTAGTAAGCCCTGAATTTGGGGAAAACAGAGCATAGAGTTGACGTGGCCTTGAGGAAGCACGTTTGCTGGAGAAAGAGAAGGAGAGCAAGGGGTTAGGTGGGCATTTTCGATTGGACAGATTGAGTGATTTCATCCATCTCTGCTCACTGCCTAATGAATACATGAGGGAAACAGAGAAAGGGAGGTTTGCTCAGTTTGCTGTGTCCATCTTTCATGCTTTTCCCTGGTTCCTCTACCTAATACCATTCATTTGCTAAAACAGAGGACAGCCAGAGGCAATATTTAGAGTATCTGGATAGCTGCTTCTGTGGAAAGAGTGATCACTCTCTCGTTTCTGCTCTCTAGCTGAGCCTTGTTTGTGGACCCAAAGTAGGTGATGTCTCAGATTTATACATTTTTCATTTACTAAAATGTTACTAAAGTGTGCTTTTCTTCTGCCCCATAAGGCTTACTTCTCTCCACTCTCTTATGGTGCTGGATCTTTTCATAAGCACACATGTGATTTTTGTGCACCCGACTGTTTGACTCACCTGTGAATGAGAAAATAACTAGACAGGGCTGGTATGTTGCTACCAACAGGTCTAAAGAATCTACTTGGGTGAGCTGGTCATTGTGTATTCACACAGCCCTGGTGGTCTCGGGGTGGAGAAGGATGTGGGTGGACAGTGGTTCCTCTGCTTGGCGGCTCTGCTGCAGTCAGCTCAGCTCTCTGCATCTGGCTCGGATGCGGTCTCTTCCCCAGGGTGGTAGACCACGTGGTCATGCCAAGACCCTTCTGCTACGTCAGGGGGAGCACTGGCCACACGGTGTCTGCCTCCGCATGGTCTCCTGGCTGCACTTGCCTGGAAGTGTCCATCAGTTCCTGCTTCACCAGCTACTGATTTGCTAAAGAAGTGGACTCCCCAGAAACAAGTGCCCCCTCCCTTGAGTGTCTGCTCCTTTCTCATGCTCTGATATAGATTAGATGCCCCCTCCAAATCTCATGTTGAATTGCAGTCCCCACTGTTGGAGGTAGGCCTGGTAGGAGGTGATTGGATTATGGGGGCAGATCCTTCATGACTTGGTGCTGTCTTCACAATAGTGAGTTCGTTCTCGCACTCTCTGGTCATTAAAAAGTGTGTGGTCTCCTCACACTCTTGCGCCCATTCTTGCCATGAGAGACACCTGTTCTCCCTTCTTCTTCTGCCATGAGTAAAAGCCCCTCAAGGCCTCCCCAGAAGCTGAGCAGATGCCAGCACCATGATTTCCTGTACAGCCTGCAGAACTGTGAGCCAATTAAACATCTCTTCTGTATAGATTACTCAGTCTTTCAGGTATTTTTTATAGCAGTGCAAGAACAGCCTAAACATGCCCCTTCCCCTCCAAAGTGGGGCAGGACCATGGGCTCTGCCCTGATAGCTGCTCTGGCTAATACCCTTCTAAATGCACACACCTGAAACATTTATCCAAACTGGCTGAAAAAAAAAGAAATCATTTTTTATAATGTATTTTTCTGGTACCTACAGAAGAATAAAATGTTGCCTCTGATAACGGCTGTCCTACTCCCTGGGAAACACTTTTGTTCAGATCAACTTGCATAACAGTCCTATTGCTGAACCCATGCCTGCTGGGGAGAGGGGTGGAATTGCATTTATCGGCTATACCTGTGCGGTGTACCTCCTTTTTGGCAGTGTTTTCTCCCCCTCTCCTCTCTGCTTCCCCCTCTTCTCTCTATCAAGGTCCCAAAATCACCTTTAGATAAAATCAGACTTGCTCCAATTCAGCACCAGGAAGATTCTGTCCAACGATTTCCCTGCCTGGATCTTATTTCAGCTCCTCCTGCGCTCCAGTTATGATCATGTCAACTAAATGATACCCTCCCTTCTTCTTCTGCACTAGAGCTGAACCTGTGTTTGTTCCAGGTGCCACTGTGTTTGAAATAGTGCCAGCGTATTTTTAATAACAACCCTTAAAACTGTTTCTGTGTGACATATCCTCTCTTATCGATAACATGACAGGCTGCCTGTGGAAATGCTTAGATTTTTCACATATTTTTGGTGAATTTTCCCTTGTTGCTCTAACGGACACTCTCAGATCGCAGTGTTATTTCAGTTGTTTGAGGCACCTCCATACTGTTCTCCATAATGACTGTACCAATTTCCATTCCCATTAACCACAGACGGAGTCGCTTTCCTCTACCTCCTCGCCAGCACCTCTCTCTTGTCTTTTGGATAATAACTATCCTAACAGGTGAGAAGTGGAATATCATTGTGTGCCAAGAATACGCAATGGAGAAAGGAAAGTCTCTTCAATAAACGGTTTGCAGTAAATCGGTTATGCCCATGCAAGTAAATGAAATCCGATCCTCATCTTACACCATATAAAAATTAACTAGAAATGAATTAAAGACGCACATGTAGACTCTAAAACAGTAAAATGCCTAGGAGAACACATAGGAAAAAAAGCTCTTTATAGTGGCCTTGGCAATGATTTTTTTCTCCCTTTGGACCCCAAACAAAGGCAACATAACATGAAAAGCGTAGACCATAAAATAATAAACAAGTGAGACCACATCAAACCGAGAAGCTGCTGCACAGCAAAGGAAACAACCAGCACAATTCATAAAATCAGTGGTCCAGTCCTTCAACCTCTCTTTTCATTTTCTCATGGATAAAGTGGCTCTCGATATCCCAGTCCTGGAGGTCTCAAAGGTGGCGATGGGTGTGAGAGTTTCGCAAAGGGAAGTCCAGGTATTTGCTGTGGTGGCGAAGGTGATGTGAAAATGCTAACGATCATCTGGTGACCTTGGATGCTTCTGTGCTTGGTTGGTTGCTCTCCATGTGCCCGCACTGCAATCGCTCCCTCTATGAGTGCACACCACACGAACGACATCTCCTTGTTCAACAGAAAGTGTAGTCTTAGGACTTCTGGTCTGAGAAGTTGTTTCTAAAACCTGGCATTGGGATTCTTCAGATTTCACACCCTTTATCAACTACATTGTTGCAGTCAAAATAATTCGGGTTATGTTCTGGTGACTCTCTATCTCCAACATCCCAGAGACATAGAGCCTCACCACAAAGGTTGATTTCTCCTTTATGCTATGTACCAACTGGGTATAGGCCCTGAGTTCTCTGTGCCACGTTGGCCCCACCCCAGGACCCTGGCTATGGCAGCAGCTGTGTTGGAAAACACAGGTATTCACAGCAGAATGAAAGAGGAAAGGTAGCAAAGAATGCATGGGACACTTTTGTGCTCATTTCCTTGGTCGATGCAAGTCATGCAACTATCCTTAATTTCAAGAGGATTGGGAAGGGCATTCCTACCATGTGCCTGGGGGAGAGAGCCAGACAGAATGTGTCCCAAAGACAATCACACTCAAAACAATTGCCCCTAACAAAGGGTGCAGCTTGGAGCTGACTTTCTCCACCCCACTCTTCACCTGAGCTGGACAGCAAGTTTGTCATGGATAAATGATATCTCAGGAGGGTTCAGCTGCCTTGGCAAAGTGAAAAGTAAGACAGATGACATCCTGAGTTTGTTTTCCGTATCCTAGATCTCTCCCCTCTGTGCAGCTGCAATGGGCACACATAGTCACACTGACCTTGTATCTAATGAGGGCACCCAAAATAGTATCCCAAGCAGGACTCCTCAAAAGCTGCAGCTGCATAGGCCAGAAGAAAAGGTTGCCATGGAGTTGGGGTTAGAGAAAGGAGTCAAGGCCATCATGCTGAGGAATGTAGATTGGGGACCTTCATTGTGTGATTTTGAAATAGTAACTAGAAAGAGCTTGCCCCATCTGTGAGCTTTTGCAAGCAAACATGTGAGATGCATTTGACAAAGGAATAAAACAATGGAAGTTTCTGCTAAATTACATAATCTCCCTTGAAATCACTGTAATTGTGGCTTCAAGATCCCCGAATGACCTTCTGTGGTTGTCACCTGCCTCTGATTAATCTGCAGTAAACAATGGCTAGCTTTGATAAATCAGGCCAGATATGCTGCCCTGAAATTAAATAGAAAACAAAAGAACTTGGAGATGTGATCATTGTGCCAGTGGGGATGAAAGATACGCCTTACTGCCCACAACAGGGGGATGGTTCTTGAAGCTGCCTGTGGCCTTAAGGAAATCTAATATGGTTAGGGTTTGTGTCCCCACCCAAATCTCATCTTGAATTATAATCCCATGTGTTGAAGGAAGAACCTGGTGGAAAGTGATTGGATCGTGGGGGCAGTTTTAAAACCCTGTGCTGTTCTAATAATTGTGAGTGAGTTCTCACAAGATTTGATGGTTTTATAAGTTTGGCAAGTTCCTCCCTGGCTCGCTCTTCTCTCTCCTGCCACCATGTGAAGAAGGTCCTTGCTTCCCCTTCACCTTCCGCCATGACTGTAAGTTTCCTGAGGCCTCCCCAGCCATGCTGAAGTGTGAGTCCATTAAACCTCTTTTCTTTATAAATTACGCAGTGTCAGGTATTTCTTCATAGCAGTGTGAGAAGGGACTAATACCTAGTCCTTCTTTTCTTCTATGTGGTTCTGAAACTATGTAATTCAATGCACTCTTACTAAATCCACATTAAAATGATGCTTGGCCCAGTGGGTCGACATCATGCTATAAATCCTCTAGGGAAAAGTGTTTGACTGGAATACACAGTTTTCCTCACTGGCAACAATGTGCTTTAAACCTTTGAGGCATTCCTTTCCTGCTTTCCAAAAATGTCCATTCACTTTGTGTCACATTTGTCTTCTTTGGTAAACCAGCTCTTTGTCCATTACATCATTTGCATTAGTAAACTCCTTGGACTGGTCACTTCCATCTTTAATTTCACGTCATTTTAAACACTTTGTAGCACATTGGACATTGCTATAAGTTGAATTTCTTCTGTCAGAGAAAATGATGTAAAGTCACAGAGGTAATTTCAATGTATAAAATCAAAGTTGGAATCTAAGTAAGTCAGAATTTTTATTTACAAAAAAAGGAGAAAGTACTGTTTAGCATGGTTGCCCTTTTTTAGTGACACTCTCTTGAGTCCTGAAGCAGTCTTTCTGAGAAAAAGGAATTTCTTTTCTTTCCTGTAAGAGCTACTGTCACAACTTGTACACATAAAACAGAAAAAGTCAAATGAATCAGTCCATTCTTTTCTAAGCTCCTTATATCGTCTTCAAAGATCATCAAACAGTTTTAGAAAAACCCACATAGGTTCTTGTTTCAAAGTTATACTTTTCTGTATCCTCATTCTCAATGTATTTACAGACTAGAGAAGGATGTTCTCCTTGCCACGTACTTTGGACACATATTATGGCACACTGACATCTTAATATCATTTTGTGTAATTTTTTGGGTACATGTGTAAGAAGGCTATCTTCTTTCATTTTTATTAAGTTAGAAAAAAAGAAAAGCAAAAACATAGAAAGTACTTCTGCAAATGTTGAGGAAACTAAAAATTGACTAAACATTTTTAGGATTAAAGCCTCTATGTCATAGGTAAGTAAATAATAGTAAATAATATTTATTTATTTATTTATTTATTTATTTGAGACAGAGTCTCGCTCTGTTGCCTAGGCTGGAGTGCAGTGGCACAATCTCGGTTCACTGCAAGCTCCGCCTCCCGGGTTCATGCCATTCTCATTCTCCTGCCTCAGCCTCCTGAGTAGCTGGGACTACAGGCCCCTGCCACCAGGCCTGGCTAATGTTTTGTATTTTTTTTTTTAAATAGAGAGGGGATTTCACTGTCTTAGCCAGGATGGTCGCGATCTGCTGATCTCATGATCCACATGCCTCAGCCTCCCAAAGTGCTGGGATTACAGGCGTGAGCCACCGCTCCCAGTCAGTAAATAATATTTCTTTTTAGCAGTATTATGTACAAAATGTTTAAGACTTTAACAGATAATAACTATTTTTTTTTTGCTAAGAATTTACAGACTGAGTGAAATTTGTCAACATTTATATTTGCACACTGGCTGAATCTGTAGATAAATGAGTAAAATCTAGTTGGTATTTTGACAAGATGCAAAAATAAATCTGTTCTCTTATGATTTCTATAGCTTTGTTAAAATCTTCACATTGCACAAATTCAAACTATACTACAGGGATATACAGTAACCAAAACAGCATGGTCCTGGTGTGGAAACAGACACACAGACCAATGGGACAGAAGAGAGGGCCCAGAAATAATGCCACACACCTACAACCATCTGCTCTTCAACGAAGCTGATAGAAACAAGCAGTGGAGAAAGGACTTCCTTCAGTAAGTGGTGCTGGGATAACTGGCCAGCCATATACAGAAGATTGAAACTGGACCCCTTCTCTAAACGACACACAAAAATCAACTCAAGATAAATTAAAGACTTAAATGTAAAACCTAAAACTATAAAAACCCAGGAAGATAACCTAGGAAATACCAGTCTGGACAGATGAATTAACAAAGATTTTACGACAAAGATGCTGAAAGCAATCGTAACAAAAGCAAAAATTGACAAATGGAATCTAATCAAACTAAAGAGCTTCTGCACAGCTAAAGAAACTATCAACAGTGTTAAACAACCTACAGAATGGGAGAATATTTTGGCAAACTACGCACTTGACAAAGGTCTAATATCCAGCATCCATAAGGAACTTAAACAAATTCATACGAAATAACAACCCCAATAAAAAGTGGGCAAAGGACATGAACAGACACTTTTCAAAAGAAGAAATGCACGCAGTTAACAAACATATGAAACAATGATCAGTATCACTAATTATTAAAGAATGCAAATTAAAACCGGTTAGATACTATCTCACACCAGTCAGAATAGCTTTCATTAATAAGTCAAAAAATAACAGATGCTTGCGAAGTTGAAGAGAAAAGGGAACACTTATATATTGTTCATAGAAGTGTAAATTAGTTCTACCATTGTGGAAAGCAGTATGGCGATTCCTCAAAGAGCTCAAAACAGAACTACCATTCGACACAGCAATCCTATTACTGAGTATATACCCAAGGAATAGAAATCACACCTCCATAAAGATACACACACACATGTTTTTACTGCAGCACTGTTTACGATAGCAAAGACATGGAATCAACCTAAATGCCCATCAATGATAGACTAGATAAAGAAAGTGTGTACATGTATACCATGAAACACTATGCAGCTGTAAAAAAAGATGTCCTTTGCAGGAACATGGATGGACCTGGGCCACTGTCCTTAGCAAATTAATTATCCTTAGCAAATTAACAGAGTAACAGAAAACCAAATACCATGCGTTCTCATTTATAAGTGGGAGCTAAATGATGAGAACCAATGACACAAAGAAGGGAACAAGAGAAACGGTCTACTTGAGGGAGAAGGTTGAGAGGAGGGAGAGGATGAGGAAAAATAAGTGTCAGGTACTAGGCTTCGTATCTGGGTGACAAAATGGTTTGTATACCAATCCCCTGTGACATAAGTTTGCCTGTATTAACAAACCTGCACATGTACCCTTGAACCTAAAATAAAAGTTGAAAAAAATCTTCAATAAAACCAAGAAAACAATTTGAAACTATTTTTTAAAGCAAACTGCAGGGCCAGGCAAGGTGGCTCATGTCTGTAATCCCAGCACTTTGGGATGCTGAGGTGCCTGGATCATTTGAGATCAGGAGTTCAAGACTAGCCTGGCCAACATGGCTAAACCCCATCTCTACTAAAAATACAAAAAGTCACTGGAAAGTAGTGGTGCACACCTGTAGTCCCAGCTATTCCAGAGGCTGAGGCAGGAGAATTGCTTGAACCCAGGAGGTAGAGGTTGTGGTGAGCAGAGATAGTGCCATGGCACTCCAGTCTGGTGATAGAGTAAGACCCTGTCTCAAAATAAATAAATAAAATAAAGCAAACTGCATCAGAGCTGGGGGGAACATTTTTCTGTTGTGATTTTAACCCATCATTTGATACACTGCAGAAAGCATGATAAAATCAGTTCTACAGACAAAGAGCTAATATATCTGGTATTGAAATTTTGTTGTTTGCCTAAAGGACATGTTAGTTGCAATCTCTGACATAGAAACTGCAGCTTTGTTCAGTCCTAGTACAATTATGGGGATGGTATGTTGATATATGTATGCTTGTGTGGTTTGCCAAGCGAATTCAGTGGCCACTATTTTCACTTGAGCGTCGGTGGCTCCTGAAAGACAAAAATACCTTTGATTGATGTGGACGTACTTGCCTGGCTCATCTTGGACTTGGGAGATGGAATTTCCATATGCATTCTGATATCCTCTTCTCTACCACGCCCAATCCCAAATCCTTTTCTGCATATTGTGCAGTATGCTTCTTGCTAATAATTCCAATCCCAAATCCTTTTCTGCATATTGTGCAGTATGCTTCTTGCTAATAATTTACCTGCTAATCCACCTTTTCTTGGTGATGTCTTGTCATATGGTGTTTGTATTGCAATTGTTATTCTTATCATCTAAACTCTTGAAAAAAATAGTCATAATTTTCACATTGTTAAAGAATGAATACTAAACTATAGTTACCTTGACACAAAGAACAGCAGTTACTCTACAGGCAAAGTCAAAGATGGGCTGGTAACATCACGGGGACAACACACTTCCAGTTGTACACTTCAGTCTCATCACTCAGAGTGATGTGAAGATGCTGCTTCGAGTCCTAATTTTTCAGAGCAGACTTGGGGTTTTGTACTTTTCTCCTAACCTTGTGTACTTATTGCCAAAAATCAGGACATTTTCTGTCCTGTGGGAGAGATTTTCTGGGATGTGGGACTTTTACTGCTTATACTGGGACAACTCTGCACAGATAGGGATGGTTCATCACCCCAGGAACTACACGATGGAAGAGAGCTGTCTTGCTCACATCAGACCTAACTGAGAAATAAACCTTAACTGTGTCAAGCTACTGATTATTCAGGGTTTGTCTGCTGAGAAAGAGGATATCTCACCTTTACTATTGCCAAACACCTCTTTCTTTCTACTACCTTTCTCCAAGTCCAAGCAACCCATGTAGACATGGCCATTATTCGGACATCAAAATACAAGGATAGCACCTGTGAGCTTAAGCCAAAGGATGTTATCAAGTAAGAGAAATTTAAGTTTCCAAACTCTAAAGTAGGCAGTGTGCCTTCTAAATGCCATTTCTCCAGTCCCAAGGAGAAATGAAGCTACCTGGGCTAGATGTGATGAATTATACTCACATAGGATAAGCAGGTTTAATAAATCATAAGGAACTTTTACCAATGGTGGCTGTACTTTGAATTAAACTAGAGCCAGCAGACTGACATTTCATACACCTTAAATTAAGAATAATGGGTTCTTCTTTAGCCAGCTACATAGTAGATAATATACAATATCAGACCCCAGATGGATTTTATAAATGATTGATTTTTAATTCCTGTAGTTTACTTCAAACATTTCTTGAGTGGCTTCTGTGTTTGAGAGACTGCGACAAACCATGGTGACTTAGAAGTAAATGATGCACTCTCCTTTTTCTCTCTGTCTCTGTTTTTTCTCTCTTTCTAATATGAATATGCATGAGAAATAATATAATAATATATATTTCTTTATATGTATAATATATATGCATATATAAACACATGTGTGCACATTTAAGGTAAAATTCGCATTATATAAAATTGACCATTAACCATTTTCAAGGGAACAGTTAAGCAGCATTTTGTGTACTCACAATGTTATACAACCATCTCCTCTGTAGAACTCTAAGACATTTTCAGCATTCTAAAATAAAACCCTGTTCCTCTCAAGCAATCATTCCACATTCTCCTCTCCTTCCAGCCCCTCCTAACCACTAATCTACTTTCTGCTCCTATGAATTTACCTATTCTGGACCTTTCAAATAATGGAATCACATACTATGTGTCCTTTTGTGTCTGAGTTCCATCATTTGCATAATCCCTGTCAGGTTCATCCATATTCCACCATGTATTCAAGCAAAAACTTGTACATGAATGTTCCTTGTAGCACTATTAATGCTATAGCCAAAGCAGCCCAAATGTCCACCAGCTGATCAATAACTAAACAGAATGGAGTATAATCACACAATGAAATATTATTCAAGTAACTTATTTTTTAAGTGAAAGACCAATGCATAAAAAGATGGTTTAGATAAATTTGAATATTGCTATCATTAAACATGGGGTTCTGTGGTAAGCTGGAGGAGGAATACTAAATACAGCCACGGGATTCTGAGGTAATTTATATCCTTACAGTGATTTCAGTGGGAGGGACACATAATTGTGCCAAGACAGAAGGCAAGCTTTAAGCTTATTTTTTCCCACAGTGTTTTATTTTAATGTTTTTAATCTTCTTTTACTGTTGAAACATTATATGTTCCCATTTCTCAAGTATCAAATGCAGTTCTAATCAAAGAATGGAACAATGATCAAATAGTATACTTCTCCTTTAGAATATGGTTTCATAGATTTCAAATTTGGAATGTTTATAGTGCACAAAAAATGTGAAGATGTATGGATAATATTAAATCTGTGTTAAAACGATGCAGAATCTAAACCTTTGTTAACATTATTAATATATAAAGAGCTTTAGCAAATCAAAACCAACATATATACACACACAGAACACAGACAAACATTTCATCCAAGAAGAAACATACATAAGCAATAAACAGATGTGAAAATAAACCCTACCACTACCAAAGACAAAAACATTATAAAGATAGATATTATCTACATGATAGGTTTTTAAAACAAAAAACAAGTTTGTGTTAGGAAAATTGTCAGGGGACATGCTTTCATAAGCTGTTGGTAATCTTGTCAATTAGTACAATTTTACAAAGCATTTTTGCAATATGTATCAACAATTTTAAAGTTTATTATTTTTGCAAATAAATGTGGTTACTTTGTTAGTATCAATGCCGAGAAGTGGTAATGAAGATCAAAGATAATAAATTTTTAAATTGTTGATGTGTATAAGTGTTTTTTACACTTCTGCACTGTTTATAACAATGAAAAATTGGTTACCATCTAATAATCTATGCAAAATAAGTTAATCAGAATTTGCAAAATGGTAGTCCTTGAAGGATATCTAGCATGCAAACTTGTTTTCTATGGCCACATCAGTGATTTAACACGAACAGATAGCCTAGATTAATTCATCTTTTTTCTCACATGAAGTTACAGAATTTTGGCGCCTCTTGGAAGATTAGAATATCTAGTATCACTGCATTTAGACATGTAAGAAAAAACAAAATAAAAACCTATGTCCCTGCTCAGTGACTCACGATTGTAATCCTAGCATTTTGGGAGGCTGAGATGAGAGGAAGGATCACTTGAGCCCAGAAGTTTGAGACTCGCCTGGGTAACATAACAAAACTCCGTATCAATAAAAAACACCAAAATTAGCCCAGCGTGGTGGTGTTCGCCTGTAGTCGCCAGACACTTGGGAGGCTGAGGTGGGAGGATCACTTCAGCCTGGGAGGTGGAGGCTGCAGTGAGCCCTGAACACAGCACTGCACTCCAGCCTGGGTGATCAAGTGAGGGCCTATTTCAAAATAAAAAAAAAAATTAAAACTTTAAAAAATTCTACTTCTAAGTGGCAACTGCCCACCCTCCACTCAGTATCAATCCCTTGGTTCTCCATAGCACCCACTGTTTCCTATTGGACTTGATCCAGGTTCTTCAACCTTGCCCTTTATCTGCCTAAGTTCTGAAGGTGTTTGAATCCATGACTTTTGGATCAAATAAAGACTCCAATAATTAAATTCTACTCACCTATTATAAATGATCAATCACAAAATCTTTAGCAACATTAAAAGATGTGCATAATGCAGTAATAGGTGGCAAAGAGTTTCAAGTTGTTATGTATAATTAATCCTACTTTGCCCTCAAATTATATTTATTTAAAAATTGACTGAAGGCTGGGCATAGTAACTCACGCCTATAATCCCAGCACTTTAGGAAGCTGAGGCTCAGCAGATCACCTGAAGCCGAGAGTTTGAGACCAGCCTGGTCAACATGGTGAAACCCCATGTCTACCAAAAATGTAAACATTAGCCAGGCCTCTGGTGTACCCATAATCCCAGCCACTCAGGAGGCTGAGGCAGAAGAATTGCTAGAATCTGGGAGGTGGAGGTTGCAGTGAGCTGAGATCTCACCACTGCACTCCAGTCTGGGGAACAGAATGAGACTGTCTCAAAAAAAATTAATTAATTAAAAAGTAAAATTAAAAAATAAAAAATCACTGAAAATATTACATCCAAATTTTTACAGAGCTTACCTCTGACTCTCAAAAGAGTTATTGATTTTAATGATTTTGTGGGGGAGTTTAATTTGTGTTTTCCAAAATTTCTAGAATAAAAATGTATAAATTTCATAGCAACACAAATAAAACTTCCAAAAACTCTAAACCACTGAATTCGAGTTACATACAATAAAAAATGAATGATCTTTTGAAATAAGGTCACCAGGCAGCTTCTAAAGAGGCCTCTTTTGCAAAGAAATTTACAGACACGTTATCTGACCTATTGCTGATTGGAGAAGGCACAGCACTGGCCAGTAGTAACTTCCGTGACCATGGAAATGTTTTACGCCTGTGCTGTCCAGTGAATGAGCCACTAGCCGCAGGTGGCTACTGAGCACTGAGTTTCAGTTTTATTTAATTGAAATTCATTTGATATGGTTTGGATCTGTGTTCCCACCCAAATCTCATATTCAATTGTAATCCACAGTGTTGGAGGTAGGGCCCGGTGGGAGGTGATTGGATCCTTCAGGGATGGTTTAGCACCATCCACTCAGTGGTGCTGTGCTCATCACGACGAGTGAGTTTCGAGAGCTCTGGCTGTTTAAACGTCGATAGCGCTGGCCTAGAAGGTCATCAGTCTCTAAGGTTACGTTCCCAGCCACCCTTCATGTTTTGTGAATCAAAGGAAACCACAGCAAACGGTATCCTCTCAAACACAGCCAGGTTTCAGAGTATAATTTTAATAGGAAACATGTTGAAAGAGAGACCATGTTTTAGGACTTCTTTTAAATGGGAAGGCTATATAATAAAATCGATTGAAAGCTAGCATTAACATTTCACAAAACAACAGTCTGAATAAACGGCAACCTTAACACTAGGCTGCAGACTCAGAAACCTGGGGCCAAAAGGTGTACACCAGCTTACTCATTAGGGGAGACTTTCTGTTTATAGAACACGGACTGAAGACACGGTAGAAAAAAATGCTTGAGTGATTAAAAGCCATTTTCCAAGGGATTTTTCAGTCCCTATGAAGACGAGAGAACCCATTTACTCTCAGGGTGGGTTTAACTTCATACTCTGGACTTGAGTCCCATCAGATTATATAGAAAATGTGACCATGACTAGCATGAAGTGTCGCTGCTAATTATGGGGCAGAGAATGGTCCCCCCTGTGTCTGGAAAATGCAGTGAGCTCGTGATGCTGTGTTGTCAACACAGGAATGCAACAAACAACTTTTTGTCACAAAGTTTCTTACTTGTTTTCTTTATATATATGTGTGTGTGTGTGTGTGTGTGTGTGTGTGTGTGTGTGTGTGTGTGTGTGTGTGTATATATATATATATATTTTTTTTTTTTTTTTTTTTGAGACAGAGTCTCACCCTGACACCCAGGCTGGAGTGCAGTGGTGTGACCTTGGCTCACTGTAAGCTCCACCTCCTGGGTTCAAGTGATTCTCCTGCCTTAGCCTCCCGAGTAGCTGGGACTACAGGCATGCACCACCATGCCTAGTTAATTTTTGTAATTTTAGTAGAGATGGGGTTTCACTATGTTGACCAGGCTGGTCTCAATCTCTCAGTCTAGTGATCCACTGGCCTTGGCCTCCCAAAGAACTGGGATTACAGGCATGAGCCGCCACGCCCGGCCACTTCTTACTTGTTTTCATACTCTGATGAGTCTCTGGACTGGAAAAGGGATATTTTGTAAAACCCTCTCTACATATTGCTCTAAAAAATAGTGAATATACTTCAGACAGTGAGGGAAAAATAAAATGGAGAAAACATACTTATCTGTAGCAGAAATTCTTTCACATCCTTGAAGTTTCTCTTTTCATCATAAAGATAGACTCAAGCCTAATTGACAAGACGAGGTCCTGGTGCTGCGGCTCACTCCTGCAGTCCGAGCTCCTCAGGAGGCTGATGCAAGAGGATCGTTTGAGCCCAGAAGTTAAAGACTGGAGTGAGCTATGATCCTGCCACTGCACTCCAGCCTGGGTGACAGACTGAGACCCTGAAGAAAGAAAGAAAAGAAAGAAAGTAAGAAAGAGAGAGAGAGAGAGAGAGAGAGAGAGAGAGAGAGGGAGAGAGAGAAAGAAAGAAAGAAAGAAAGAAAGAAAGAAAGAAAGAAAGAAAGAAAGAAAGAAAGAAAGAAAGAAAGAAAGAAAAAGAAAGGAA
>NW_012112586.1:5556532-5561460 GCF_000951035.1 Colobus angolensis palliatus
GAAGGAAGGAAGGAAGGAAGGAAGGAAGGAAGGAAGGAAGGAAGGAAGGAAGGAAGGGAGGGAGGAGAGAAAGAAGAAAAAGATGGATCAAGGACAATAGTGATGTCAGTAGCACATGACTCCTCCTGGGTTCTAAAGTGGTCACTGCTACCCACAGGGACCTTCCCCTCCTTCTGTGTCCCCGGCTGAACTTCTGGGCATGTGCCCTGTTTGTTGGAGATGCCACAGCCACTGTTCGTGCTAATTTGTGTTACCTGCAAATAGGTCTCTGCTTATTGTGTCCTTGCTACCTGCCAACAACAAAAATAAAGGTGGCATTATAGTCCTGTTGTTAGCTTTTTGAGTCTTGGACACAGAGCGGACTGGGTGCAATCCTTTGTGTGAGAGGCGGGATGGGGAGGATTTAGGTATAGTCCTGAGACCTGTGTTTCTTTTAGATCCCTGTCCCAATCACAGACACATTCACCTCCCTCCCTGGAGATGACCCAGACGGTGTCCAGCTTCCTTAGGAGGAACTCAGGCCCCTTGACGATGCTCTAGTGAGCTCATGGTGGATTTGGAGATCTCATTGGAGGAGGCTTGAAAAGTCTGAAATTGTCCTTGATTCTTAAACAATGCTTGCTAAGCCATACCCCCCAATCTGAAATTCTTGAGGGAGCTTTTTATCTTCTAAGACAGCGCTTGTCCTTGAAATTTTGTCATGTTTCTAACAATAAGACAGAAGAGCAAGCAACTTTCTTTTACATTTAGTAAGTGATTGTGTTGCCAAACTTCTCCAAGAATTATATTTTATTTAAACATTTTAGTTGTGTGTTACAGCATATGGCTATTTATATGTTAATTACACATTGCTGTATGACATTTTTCCCCAGCAGAATTGAAAAAGTTGTAAGTTTGCTGTTTCCACTTATTCCATAAGACTTCAGCTGAAAAAGGGAAATCGTCGGTAAATCAAGGAATAATTAATTTTAATAGAATTCATTTCCAACCATCGTCTTCTCTCCATTCAACAACCTTTTTTACGAACTAATGGATTCTAATGAAAATATTCAACTGTTGGGAAATATGCTTGTGTATTATCTCTGTTTAATAGTAAAGGAGAACCTCGTGGTTAATCTCCTAAAATCTGGGTTTATCGTGTTCAGTGAGAAATGATGATCACTTCAAAGCTCCATTAAAAAAACCCAAGCCCAGGCCAAGCGTGGTGGCTCACACCTGCAATCCCAGCACTTTGGGAGGCTGAGGCGGGCAGATCACTTGAGGTCAGGAGTTGGAGACCAGCCCAGCCAACATGGTGAAACACCATCTCTGCTAAAAATACAAAAATTATCTGGGCATGATGGTGCTCACCTGTAATCATAGCTACTCGGGAGGCTGAGGCAGAAGAATCGCTTGAACCCAGGAAGTGGAGGTTGCAGTGAGCCAAGATCGTGCCACTGCACTCCAGCCAGGGCAGCAGAGCAAGACTGTCTGAAAATAAAACCAAAACCAAACAAACAAAAATAAAAATAAAACAAAAATCCCCAAGCCCAGTGGAAAACAGGGTGCGATCTTCTTCTTTTTTTTTTTTTTTAAATTTTAACTTTTATTTTACATTGAGGAGTACATGTGCAGGTTTGTTATATAGGTAAATCCATGTCATGGGGGTTTGTGGGTTTGTTGTAAAGATTATTTTATCACCAAGTTATTCAGCCTAGTACCCAATAGTTATTTTTCTGCTTCTCTCCCTCCTCCCAGCCTCCACCCTCAAGTAGGTCCCACTGTCTGTTGTTCCCCTCGGTGTGTCTATGAGTTCTCATCATTGAGCTCCCACATATAACTTAGAACATGCAGTATTTTGTTTCTGTTCCTGCATTCGTTTGTTAAAGATAGTGGCCTCCAGGTCAATCCATGTTGCTGCAAAGGACATGAGCTCATTCTTTTTATGGCTGCATAGTATTCCATGGTGTATATGTACCACGTTTTCTTTATCCAGTGTACCATCGATGGCCATTTAGGTTGATTCCATGTTCTTGCTATTGTGAGTAGTGCTGCAATGAACATTTGTGAACATGTGTCTTTAGGGTGGAATGATTTATATCCCTTTGGTTATATACCAAGTGATGGGATTGCTGGGTCGAATGGTGGTTCTGTTTTTAGCTCTTCTAGGAATTGCCACACTGGGCTCTACAATGGTTGAACTAATTTATACTCCCACCAACAGTGTGTAAGAGGGTTCCCTTTTCTCTGCAATCTTGCTAGCATCTATTTAGGATTTCCTTAAGCAAAACTTCAGCGGCCCCAAAGATCTCAAGACATGTGCATACGTAGAAAGTTGAGTTCAGGGTAGGTTTTTTCTGCTTCAAACCTCCAATCCTCTAAGTGGGGCCAGACATTAATATGTATTAATCCATTCTATTAATATCTATGATGCACATCTACTGGCTGCCTTGTGTGGACCAGGCCTTATATGGGGCTCTGGGGGCACAGGGTGAGTTAGCCCAGAGCCTCAGAGAAGATGTGGCCCAGTGAAGGGAGCAGAGACATGAAAAGTAAAGAGTGGCATGTCCTTTGCCTCTGTGGGGCGGTGCAGGTAGGTTGACATGGGGATAATAAGAGTATGTCCTTCAAAGTCTCATTGACTCTCATAGTGAGCCTTTGAAGCATGCATTATTACCTCCATTTTATAGGTTAAAAAAATAGTGAGACACAGAGGGGCTATGAAACTTTACAACATCACAGAGCTAGTGACAAATTGAAACTTCATGCCTATGTGGTACAGTTGCCGAGTCTGAACTCTCAGCACCACTGACATCCAGGTGGGCTGGTGGTTCTGACACTACCCTGTGGTCCAGCACGGCATGGGGAATAGCAGGCTGGGCTTGCGCAGCAGGCAGTGGTCACCCATGAGATTCGGGTCTCATCCGGAGGAGGCACCACTAGAATTCTTTCATTTTCTCAAGCATGCTGAGCACCTGTTCATAACTCGCCCCCTGGAACGAGCTGCACCACCTTCTCCCTAGCAAACTTCAGAGCAGACTTCTCCTCTCCCGGTGTCTTGAGACCCTTTGTTCCTACAGTGGGCATGTATGGCAGGTGCCTGGAACTGACTCCAATTCTACTTTATGTGTTCCGGTCCAAGAGCCAGCGAGTTTAATTACCTGGACAACTGTGTGCATACCATCTCACTTAATGAGCAGGAGCCCTGGTGGGCAGGAGATGGGAGCTGCATCTCTGATGCTCCTTCAACTTCCTCAGTCCTCAAATAACCTGGCCCCTGTGAATATTTTGTCCAATTGTGTGTAATCCCAACAATGCTATACAGAGTCCTTTCTTCACCCCTCAAATACAACCAACTCATTGTCTGCTGCTCATAGAGAATCATTAAACTCTTTCAACCCTGGAGGGTAGCACAGCAGCTGTGTTGCACTCCTCAAAGGCATCTGCAGCCGTCCTAAGGGAGTTTCAAGAGTACTTTTGGCCAAATGCATTCTCATACTGGTGTTAGAATCTTATTCCCACCTCAGAGACTTCTCCATGCACCACACACATGTGAAACACCACGTGGTATAAAGTGGAGCAACAGGGTTCCACCGGAAACAGAAGCAACATATCATCTAGAAATTATATTTATATATGTGTATACATAATACCCATCTATCTGTCTAGACAAGGAGAGGAGATTGAGAGAGCAAGAGAGAGGGAGGGGAGATAGGTTTGTTTCAAGAACTGGCTTGCACATTTGTGGGCTGGCAAGTTGGAAATTTGTAGTGTGAGTGAGCAGGCTTGGAAACCCTTGGGAAACCCAGCGGATGCTGTGTCCACAAATGGGATTTTTTCTTCCTCAGAGAAATCTCTTTCTCTTTTAAAGACTTTCAGCTGATTGGATCAGGCTCACTAAGATTATCCAGCATAATCTACTTTCTTTAAAGTCAACTGAGTACAGTCGCCACCCTCTGCCTTCTCTTCAGGGAGTACTTTCCAAGGTCCCCAGTAGATGCCTGAAACTGCAGGTAGCGCCAAACTTCATGGATACTATGTTTTTTTATCTTAAACCCTGGAAGGCCACTAAATGGCTTATGATTGGGTGATGCATGCAGTGCAGATACGCTGGACAAAGGCATGATTCGTGTCCCAGATGGGACGGGACCTAGCACCACAGGAATTTATTATGTTACTCAGAATAGTGTACAACTTACATTTTATGAATTGTTTATTTCTAGAATTTCTTAGTAAATATTTCCAGACCATGGTTTCAGTGAGTAACTGAAATCATGAAAAGCAAGCCACAGATAAGGGAGGGCCACTGTATACATGTGAGCCACATCGATGAGATATCTTCATAGCAACCCCTGGATCAGCATTTGATTGACTTGCTGGGTACACTGGCCTACTCAAGTTGTTGCAAAAAACTATCACAGATGGAAAAATCGTATTGATACAGGAGCTAGAAAGAGATTATTTAGGCAGATAGTGAGGGTAAAGGAGTCCTCAGCAAGGTTTTCCTTTTAACAAAAAGCAGTCCCCAAATCCTTTCTTTTCTAACAGAGAGCAGCCTGAAAAATAGAGCTGCAGTGTTCTCACTCATAAGTGGGAGTTGAACAATGAGAACACATGGACACAGGGAGGAGAATACCACACACTGGGGCCTGTCAGGAGGTAGGGGGAAGGGGAGGGAGAGCGTTATGACAAAAACCTTATGCATGCAGGGTTTAAAACCTAAATGAGGAGTTGACAGGTGCAGCAAACCACCATGGCACATGTATACCTATGTAACAAACCTGCATGTTTCTCACATGTATCCCAGAAATTTAAAGGAGAATAAAAACGATCCGGCCAGGCGCAGTGGCTCAGGCCTGTAATCCCAGCACTTTGGGAGGCCGAGGCAGGTGGATCACAAGGTCAGGAGATCGAGACCATCCTGGCTAACACGGTGAAACCCCGTCTCT
>NW_012112586.1:5561510-5683389 GCF_000951035.1 Colobus angolensis palliatus
TCCCAGCACTTTGGGAGGCCGAGGCAGGTGGATCACAAGGTCAGGAGATCGAGACCATCCTGGCTAACACGGTGAAACCCCGTCTCTACTAAAAACTACAAAAAACTAGCTGGGTGAGGTGGCGGGCACCTGTAGTCCCAGCTACTCGGGAGGCTGAGGCAGTAGAATGGCGGGAACCCGGGAGGCGGAGCTTGCAGTGAGCTGAGATCAGGCCACTGCACTCCAGCCTGGGCGACACAGCGAGACTCCGTCTCAAAAAAAAAAAAAAAACAAAAAAAAAGAAAAGAAAAAGTTGGAGCTGCAGACATAGATAAGTAAGCTGGAAGCTTGCACAGAGGAATGCCGGCAGCTGTGCCAATAGAAAGGGGCTATTGGGGGCCAAGTATGTTCAATATAGAGGTGCCATCTTCTCTTTTGTCACCGCGTGTACAGTAAAGAAACAGGCAACATGGTGCCAGCCGGGTAGAGACCCCATCTGCATAACACAAGATTGGGGTGGGGTGGCCAGCTTTCCTCACCTATGCAAACAGTACACTGACTCCTAAGCAGTTCTTTGCATGCTATGCAAATGGCACACCTGGTCCGACCAATCTTTCCTGCCCTATGTAAACAAGACACCGCCTCCTCAAGTTCATCTACAGAACCTCCTGCACTTCACCACGGAGGAAGACCTGCTCAGGACCCCTGTCTCTGCAGGAGAGAGCTTTTGGCTTTCCTTTGCCTATTAAACCTCTGCTCTGAACCTCACTTGTTGTGTATTTGCATCCTTGATTTCTCTGGCATGGGACAGTGAACCTCAGGTATCACCCCAGATGAACGATGCCACTTCATGATGGGAAAGAAAAAAGTTCATCCCAGATAAATGGCTGCTCTCTACCAGCGATGTGTGTGCTTTCCGTAAAGGAGCAAAGGAAACAGAAAAAGCCGGGGCGGGGGAACATCCAAACAGGAAATTAGGAAACCATCGCTACCTGAGAACCAAAATCTATGATGATTTCTGCTGCTAAAGTGCAGTCAGAATGACCTCTTTTTCTACAGTTTACTATTGTCCTTTGGAATAGGATTTTTTTTTGCCATACAGGCCTGTCCCACGCATTGCAGGGATGGCAAGATCCAATAAAGCCCTTTAGTTCCCTCCAGACGCTGTGACAAAACAAACAAACAAAAAACTAACACTCAACCGTAAAACGGAATGAGTTAATAGCATTCGCAGCAACCTGGATGGAACTGGAGACTATTATTCTAAGTGAAGTAACTCAGGAATGGAAAACCAAACATCATTTGTTCTCACTCATAAGTGGGAGCTTAGCTATGAAGATGCAAAGGCGTAAGAATGACACAATGGACTTTGGGGACTCTGGAGGAAATGGTGGGAAGGAGGTGAGGGATAAAAGACTACAAATTGGGTTCGGTGTATATTGCCCGGGCGATGAGTGCACCAAAATCTCACAAATCACCACTGAAGAACTAACTTATGTAACCAAATACCACCTGTTCTCCAAGAACCTATGGAAATAAAAAATAAATAAAAATAAAAACTCTAGGAGTATGAAAAAACAAACAAAAAAAACACAACTATCTAACAGGCTTCCTAATGCCCTGGGGGTGGCAGCATTCCCCATTCAAAACATAATTCCTGGTTAGATCAAAGCAAGTGGCCCAGGACTGAATTTAATTTTGTCTTGAGAAAGTCAGGAGTGCAGTATTTTGAGAAGAAAATGGGAGAATCTCTGCCCAGCCTCAGTGGTTGTCCTGATTTGGGAGGGGATGAGATACAGGGGAGAGGAAGAGTTCTCGCTTGCTGCACTGGACAACTCCATGTAAAAGTCACTATCTGGGAGATGTAAAGGCAAGGATTATAAATGAGTTGAGGACAGGGCCTCTCCTACATATAGAGCGCCCTCCTTGAGGCAGGGAGAGGGCAGGAACCATGGTACAAAACCAGTCTGCCCCAAACACATGGAAAGTATGCTGTGGATGCTCTACTGAAAAAATAAAACATTATAGGAAATGAGGCCTCTGGTAAAAGAGCTTCAACCAATATGTGGAAAATGCATAGAGACATGAAGTTCCTTTGCTGGAATAGATACCGTCCTTATCTCTTCCTCAGTATAACGACAAAACAACCAATAAGCAAACAATGAAAAAAAAAAAAAACAATAATCAGAAAACACAAGAGATTCCACTACCTGGTAATAGATCCTGAAGTGATGTACAGAACCGGCATAAATGAAACTATAAAACTATACTGAAGACAATAAAAGGCGTCTTGAATCAATAGCAAAGAATGTTGTAATCCTGGATCGTAAGATCAATATAGTAAAGGATAAATCCCATCATAAGGTCAATGTAGTAAAGGTATAAATCCCACCTAAAGCATTTCTTAAAATCAAGGTTATGACAAGAAATTTCCAGAAGGGCAAGAATTCCAAGAAGATATTGATATTGAGAAGGAAGTTATTGTCAGCAAGAATGTAGTTATTGGGCAAGAGTGTAGCCCAATCCTAAAACATTTTACAAGATTCCAGCAATTACCCAAAACCATCCAATGCCCATGGTAAAACAGAGACTAGGTAATGGATAGAATAAAATGCCTGGAGAGGACAGACCCAGAATTTATTAGAACGTCATTGGAATTTGATACATGATAAATGTGCCATTTTAAATTACTGGTAAATCACTCTCTCTCTCTCTCTCATACACACACACAGACACGTGCAAACACACACTTCTAAATGGCAAATAGCTGGCTTATAAATCTATTTGGAATTAATTTTTTTAAATGGCACATCTTTACATTGTATTATACTCTTACAGAAATTCACTGGATTAAGGAGTAAAATACACACACACACACACACACACACACACACACACATCATAAAATAACTTCATGAATACAAAGCTTGACCCCTACATTCAGATGTACAGGAAATGCCTCTTTATTCTTCTATGTATTGCTTCACTTTTATTTGTAATCTTCCTGGCTTAGCGTGGCAGGGATGTAATCCACTTCCAGTTAGGGTTTTCTTAGTCAGCCCGGGGCCCAGGGATGTTGGCCGGTCCTCCAGGGTCTTAGAGAGCCCCGGGAATTGGGGGCAGGGCCCAGGTCCTTGGCGCTGCTGTCTTTCCCTTGAGCCTCTCTCTCTCCACCACTGCTGCGGCCTCGCGGCCAGAGCATCTCCTGAGCTCTCGCATCATCTTTTCTTCATGCACTGCGGGCATAGGAGCCATTCAGAGGCTTCCTCCAGCGCATGGATGGGAGGAAAGTGTGGGCGCCACCTCTGCATCTGCAGCCCAGGACCTGAAGGGGTCAGGGAAGCATCTCTAACTGCCCCGCCTCAGGCTGGGCTGGGAGCTGGACGCACTGGGAAGCGTGGCATCCCCCAGATGCCCTGAGAAACACGGCGCCGACATCCTCACGTTTCTCTCCCGCCTCACTCCCTGGCCCGCAGTCCTCAGGGTCAGCCAGGGGAGAAGTGCTGGGGGAGGCAGGACGCAGACGGCAGTGCTTCCCCCGGGACACTGACAGCGGCTTCTGAGCCTCCATCATCTCTCCAGGTCCGCCAGCCTGCTCTATCAGAGTGTCTCCTGGCGTCGCTGAAATATAAGAACCACACGATGGCCTAGAAAAAGATGACCAGGGACACACAAAAGTTCATCAAGTACTACATCGCTGTGCAAGCCCATTGTAATAAACACAAAAATAAAGGATGCATATTTATCTGATATATAAATATGAAAGGTTTTTCTATCCTAAAATTAATAAACCATAAAGGAGAACTTATATAGGCCACTGTACAACATTTTAAAACTTTAGATTATTAAAATTCGTTATAAATAAACTAAAAGCCAAATGAAACCTGGGGAAATAATTGTAATACAGAAGACAAGCCATTTGCATCCTTAGTATCCAAAGAACATTTATAAATCAACCAATATAAATACAAACTCTTTAATAAAAAATAGGTTAAGGTCATGAATAAGCAAGTGAGAAATGAAAATAATATAATGTAGGGAATATATATTTTAGAAAAATATTGCATGTCATACCAAAAAATACACTAGAAAGGGTGTGGTGACTCATGCCTGTAATCCCTGAACTTTGAGGCTGAGGCAGTTCCAGACCAGCTTAGGCAACATAAGTGAGACCCTGTCTCTAAATATATAAAATCAATTTTAAAAAACACTAAACAAAACTTCAACATGATATGTTTTACTCCTCAGCCTGACAAATACTTTTTAGGCATAATTTCCTCTGTTGGTAAAATATGTTAAAATGGCACTTGCATAGTGAGAATGTCTTAAAGAACACTTTTGCACTAAGGATTTAGGTCGAATGGAGCATCATATTCGTCCTCCTAATTTCACTTCTTAGTATTTATTTCAAGCAAGTAATCAAGGTGGGAATTATGATAGAGGTGTTTTTGTGAGGTAAAGAGTTCCCGATTTTAGAAAAGCTTCAAGCAATATGGGATTAACTATTAGACAAAGTAATAACATTTTTACATATGGGATGGGTTACACTAGATGGGCTAAAGATTACTCCTAGTCAGAAACTTTATTATTCAACCAGTCTGTCATCAAAACAGAATTAGTGCGGAACTATAAATGTTTCCTAAGCCTGAATGGAAATAGTGATCATGAGGATGGATGACGATGATGGTGGTGATGGTGGTGATGGTTATGGTGATGGTGATGAAGACAATGGTGATGATGGTGGTAGTGGTGATGGTGCTGATGATGGTGATGATAGTGTTGAAGAAAATTATGATAATGGTGGTGATGATGGTGATGATAAATGAAAAAAAAATACATAGTTGACTACACAAAATGTAATGATGATGCCAATAGTGATGGTGGTGACGATGGTGAGGATGATGATAGTCATTGCTAACATTCATTGAACAGTTTTGCTAGACGTCAATCATATAAGCATTTTATTTGAATTAGACCTAAGTTTATCTTCATAGCAACCTGGCTAGTGGGGATTATTATGTGACTCACTCTACCCATGAGAAAAGTGAGGCACCGAAGATTCAAGTATCTCTGCACAGGAATACCTAAAGACAGAAACCTAGTACCCGATGAAGCTGTGGGCCACACTACAGGCCTTGGACTGCTGAGCCCTGTCCCAATTCCACATCAAAAACGATAGGCTTCTCAGATATTTCGGCTCATATTGTTTTGAGTCTCCATAATTTCTGCTTAATCTAATATTTTATCATGGAGATTTAAAATATGGCAAAATAATGAACTGTGAACTTAAGTGAGGATCCCTGTAAGACATCAAGTTCCCTGGGCCATCTCCACTCAAGGGACCACAGCCTCCTTCCTGTGCTAGGGAGCTTGGGTCAATGTTCTGGGGCTTTGGGGCAGTGTGGTATGTGGCTCTCCCTCAGTCTTCAGGGTAAAACAGATACTGTAATTGAGCTCTCCCTATCGCCTTGTGAATTTGGATACGTGATTTAGCCTCTTACTTTCCTCATCTGTAGAGTGAAGATGATGACAGTACTTGATGATGGTGTTAGGCAAGGAAAATTACACACAGTTTGCATCGTGTGTGGGTTGAGTACGCAGTGCCTGTTATCAATTCTGACTTTCCCACTTATTCCCAAGGTCGACTCTTTACCTCTACTGTTTTTGGAGAAATAGACAATCTCATCATCTTCCAGTTACATATTCAACATGCAGAGCTCTGACTCATTTGTAATCCAGCCTCCATACAGAGTATATTCAAAGAAATACCAAGCCAGTCCCTCACACCTTGAACAACCAGTATAGCTCTTTGGTGGAAGTTTATGAAAAAAAGATGTCATGAGAACTTTGCACCTGTTATCATACAACAAAACTCACTAAAAATATTCTTTGATGATCTCTAATCTCCTTCTCCTGACAGCTATTATTAAGGCTGTCTCCAAACAGTCCCTTCACCTCGCCAGTGTCTGTAGGTGTCTATGTTATCATGATTCTCAACATAATTCTTCTCCATCGATCATATATTTCCCTATATATCACCTCATGCCTAAATCATGCATTCCTCTCCCTCATGCTTATATCTGAAACCAGCTCTCCTAAGTGTATTGATCTGAGTGTGTGGATACAAGGGTCTTGAAGAAACCATTGGGTCAAGAATGGGTGAATTCCAAGGACAGGGTACATAGGGTTTCCAAGCACTCTGCAGTGTCGCATGTGGTCCTGTGCACCTGGATCCAGAGAGTCCAACCCTGGCTGCCTGGGAGAGCTAACTGGAAAATTTTAAAGAACTACCAATGCCTGAGACTTATCCCAGAAAAACTAAACCAGAACCTTGCAGGACCCATAAGCACATTAGTTTTTAGCTAGCTCCCCTTTGCTTCTAACGTGGGGCCAGGACTAAAAGACTGTGCATTTGTTTGATGTTCTCTGCTAGCGGCTCCCAGAGGTCCACATGCCCTGCAGGGTGGCAGCAGGAATCCATGGAGGCCCGATAGCCTCCCTGTGCATTCTCCTCTATGTCTGTATTTTCTCTAGACTTGGGGGTAATTCTTACTGCTTTAGGTTTTTGCTCAGAGAATTTCGTTTTTATCCCAAATGTTCCCTATACAGGGATGACACTTTTGGAAGCATAAGTCCGCAAGTCCAACAGACCACGTGTGCTTTCTTTCAGTGTGTGTGGGAGAAGGGGAGTGGAGTCCAGGGAGCATTTCAAAATTCTTCTGTCACTTTTGAATGGAAAAAAAACACATAATATTGAATAGTTGGGTTTGGGGGTGGGGTTCACACAGTCTAAACAATATGTAGCAATGTGGGAAATTCCCCAAAACTCTGCTTCATTAATGATAATAAAATTGTATTAAACCATTTAGGAGAATTTTATTAACATTTTAAAAAATTTTATAAAAGTTTTATAAACACAGTAAAGGCAAAGTTCTCCATCCAGAAAGCAAGCTGGCTGTTTTCTTACAAATATGACATTATTGCATGTGATGGATCTGATTCCAATCATCTGTATGGAGTTTTGCTATGTGACTATCTGCTGGACATAGCCCCTCTAACCCCCAATGACATTTCTAAGGTAGCCATGTCATTCTTTTCCCCTACCCTAAAACTTCCTTTGTACTTTGAGTAAAATCCAAACCAGTCTTCAATGTCCTGTATTTCTGGTCCTGGTGGCCTTCTCGGCCTTATATTCCAGTGAATCTGGCCTGCCTGCTGTTCTTTGAATGCACTGAACTCATTCACACCTCCAGGCCTTTGCATTCACTGTGCCCTCTGCCTGGAATACTGTTTCCCTTGATCTCTGCATGGCTCTCTCATTACCTCCTTCAGGTCTCTATTCAAATATCACTTCTAGGAGGAACTTTCCTTGATGCTTTGTCTAAAACAACACACTCCTCTCAGATATCCTTTGTCCCCTCAACTTGATTGATTTATTTTAAAAATGGTCACACTTGATACTTCCAGAAATTATATCATACTTTCTTTCTTCTGATTTACTGTCAGCCTCCTTATTTAGACTATAAGCCCCTTGAGGCCAGGGCGTGGCCTTTTATTTCCCCCTGGCCTTTTATTACAACCACCAGGACACAGAAGATGCTTAACATATATTTGCTGAATTCATAAGTTAAAGAATTAACAAAAAGGGAAACTATCCCATAAAATCTGAACTGAGTGAAGCCTTACCTTGAGTGTCTGGAAACAAATTAAAAGAGCCAATCCAATTATATAATGAAATTGTGAATTTGGAAATGTTCCCAGGTTACAGCCTTTTCTGTTCAGAAATCAACTCCCCAACCACTGGGCTTGAGTCCACACTGAGGACCTGCAGTTATGTACTGTCAAAGGGGTAAAAAAAGGGGGATGCAGGACTGAGCTGAAACCCCGTCACCAATTGCGTGGAAATAAATAGGCATGGGATGGACTAGAACAGCCAATCTGTCCCAGTTGTCAGCAATTCTCTCTCTCCAGCTATTTTAGCAGTTAATTTCCCAGCTCAGCTGCAGCAGCTTCTCTTCTCTAGAAAAACAGATGACATTTCACTTTGAAAAAAGAACCCATTGTTCCCCGAAATGTGATGAACTGAAAGCCAACATTTCCTTTTATATCTATAAACACATCTTTCCAACAAAACAATGTCGTTAGTCCGAGTTCCAAATGACTTTACTACCTTAGGAACTATATCTTCCTTTGTATATTATCCTTTTCTTTTTTTTCAAAATGCCAGGGCCAGTTACTGACATAGCACTAATTCCAAGGACTTCATGGATATAAATATTTCCACATCCCTTTGCATTTTAACAATTACAGACAATGGTCAGAATGGAGACACATGATTACAGGGTCTAATACCAATTGAATGGTATTGTCTTAGTTATAAATTAGTTACCAGTATTTTTATTCGTTAAAAAAATAAACCATTAATAATACTTGTACACACAAGCTCGAGTGAGTCTCAGAAAGAGATGACTTGGATGAAATTCTTCAGTGTAACTTACTCAAGAGAAGGGACTGGAACCCCTCTACACTTCTAATAGACAGACGTGGAGAACTCCTCGGGTTTTTTGTTGCATTAGCTTGGTCTATGGTTCTCCAACAATTAAAATGGGCATTGGAATGATGCCCAGTGCACATGTGTGTGGGAAAGAGCCTGATAATTTATTTTTCTCCAGTCACAGAATTTTGGGCTACTCCCAATGCTGAGCTATTTCTAGCTCCTGCCTCTTCATCCATCATAGGAGAGAAGTGCTAGATATCACCAACTCCACCCAAGTTTCAAAAAATAAGGCACCCATAACAGAGCATATCCTCTTTGAACAATCTTGCTTATAGGATTTTATCCCAAGGAAATAATTAAGATTGTGTCCAACGACATTCCCAAACAGGAGATTATAACAGCTGTTGTAAAGTATTAAAATATGGGAAAAACCTAAATGTTGAACAGTAAGGGTTGGTGAAATAAATAGGAGAATCACTTTTAGCAATAGCTACAATAATTGGGTGCTTACAATGGCTGGCACTGTGCTAAGCACTTAACACTCTTTATAGAAATGTGTTAGTATCGCCCGAGTGAATGCACGCATGCAATAATCCACAGCTTTAAGAATATTTTAAGTGTTTTAATTGACATGGCATAGGCTATATCAGGCAGCTATTGCTACAATAATGCTGCATACAGTAACGCTGTGACTTCCACCAAAAGCATGTACTTTTTGGTGGAGGGCCCGTGTTAGTGGTGACTGAGAGGGGTCAGATCTGCTGCACATACCTCCTGTTGCTTCTCCTCCTCAGACCAGCAGGTATGGAGACATGCTTTCCTCACGGTGGCTGGCAGAGGGACACAAAGGCTAGTCACACACACAAAGTACATTTAGAGCTTTGTTCATGGCATCATGGCTAACATCGCATGTATGAAACATATCCCATGACAAAGACCCAAATCAGAGGGTCAAGACTTCAGTGAAAGGTACTCCGAAGTTACGTGGAATGGGGGGATGGATTTTTATTTCTGTTTCTATTGCTAAGAGAGAATGCATAATTGAGAAGGAAAAGATAATCTACCATAGATGCTTATGATATCCCTTTAAGAGAAAACGCATATTTGTTTAAATATCTGTTGCCTACCTACGTGTCTAATGTGTGTATATTCTTGTACATGTAATGCATATGTATAGTCACACACATATATGTACAAATAAGGTTTGCAGTAGGCATATCTGAGTGTTAAAGGTTAAGGGGTTATCCCAGGGAGGATGAGTGCTTTACATTTTTTCTCTGGCTAATCTATGTTTTCAGGTTTTTTGATAATCAAGCAGGGATGAGCCACATTTTATTTCTATAAGATAACTAAGTTACATCCAAGCAGGTGGATTACATTCAAACCCCTGAGTATAAGGTGGGGTGGTTAACTCTACACACAGTCTGGGCATCCTAGACTCTGTCCTGGACTGGGTGAACCCTGGCCTGCCGTCCTGCAGAGGAGAGCTCTTCCTCTGAGTGCTGAGATGATCATCAAGATCCCAAATGCATTCGGGGCAGCCGGGCTCCCTGCCACCTGGCCCAGTCTTCTTCCTGTCTAATATTTGAGGTGGTACCTACAATGGGGCTTTTCTCACCCCAACCAGACCTCGGGCCCTTGCTGCTCTCAGGAAAGTCAGTGCTGAACATCCCAGGCATCTGGCTTGTCTGAACTCTATGCTCTCTGGAGAGCCCTTGAGTCATTTATTGTCCTTTTCTGGAGCAGGGATAGTCAATATCAGGTTTGTCCTTAATTCTCTGGTCCTCTGCTTCACTTAAAGAAAATATCAACGTCCTCTGCTTCACTTAAAGACGTCCTCTGCTTAAAGACGTCACATAAAAGACGTCCTCTGCTTCACTTAAAGAAAATATCAACCAGATGAATTATTGAAGGTTCTGGCCACAGAGGAGAAGGAGGTAAAATCCGGCAAAGTAATCTTAATGTCGTTCAAGTCCAGTTGTTTCCAATCCCACATAGTATTGCTATTGGGCCCTCGCGTGCCTTGGTGAAAACAGTCGAGTGAGACATTGGCTTCGAAAGAAAAACTTTCAAGAAGGAAAAAGACTCATCAAAGCTTCCTTTCCTTGCAGCCATCTCTTCAGGACAGCCCTGCTCAGGTTGCAAAATGAATGCCCTAAGGTCAGACTGCACTGCAGGTGTGTTTCATTGGCTCACACAGGATGTCTTGGTTGTTTCAGGGAGTGTCTAGCACAAACAAAGCAAGCTTAGATTCCACAAAAGCAATATAACAACTTGACTGAACACCTACCATGAACCAAGTAGTGCAAGCGACATAGAACTGAGCACTCGGCTACTGGAAAGCAGCAGAGTTCAGAAGGAACTTTGAAGAAAGTTAGACTCAGCTCCAGCAAACAAGTTGTATGATGCCTGATGAAAGCTCACAATTGCCAGCAACACATTCAATTGTTAAAAATCACCTTATGGACCAAAGCAAAAGTGAACATAATACACCAATGCAACAGACAAAATAAAACCATCAGACCACACCAGTACCGCCAGCCTCAATGACTGAGAGGCAAATGTTGCTCTATCTACACATTCATTTATTCATCCAACAAACAGGCCTTTGTTCAGCATGGAGGTGTGGCTGGTGGACCTGGGCAATGTGAGGAAGAGAGTTCATGGAGGTCAAGTGCACAGAGGGAACGGCTCAGGGATGGAGACCTAGTTGTGCGAGTGGAAGCCGGCTGTGCTTCTGGGTGGGGCGGGGACTTGGAGAACTTTTCTGTCTAGCTAAAGGATTGTAAATGCACCATTCAGTGCTCTGTGTCTAGCTAAAGGTTTATAAAAGCACCAAGCAACACTCTGTAAAAATGGACCAATCAGCACTCTGTAAAACGAACCAATCAGCTCTCTGCAAAACGGACCAATCAGCTCTCTGCAAAATGGACCAATCAGCAGGATGTGGGTGGGGCCAAATAAGGGACTAAAAGGAGGCCACCTGAGCCGGCCGGGGCCACCCACTTGGGTGTTCTTCTAGCCTTGGGAGGTTTGTTCTTTGTTCTTTCGCTCTCTTTTTTTTTTTTTTTTTTGAGACAGGAGGGAGTCTCGCTCTGTCGCCCGGACTGGAGTGCAGTGGCCAGATCTCAGGTCACTGCAAGCTCCGCCTCCCAGGTTCCCGCCATTCTCCTGCCTCAGCCTCTCGAATAGCTGGGACTACAGGTGCCACCACCTTGCCCGGCTACTTTTTTTGTATTTTTTTAGTAGAGACGGGGTTTCACCAGGTTAGCCAGGATGGTCTCGATCTCCTGACTTCATGATCCGCCCGTCTCGGCCCCCCAAAGTGCTGGGATTACAGGCTTGAGCCACTGCGCCCGGCCTTGCTCTTCCTTTTGCCCTTCGCAGTGAGTGTTGCTGTTGCTCGCTCTTTGGGTCCGCAGTACCTTCATCAGCTGTAAGACACACCTCGAAGGTCTGTGTCTTCACTCCTGAAGTCAGCACGACCACGAACACCCCAGATAGAAGAAACTCCAGACAATCTGAACATCTGAAGGAACAGACTCCCGACACACCATCTTTAAGAACTAATACTCACTGCAGGGGTCCGCAGCTTCATTGTTGAAGTTAGCAAGACCAAGAACCCACTGCAGGAACCAATTCCGGACACACTGGGGACGTGGGAGAGCTGCAAGTGGGAAGGAGAGAAAAGACTAGAAGGTCAGGGACGAACCAAGCGTGGAGGAGTTAGGAGAGAGCGCTGGGTGTTCTCCTTTTCACTCTGCAGGCAGTGGAGGGCTGGAGTCTTTGATGGGTGCTTTGGGGAATATCATTCAGGAGCAGTGCCCGGGGCGGTTTGGCAATGCTGAAAGAATGACAGCCAGGAGACGTCTAATCCATGAGTATGGCTGTAATGGAAGGCCACAGACTGGGCTGCTGATGAATGGCAGAAATCCATTCTCAGGGATACAGGGGCTGGAAGTCCAAGATGGTGGCACCAGCTAACTTGGTGCCTGGTGAGGACTCGGTTCCAGATCCACAGGATGTCTCTTCGCTAGTTCCTCACTTGGTAGAAAGGGAGAACTCGGGTCTACTTGGGTCCCCTTAGGGCACTCATCTCATTCATGGGAGTTCCACCCTTGAGACTTAATCACTTCCCCAAGGCCTCCTTCCTAATACCATCTCGTTGGGAGTTAGGATTTCAATAGATGAAATGAGAGGAGACACATTCAGAGGATAGCAGGAGCCTATCCCAGTCCTCAGGTAAAGAAAGCAAAGACGAGCTCAGGACAGAAGCCACTGGAGCAGAAAGAGGTTTCAAGTTTCAGAGCTGGTAGGGAAACAACTGGGGAGAGTGGGAAACGCGTGGATCCCATGAAAGGACTGAGAAGGTTAGAATGTAAAATGGAGGCTGGGTCAGAGCAGTGAGGGAGGGGGTCTTCTAAGTTCTCGTCTGACTTCTAATGTGATGGAACAAGTGGAGCACGTTTAGCACGTGGTTTTAACTGATAGACCTTCACATATAAATTGCCGTATGACATAGTGTGTGTGTGTATGTGGGCACTCAGTAGTAGGATTGCTGGATTCTATGGTGGTAAGAGAGTAGAATGGTGGTTTCCAGGTGCAGGTAAAGAGTGAGACATGGAAAGATGGTTGTCAAAAAGGACAGTGTCTCAGTTGTGGGCATCTAACAGCAAGGTGACTGTAGTTGACAGTAACATTTTTTACACTTGAAATTTGCCAGGAGAGTAGATCTTAAATGTGGGTACTATACACACATAAAAATGGCTACTTTGCCAAGTGATGTGAATGAGCTTGATGGTGGTGATGGTTTCACAGTGTATCCATCTGTCAAAATACCACATTTTATTCCTTAAATACATACAATTTTGATTTGTCAATTATACCTCAATAAAGCTTTAAACAACTATTAAAAAATAAAGACAACATGTTAAAGTTGAGGCAAGGAAGAAGGGAAAGGGCATTGTGGGGAAGAAATGGTCATGTTCCTGGGAGGTGATTGGAGAAGAGCAAGGTGAACGTTCTAGGGGAGGTTATTCCTGCCGTGAATAGAGCCACCTGCTAAAGGTGCCTGAGGGGTTGAGATGGGTCACCCCTCATCCTTCCTGTGTCACTGATATAGGAGATGGGGGATGAACCAGGTAGGAGGGTGAGGAGGAAGAGAAGTGCTGGGGAGCCCCAGCTTTCCTTACAGGGACCACCGACGGCACCTTGGAGCTGCCTGGCAGAATCTAGAGAGGGATTATCTCGCTAGAGGGGAGTTGCTTTCTGAGGTTAGAAGCGAAACATTGAAACTAATCTATTATCCCTAGAAAAGTCAAGTTTTTGTGTGTGTTTGCTTTCCTGGAGATGAAACACTTTGTGGGGTCCTCTACCCAGTGGGGGACAGGGCAGAAGCAGTGTTACCAAAACATCAGGGGTTTGGTCTGCGTCCTGCTGCTCACCTCACAGAAAGCCAATCACTGAGACAACAATTATTGCCAAGGAAGAAGGCTTTAATCAGAAGATTTAACTAGAATTTGAAGAGAAACCAGAGTATAGAGGAAGGCTTTTTAATCAGGTGCTGCAGCCGAGGAGACGGGAGATCAGTCTCAAATCCATCTCCGTGACTGAATACTATTAGGGGCTGACATAGTAGAAATGTAACTACATGCAGGTAAACAGGAATGATGGAAGGCGAGGGAAGAGGAGTTGATCAACAGGAAGCAGGTGGCCGGTTAGGCAGTCGTGATGGGCGAGGGCTCTGATATTTCATCATGCAGATGCAGAGACCTGGTGAGTTTCAGTTCCTTGATACCCTCTGGGCTCTGGGAGGCCTGATGGTTGGTTTCCTCAGCAGGGAACTCAGATAGGAAAAATGCAACTTTCTCAACTTTCAGGACTAGGAGGGTCCACTTCTATGTGTATTCAAAGGAAACCAAAACATCAGTTCTATGGGACTATTGGGTCTGTTTCGGGAGCAGGTGGATTACATGGAAACCCCTGAATATAAGGCAGATGGTTAACTCTATGCACAAGAATCACAGGCCAGGATGTGGGATGTGGCAGTCAAACCAACCAACCAAGACAGCAGGAATGATCTTTCCTCCCCCCACACCAACTCAGCTCAGTGGGCATGGAGGTTCAAAGTCCTGTTCTAGTATGTTTTCTCTCTCTTAGTTAAAATGACCCTGGTTACATAGGTTTAATCAGAGGATTCTCTGATGTGTTTCTGGAGCTCAGGGAAGAGTCTAAATGGTATCTCATCTGCAGAAACTCTTATTTCTGCATCCAAAGGGATCGAACCAGCAGTAATGATGGTCACAGACCATAGCAAGCCTTAACAAGCCTCAGCCTCGCAGATCTTAACGAACCCACTTCCCCAGGGGAAGTAAAATCCATGCCAAGGGCCTGAGTCTCTGGCCTTGCAAGTCTTTCTAGTCTACAGTGCTTAAAGCCACTACTTGCAGTTTTTCCCCGTGTTCATCTTCCTGTTACAGATTGGTTGTTCAAGAAGAAAAGTGAGATCATTTACCAAAATGGAAATAAGACAGAAAAAGCCTGGCAGCAGCCCCTCCTGGCTGCCCACTCTGCCCTCACCTCCCTGAGCTACACCCATATGCTCTCCAGGAGGGGCACAGCGTGTCCAGGAGTCAACAGTTCCTGGGATAATTGCCATGCAGAGGCCCTGGCTGCTGGGCCTTTCTGAGAAATTATTAAAAAAGAGAACACTTTGCTGGCTTCTGGGTTCAGATGGTTTATCTCAATTACATGATCTTCGGAGGAAAGAAAAGGTAATTTCACTTCAGTTCTCTGGCCTCACTGTGCTTTGATGAGTTCCAGAAATAACAGAGTCAGAACTCAAGTTTGTTAACGACTTTCAGAGACTCTCCCACGTGGCACCAAGTCCTGTCTCTGCCGCCACCCACATCACTGAGTGAGTGTGGAATGAGCCTTCCCTGTGAGAATTTTGCTTGTTAATTTCCTAAGCCTAGGACATAAATTGTTTGTATGTAAATTTAATCCTTTTTTAAAAACAGGATGAAACAAACAAAAACAATCAAAAGGCACCTTTGGCACGTGGCTCTATTCACAGCAGGAAAAACCTCCCCTAAAACGTTCACCTTGCTCTTCCCCAGTCACCTTCCAGGAACGTGACCGTATCTTCCCCACATGACTCCTGCTCTTCTTTCTCGCCTCGACTTTAATATCATGTCTTTTTTTTTAAAGGTTTTTAAAGCTTTATTGAGGTATAATTGACAAAACTGTATGTATTTAAGGTATACAATGTGGTATTTTGATAGATGCATACATCATGAAACGATCACCATCAAGCTCATTCACATCACCTGGCAAAGTTACCATTTTTTATGTGTGTGTAGTACTAAGAGTTAAGACATACTCTTGCAAATTTCAAGTGTACAATATGTTATTACCAACTACAGTCACCTTTCTGTATGTTAGGTGTCCAGAACTGAGACATTGTACTCTTTGACAAATATTTTTCCATTTCTCACTCTCCACCTGCGCCTGGAGACCACCATTCTACTCTCTAATTACCATAGAATTCAGCAATCCCACTATTGAATACTTATCCCCCTAAAAAATAAAATCAGCGTCTCTCATGCCCATTGCAGCTTTATTTTCAATAACCAAGGTACAGATTCAATCTAAATGTCAGTGGACTGATAGACCAATAGATAAAATTATATATATATGTGTGTCTGTGTGTGTTCATGTATATATGTGTATATTCATATATATATGTATATACACACATTTGTATATGGGTATATACACATATATACACACACATATAATATGTTATATGGCAATTTATATGTGAAGGTCTATCAGTTAAAATTAGAGTCAGTGGCTTGAATAAGATAAAAGTTATCTCTCTCTGTTAATGAAGCAATTTTTTGAAAAAATATTTATTTATTCATTTTTTTGAGACAGAGTCTTGCTCTGTCACCCAGGCTGGAGTGCAGTGGCATGATCTTGGCTGTCTGCAACCTCCGCCTCCTGGGTTCAAGTGATTCTCCTGCCTCAGCCTCCTGAGTAGCTGGGACTACAGGCATATGCCACCATACCCAGCTAATTTTTGTATTTTTAGTAGAGAAGGGGCTTCGCGTTTTGGGCCAGGCTGATCTCGAACTCCGGACCTCAAGTGATCTGCCCGCCTCGGCCTCCCAAAGTGCTGGAATTACAGGCATGAGCCACTGTGCCCAGCCTCGTAAAGCAATTTAAAGTCAGGCATCTGAGATTGGTGGGAAACCTTGAATGCCTTGAAGGACTCAAATTACACACACACACACATATATATAAACTTCCAGATATATGTGGAATGTTATTCAGCCTTAAAAAAGAAGGCAATCCCGCCGTGACCCCACTGGAGATTTTCCGTCAGTCTTCATTGTCGCCAGTTGCTTCGTTCTGTTTCTTTTTAGCTCCATTTTATTTTTATGCTCTTTCTAACTGTGATTCTCAATGTGCAAATTTTTATCACCTCGACGTGAGACACAGTTGAGATTCCCCTGCTTTTCTGGCCTCTTTTTACTGCGTGTCTTGGAGGTCGGGCTTTTTCCACCCCAAATGGTAAACCAAAGAGCTCTTTTACTTAATAGCTGCCACATTAGAAAAGTGTTTCACTGAACTAGAAGAAGGAAAACAAAATACAATCTTGGAGAAAAAGAAGGGTAGAGAACAGAGATGATGCAGCAATTGCCGGAGTAAGGATCGGCAGGAGTGGCTGAGACACAGTGTGGTGAGTGAGGGCGGGGAGTGTGAGGAGAGTCTGGGAGGTGTTGTGTGCCTGAAGCTCTACAGGCAATTTATATGCGAAGCCCCGTTCCTTAGGGTTAGAGTCAGTGACTTGAATAAGATAAAAGTCACCTCTCTCTGTTCGTAAAGCAATTTGAAGTCAGCCAGTCTGAGGCTGGTGGGGTGTCTTTAATGGTGCAAAGGACCCAAACTGCTTCTGTTTTCCTGTTCAGCTGACATAACTCAAAGTCAAAGTGACTTCATGACCCAAGACAGCTACCGGTGCTCCAGTTATCATGTCCACATTCTAAGCACCAATAAAGAGTAGGAGGCAGGAAAACCAAATGAATTACACCCTCTCACCTGCATCTGCTCCTTTCCAGAACTTCTACATAGCTGAGTTCCTGTTATTCAGTACTTGATAACAGGGCACGGGATGCTGGACGTAGTGAAAACATAGGATTGAATTTTTTATCCTAAAGAAGAAAAGAGAGATAAATTATGGTAGGCATTACTATCCACCTTCTCCTCCTGCTCTGTGTTCTGCACGTCAGAGGGCTTTCTTTCCCTGGAATGTATATGGCTGTCTGACAATGGCACACACCAGCAGGAGATCAGAGAGAGGGAGAAGAGTGAAGTCAAGGCATTGATTTCCCTGGCATGCTTCCCACACCGTGCTTTTGCTGCAGGCTGGCCGCATCCTTCGCTGGCAGCCCCAGTTCCTTTCTGGTGGCCTTCTAAGCACAGCCCTCCCTGTCTCTGTGCTCCCATGTCCTCTGCAAACCCCTGTCTCTGCAGGCTGAGAAAAGGGAACGTGCCCTGCTATAACCAGTCCTTGCTGTTGACCTGCACATCCCTTTTCACATAGTCTTATTTGTTAATTTTTTCCCTAATTTTCCCAACTCGTGTATGCTATCTGTTTCCTACCAGGGTCCTGGACTATGAATCAACTGTTCTTAACCCCGATGATAGGAGGAAGGATGAAGCAGATACTGCTCCCCAGGCAGGGCCATGCATCAGGTGTTTGACCTTTGTGCTGGCTGAACCCACCGGAATACTGTTAGTGACCTGGAAATCTTAGGCCAGCTACTGCATGCTGCTGACAAAGTGGGGGCACTAATAATGTCACCAGCGATGTCACTGTAGCAGACAGGAATCTGAGGCTACACAATCAGGTGCCAGAAATGCACATTTCTATTTTCCTAAGTGAATGTGTTTCTGTTCCAAATCCCCATCGTGCTGAGTGGTAGGAACTTGATTTCGTTTGATTCTAGGTCATCTCATCTCAGGCAGTTCAGCTGAGATGGTAGAGAATACCATTTTTCAAGGTCGTATCAGTTCCAGGGTCCACGAGGAAGGGCCTCTGATCCTCTGGTTGCATCTGTTTCTGTTGGGCCTTCTGAGATACACGTGATCTCCCCAGTCCGGGGTAATTAATTCATGGTGATCGACGCCGCTTACTTTCTCTGACTCTTAGCTGCAGGGCCAGTTCCGGCTGAGCTACTCCCAGGCCACTCTGGAGCCACAGGAAAATCCTGTGGTATAAAAATATAAAATGCATGGCCCAGGTATTGTGTTAGTAACCATGAAGTGTTAGCAAAGTAACTGACATAACTTTTAATTAAACTTATTTGATATAATTACAGATCCACATACACTTGTTGGAAATAATAAAAAGGATCTCATGTGCCCTTTACTGAATGTTCCCTAGTGGCAATGCTTTGCAAAACTGTAGCATGGATGCCAGCACCACGGTATTGGTACTGATGCAGTCAAGATAAATATTTCCATCCCCACGAGGATCTCTCCGTCACCCTTTTATAACGTACTCACTCTCCCCTTAATCTCTGGGGATTCTGTTCTGACTCTGGGAGAACTCTTCTGTTCTCTCTTTCTGTAACTTAGTCCATGCTCCCCAGATAATCTCCACTGACAGCTTCCTCCTAAGCATTCTTGGACACCACTCCAGGTTATGAGGTGGGTAAGCAGTTGGAATACCTCTTTATACCTTCTGAGGTTGGAAATCAGGGTGCCAGTTGGGTTTCTGAAGCGTGGGTGAGTGTGGTCGCAGGTTTTTTTGTAGTGTTTGGCTGGTGTAGAGCGACTCTTGTCCTATTGTTTTGTTTAGTTTTGTTTTTGCCTTGCCAACTGCCCCTTTCCTAGTCTTTTGGTTACAGAGAGTGGGCTTTTGCCGGGGCTCTGTTTTTTTGTGTGCCCTTTGACATTTCTAGCTTTTCAGCTTCTGGAATAGAGGAGGTAAAAATAAAACACAGACAGCTCACTCCCACAGCATTCCCTGGGCTCACAGGTTCCTAACCCCTCTACCATTTCTCTCCACCTTTCAGAGTCCCCTGGTGCTTGTGTTTTATGTCATGTTCAGTTTTTTTTTTTTTCTCAGGGTCTTGCTCTGTTGCCCAGGCTGGAGTCCAGTGGTGCAATCTCAGCTCACTGCAGCCTCCACCTCCCAGATTCAAGCGATCCGCCTGCCTCAGTCTCCTGGGATTCCAGGCACGCACCATCATGCCCTGCTAATTTTTTTATTTTCGGTAGAGGTGGGGTTTCGCCATGTTGCTCAGGCGATGTCAAACTCCTGGGCTCAAATGATCCTCCTGCCTTGGCCTCCCAAAGTGCTGAGATTTATTTGCACTTAGCAGAAGGAATAGGAAATAGTTCATCTTCCTGAAAAGTCCCAATATCTATGTTTCATTTTTAAATAGAAATGTTAAATAATGGTAAGTGTCTCCAAAGCACTCTGTGCTAATGATCTCCTCACTGTCTGGGCAGGGGAGGGGAAGGTGGCACTTTCCACAGCAGTGCCCACAGCAGTGCCTCTTGTGATGGACTTCTAGACCCCGGTGGCTACAACAACACCTGGAATATGGTGACTATTTGTGACTCTTTACTGCTTTGATGTACGAGACCTGCACAACCATGGGAACACCCCATTTGGTGCATCTGACAAAGTAGAAAGGAGGAAGGGGACTAAAACCAGTAAATACAAATGATTACATGACTTGAAATGAACATTTAATTTTGTAACAATTTTAACTTTACCACAAATGGAGAAGATAGTACAAACTCCACACTCAATTTCACCCTTTATTAGCATTTTAAATTAAAGGGATACATTTATCCAAAATAATGAACAAATACCAATACAGTATCGCTAACTATGGGCAGGCCGTTCGTTTTTCTCCTCTTTTAAACCTAATGACATTTTTCTGTGCCAGGATTCCTTCCAGAATGCCACATTTCATTTAATGGCCCCGTCTCCTTAGGCTCTTCTTTGGTGTGACAGTTTGTCAGGCTTTTCTTGAGATTGATGACTAGTTTCGAGGAACACTGGTCAGGTACTAGAGAATGTCCCTGAATTGGGGAAAAAGCCTGAGGCTTTTTATCGTTGTGGGTTTCAGAGAAAGAAGATCACCGAGGTAGAGTGCCGTTCTCATCGCATCCTATCAAGGTGCACACTCTTACGCGGTCCATGTGACTTATGACTGATGACTGTCGATGAGGATTTGACCGCCTGGCTGAAAGAGTCTTTAGTTCTCCACTGTAAAGCTACGCTTTGTTCTCAATTTCCCTGCTTTACAATTGGAAAACAAGTCATTATGAACAACCCACACACATGGAGTAAAAAGTTATGCTTCACCTTGAGGGTACAGTGTCTGCATGACTCATTCCCTCCTGTTCTTTTTTATTTGATTTGATTTTAGTTCTGGGGTATATGTGCAGAATGTGTAGGTTTGTTACATAGGTATACATGTGCTATGGTGGTTTGCTGCACCTATCAACCCAGCATCTAGGCTTTAAGCCCAGCATGCATTAGGTATTTGTCCTAATGCTCTCCCTCCCCTTGCCCCCACCCTCCAACAGGCCCTGGTGTGTGATGGTTCCCTCCCTGTGTCCGTGTGTTCTCATCGTTCAACTCCCCCTTATGAGTGAGAACATGCGGTGTTTGGTTTTCTGTTCCTGTGTTAGTTTGCTGAGAATGATGGTTTCCAGCTTCATCCATGTCCCTGCAAAGGACATACACTCATTCTTTTTTATGGCTGCATAGTATTCCATGGTGTATTTGTGCCACATTTTCTTTATCCAGTCTATCATTGATGGGCATTTGGATTGGTTCCAAGTCTCTGCTATTGTAAACAGTCCTGCTATAAACATACATGTGCATATCTCCATATAGAATAATGTATAATCTTTTGGGTGTATACCCAGTAGTGGGATCGAAGGAGATTTATTTTTCCCATTTATTGATTAATGCAATCGTATTTATATCAGTATAAACTCACATTTACTTTATAATAATAGCTAATACTCTAATATATATATATATTTTTTTCAAATGTTCCCAGTCTTGCACATTGAGGACACGTTCAATTGGCCTTTGTGTTCTTCCCACATGCCGCCATTGTGTGTGTGTGTGTGTTCATGTGCGTGTGTGTCCATGTGTGTGTGTTCGTGTGTGTGTTCGTGTGCATGTGTGTCCGTGTGTGTATGTTCATGTGTGTGTGCGTGTGTGTCCGTGTGTGTGTTCATGTGTGTGTGTGCGTGTCTGTGTGTGTGTGTTCATGTGTGTGTGTTCGTGTGTGTGTATGTTCATGTGTGTGTGATCGTGTGTGTGTTCCTGTGTGTGTCCGTGTGTGTGTGTATGTTCATGTGTGTGTGTTCGTGTGTGTGTGTGTGTTCATGTGTGTGAGTACTTCCTCAGCTTCTGGAACTACAAAATGCTTAAGGTTTGTCTTACTCTGTTCAGGCTGCTATCACCAAATATTATAAACTGCATGGCTTATGCATGGCTGATAAACACTTATTTCTCATACTTCCTGGAAGCTGAAAGTCTGAGACCAGGGCACTGGTAGATTTGGTGCATGGTGAGGACTTGCTTCCTCATTCACAGATGGCCTCTTTCTTGCTGTGCCCTCACATGGAGGAAGGGGAGAGAGAGCTGTCTGCATCCTCCTTTATCAGGTTGCTAATCTCATTCAAGAGGGCACCACCCTCATGATCTGCTCACCTCCCAAAGGCCCTACATCCTAATACCACCACCCTGGGAGTGAGGGAGTCAGCGTGTGAATTTCAAGAGACCACAAACACTCGTCTTATGGGGAGGCTCCTCTTCTGTGTTTCCTGCACCAGTCCTAGAATTTGCCATTTCTCCAAGGACCCTTGGCTTTTTTTTTTTTTTTTTTTAATTGAAGAGCAGTATTAGAAAGTCAAGATCTTGGTGCTAGGTGTGCTCATTGCAGCTAAATACAAATAACTGTCTGGCTGCTTTCTATAGCTGGGTCTTGTTTTTACTTTATCCACTCTCATGAATTTTGTCATTTAATAAATACATTGAGATCATTCACATTTAAAGTGAGTTTTGATACCACTGGATAAATATAAACCATCATTTTAACCATTTTCTATATATGGCATTTGTTCCTTGTTTCCTCTCCTGTTTTTTGCCTTTTCTTGTTTTAACTTTGCATTGTATTTGATTCCATTTTATCTCCTCTGAATTATACTTAAAACAATTTTTAATGGTTACCCCGGAGTTGACAGTATACATTTTAACTAATCTAAATTCACTTTCAAATTACATTCTGCCACTTCCTATATTATGCAAGTACCTTAAACAGAGTATTCCCCTTTTCTCCGTCCTATCCTTCAGCAAACCAATGTGATTCATTTTACCATTTACATCCTGTAATCAACCATTACAGTGTCACTACTATGGGTTTAAACAGTTATATTTTCAATTAATAATATGAAAAATAATGTTTCATTTTCCTTTCCCATATGCCTCCTCTGATATGATTTATTTTTCTATGTAGTTCCCAGTGTCTACCTTATAACGTTTTCCTTCTGACTGAGCCAAGTGTTTTCACATTTCTTGCAGGGAAGGTGTGCCAACGATGAATTCCCTCAGGTTTTTGTTTGTCTGAGAATGTCTTTATTTCTCTTTCGCTGTTGAAAAATTCCTTCACTGGACATAGAAGTCTGCATCGATGATATTTTACTTTCAGTACTGTAAATATTTCATACCAACTTCTTCTTTCTTGCATGGCGTCTGATGAGAAGTCTACTATAACTATTTTTCTTGTATTTCCATAGGTAAGATAAGATGCCCAGCCTCCCACTTGGGCTTCTTTCAAAAATATTTATTTAATTTTTAGTTTTCTGCAATTCAAATACAATTTGTCTATTTTACATATGTATGCATGCATGTGTCTACATGTATGTATGTATATACGTGTGCGTGTATATATATATATTCTACTTGGTGTTTTCTGAGGTTCCCGGATGTCTGATTTGGTGCCTGTCATAAATTTGGAAACGTTCTAAGCCATTTTTACTTCAAATATTTATTGTGCTCTACTATCCCTTTGACACCCTCCTGGTATTCCAGTTATGTAGATGTTACAATTTTTGAAATAGTTGCACAATTCCTAACTGTCCTGGGGTTCTTTGTTGTTTTTGTTTTAATATTTTTCTTTTTCCACATCACATTTTGATATTTCTTGACCTATTTTCAAGCTCAATGATTTTTTCCTTGGTCATATGAACTCTACTGGCAAGACCAGTCCAGAAATTCTTCATTTCTGCTATAGTGTTTTTGATTTCTAGCATTTTCTTCTGCTTATACGACCCACCTGTTCCTGTGTGTTGCCCACATTTTCTTAGAGTCCTTAATGCATTCATCATAATTATTTGATATTATCTGTCTGATTACTCCAACATGTGTTACATATTCGAGTCTTGTTCTGATTTTTTTTTTTCTCTTCAGATTATGTTTCCCTTACCTTTTGTCATACCTTGTAAATTTTTGTTGCATTGAATACTAGGAACTGAGGAAAAGAAGCCTTTATTGTGATGACAATTTATGTCAGTCTGGTTAGGCCTTGGACCGACCGTGTTAAATGTTAAATGTTTGTCGTAGCTCTGTGTGCCAGAGGTTTTACATTCTTCACTGTTCTTTCTTCAGTCTCCTCTTCACCCTAGGTCTTCCTAAATATTCCATCTCATAAAAGGTTTATGGCTTGCAACTCTTTCAGTTGTAGTGCATTGCTATTGTACTGGAGCCCTGTAAGCGTGCTGATAGGCTGTACGGGGGAATCCTTCTATCATCTTCCAATTAAATTTCCATCTTCTAGTGGTCCCATGTCTCCGGGCTGTAACATTCATGAGTATTTCTTTACGCCTATGGCTATTGTTTTCCCCCTACCCTCTGCTCCCTTTCATGACCTGCAGAGTTTCCAATCTATTTCTCTGAAGACTCTGCCCTTTGGTGACTATGCATTTTTCTCCTCCTCAGTGAGTCAGGAAGAGAGGTGCTGTGGTGGGAGAAACATCTTTCCCCAGGTGGGATAAAGCTCTGATCATCTTTTTATCTGGAGAGTAGCCCTTTGTTGTGGAGATAGCTCTAGGCTTGTTTCACAATCGTTACTCTTCCTCTTCCCCAGCTGTGGCCATAGCAGGTCTTTTCTGGATCCTCACAATGGCAATCTAGTGGGGTTCTTTGGAGATAAAGCCCATGAAAGTGTGGGGTCTCCCTAAAACTGTAACCCCCAGGGGTTTCTCTCTCTCCTGCTAGTCAACATCCAGATTCCCCTACTTCATCAAAATCCCCACTAAACTGGCTGGGTGCAGTGGCTCATGCCTGTAATCTCAGCACTTTGGGAGGCCGAGGAGGGTGAATCACTTAAGGTCAGGAGTTCGAAACCAGCCTGGCCAACATGGTGAAATCCAGTCTTTCCCAAAAAATTACAAAACTTAGCCAGGCACAGTGGCGCACCTGCAGTCCTAGCTACTCAGCGAGGCTGACGAGGGAGAATCGCTTAAACCTGGGAGGTGGAGGCTGCAGTGAGCCGAGACCACATCACTGTACTTCAGCCTGGGTGACCCAGTGAGGCCTGGCTCAAAAAAAACAAAAACAAAAAACAAAAAACCCTCTGAACTGATCCTACCTGTTTATGGTTTCAGGGGCCTCTGCTCCAGGTGGGAAGATCTTGGCTGTGGCTCTCTTGGTTTACCTGTGTCTCCAGATTTGGGGGTTGAAGCTTGCTTGGAAATCTCAGCTCTCGGATGGGTCTAAGAATAGTGACTGATTTTCAGTTCTCCCAGCTTTGCTTTGTTGTAAGGATAGGAGACATGATTTCCAAGCTCTTTACATGTTGGGACTGAAACAGAGGTCCCCTTCCATTATGTTTCGAAAGAAGGCCTTAACATCCAAATGTAGCCTAAAGTTGATTCAAGGAGCAGCTGCTTTATGGTGTGGGGAATCCCAGATTCCCTATGTACAGAGCGTGGTCTGAGGCATCACAATCAGGAAAACGTGGTGAGTGGCAAGTGAAGGGGTGGGCGGGGGGGGGGGAGGTGCCCCTTCAGCAGCTGCTTGAAGACTCTGCTTCTTTCCCTCTTGACTGGGGCAAACAAAGCTGCCAGAATCACGTCATTCCTAAAATGACTTCCCTGCTGCTGCACTTCAGGACGATGAAGTGGGCTAGTTCTGTCAACTGAAAAATTCTAGCTAGAGCAATTACCATGCTTTCAGCAGCAGGCAGTTGAAAACTCTGACTCAGGGTCATTTAGATAATGGGGGAATTCTCTTTTTTTTCACATATGAAGAGCTGTTAAGATCTAAGGAAGATTACAAAGTTGGTTGATTGAGGAGCTAATCAATGTCATTACGGATCCAGGTTTTTTCCATCTGCTCTCCTGCCTATAGCAAAGTTTCCAATCAAATTCTAGTTTCTCTACTCCTTCCTTGAAAGATGATTTCTAATAGCAAACAGAGCTATGGCTTTTCTTATTCTCTCTCTCTCTCTCTCTCTCTCTCTCTCTCTCTCTCACACACACACACACACACACACACACATACACACACACACATATATATATAGAGAGAGAGATGCACCTACAACCTCACTGCAATTATACACTGTAGGTTTGAAACTAGTAGGCCTTACAAAACCTAAAAAGTTAGCACCAGGTGGCCCTAGATAGGGTCTCACCCTGCCTAGATAGGGTCCCACCCTGCCTCGATAGTGTTCCACCCTGATAGGGTCCCACCCTGCCAATTCCGGGAAACAACCTCATGAGGTCCCACCCTGCCAATTCCAGGGGTCTCACCCTGCCTCGAAGTTCCCGGAATTATCAACTCCAGGAAAGAACCTCATAAGGTCCTGCTCTAACCAATTAAACCAAGACCCCTTGCTCAGGCTATAGCTAAACCCAATCATTTTACGCCTTAAGCTTTGTTTGAATTTCGCGCCATAAGCTGTGTTTGAACTTGTGTTAGCATATATAAACAGCCTGTAACAAGCAGTCGGGGTCCCAGGACCAACTTAGAGCTTGGGACCCTAGCGCGCTAGTAATAAATAACTCTCTGCTGTGAACTTCGTGTCGGTGATCCTTCGCGACGACCCCTGCCCAGGAGGGAATCGAGAGTTCGGTTCCAACACTGGCTCCTCAGCTTGCAGACAGCCTGTTGTGGGACCTTGTGATCATGGGAGTCAATACCGCTTAATAAACTTCCCTTTTTATATACATCTATCCTATTAGTTCTGTCCCTCTAGAGAACCTTGAGTAGTACGTTTCCTGACTGTGAAATTCATTCCAGACCCACATAACCACCACAAATTATCTTCCAGAAGGGGCAGGCTTCTGTGGTTACAGCTGTCTCTGACAGCTCTTCCCTGACAACAGTGGGGATTGCTCATGAATGAAGGCAAGCAAAGCCTTTAAACCCCATAATAATGACAAATCAGAAAAGCGCAAGCAAGCAAACCCTGATGTTGTTTCTTAATAGTATGCATTTGGAGTAAGTCTAGTATGATTGTGTGTGTGTGTTAGAATACACGAAGTTTGATTATACATTAAGGCATATTACACTTTCCAGTTTTACCCTTTATAAAAATTTGGACACAAGTTCAATCTGTAATAATCATAACTTTTAAATAGCAATGTTTATGCCAGAGCTAATATCCATGTTCAAATAATCAAGGATTATAAATATATTACTAAGGCCTGTGAAAAATCATTTTATGTTCTATGTCTGAATAATTGGAAAGCAGGAATTTTTTATTTTTCTTTTGAAGTGAGAAAAATATACCTCAAAGTTATTTCTTTTAAACTATTCTAATCATCTTGCACCATTTATTAGAAATATCTGTTCCTATCATCAAAGATCATTCTTGGAGTGTTTATGCTCCCAGCTCAAATATTTATAGGTTTCAGACTTGAGATGACTTATTTCTATTTGCTTTTAATTTCCTTATGCAATGTTTCAAATGTACCACAAGTCATTATGAATGGTTTGGAGGTGAATTATGTAGAGGTGCCACATTACTTTTGATTGCTTGCGTTTGATGAGGTTATTAAAACAGCAGAAAAATAAATTACCATAGCAACAAAAACATAAATTCATAGCCTGTTTCATAATCTTGGGCCTGAAAATAATGGCACAGCTCTTAACAGCTTAGGCATGATGTAATGCAGACACTTAGCTGAGTCATGGAGGATCTAGAAATCCATCACAGTTCACTGGTATTGAATTTTTGAAAAAGTCAGCCTTGCAACCTTGAACCTGGGCCATTTCTTTCTAACTTCGGAAGGCCTATGGGTGTGCACAGTAAACTCACCTCCCATGCCATGTCCATGGGCCTGTCATTAACAAGGCCTTGCTGAGAGTCATTTGTATGGCCAAGAAAAATCACCACCTTAGAAAAGCATGTTCTCTTCTACTTACAGATTTTATGTTCCCCCGTAAGTAATGACATCTTTGTCCTCAAAGTAATATACACATATCAATAGAAGAGAAAAACAAGACAATTTTTAAAAGAGGGGGAATAGAAATGGTATTAGTTTCATAAATAAAATATATGCCTAGAAATTATGCAAGGCATCAGTGCATTATGGGTTAGCTTGTCTTTGATTGACAGACTATGTAATTTGCTTGTGGCTTCACTTGATAATTGCCCAGAGATAAAAATGAAAGGGAGCACCTATGTCCTTACATGGTATTTTATTAGCAGCTCGACTGTTATCACAAGAGTAAGTGTATTTTTTATAAAGCATGCTGTGCTGGTCTGGGAGGCAGCAGAAAAACTTGAGAAGAGAGAGTTTGATCCCTATTCTTTGCTCTGGCTCTAGAATTAGCTCTGGATTCGGTGTCTCCATTGATGGTTCTGGACAGGGTTAATGTTTTGCAGTATCATTTGAAAATGTACAACTCTTTTCCAGAGCTTATTCCACATTAGCATTTAAACTAATTTAATTTTATATTTGGATACTTGGAACCAGGAAGATTAATACAGTGTTAGAGACTCATGATCTTTAAGTACATAAACTGTCTTGAATCTTAATGGCATGATAATACAAATCTTAATGGCATGATAATACAATAAATAATACATTTATTGAATACCTACTGACTGACAACAGTCTTGTAGGCACCAGGACACAGGCATGAGCCAAATGGACAAAGGCCCAGCTCTCGTGGTGCTGACATCCTGGTAGGGCCTCGGGGTGGGGAAAGTGATGGCAGGGGCAGGGAGGGCAATTAGGAGGCAAGGACAATAGTCATGGCAAGAATAGGAGGGTAGCTGGGACAAGGCGACGAGCTGAAGATGTGGGCAACGCATTTCTAAGTCTATTTTGAAGGCAAAGCAATGGCATGTTCTGATGAACCGAATGCATGTTACACACTATGGAGAGGAGCCAAGGATGAATCCGAGGGTTTCAGACCGACTTGATGAATGAATGAGAGAGCATGAGTGAGAGGAGGGGCCTTGTGAGGAGCAGATGGAAGGATGGGTACTCATTTGGGGCATGTTTTATTTGAAAAACATCTTAGTTACGTGAGTAGAGATGCCCAGTAGGGATTTATCTTGTGGAGTCTGGAGTTAAGAAGAGAGACCCAAGCTGGACATGTCTAATGGCTGATTGTTAACGTATATATGTGGGTGTGTGCGTGTAGAGTCATATATATGTATAAAATATGAATGTGTATATGTACTCATATATTCATATTATATATAATATATATTATCTTTTGCAAATGTGAATTTAAAAATTATGTGTATATATGTGCATATGTGTATATATGTATATATAACATGAACTCTAAATTCAAATTTTATATATAACAAAATACATATATATCCATATACACATATAATCATATTAATGAATTAAATACAAACATATATTTACCTATCTATATACGTATGTAAAATATGAATTATATATATTCATGGATATATATGAATATATCTATCCAATTATATATATCCATGAATACACATGGATATATAATTATATTTTTATAATTTATATTATATTATATAATAATATATAATATAGTAATATGAATTCTATATATTAATATATTACATGTGGATACTATTATATAATAATACATATATAATAGGAATTATATATGTATATATTATACAATATGATTTTAGAGTTAATAGAGACTATGTACAGAACCTGATCCCTGGAGCACTCCTAAATTAAAAGATTGGAAGCTGAGGATAAAAATCACAGACCTGAAATTCTGCTTCGGGTATTGTGTAATTAGAGTAGAGATGAAAGTTAGAAGGGAGCATTGTGCTGAAAACCGAGCAAAGAGTGTTCCTCCACGAAGGCGAAAGTCATCAATGGAGCCAAGCGCTGGGAGCTGAGAGCTCATGATTCGGACATGGGCGCTTCTATGCCAGTCACAGCACCTGGCCAGGAGCATCAGACATTGGAAACTGCCCCGCTTTGGCAGAGCTACTAAATAATCATTTTTAATGTGAGCTATCAACCTCAGCAACCAAAACTAAACAAGAATGCCAGAGGGAAAAAGCAAATATTAACCTCTCAGTGTGATACATGAATGCTTCATGTATATGCTGGCATCCCGTTTGAGAACATAATATATTTTAGCAATATGCAAGTGTGAAGTGGGCATTTTTCCTGAGTATTAACCTATGTCTAAGTTTCAATCCCAGCTCTTCCACCTGCTTACTCTTTGAACTTGGGTAGGTAATTTAAACTCTCCAAACCTTTTAATTTATTCCACTATACTTGGACCATAAGAACAGTCCTTGAATACGGGAATTTTGTGGAGAAAAGTGAGTTAATGTATGAGAAATGATATGATATGTTGTGGTCTTAAGCACTCAGTGAGTGCTAGCTTCAGTTGTTATTACTATTATCATTTTCACTTAATCATAATAGTATTTATTTATTTATTTATTTTTGAGACAAGGTCCTGCTCTGTTGCCCAGGCTGGAGTGCAGTGGTGCCATCATAGCTCACTGCAGCCTTGAACTCCTGGGCTCATGAGACCCTCCCACCTTAGCCCCTCAAGTAGCTGGGACTACAGGAACATGCCACCATGCCTGGCTAATATTTTTATTTTTTATTTTTTGTAGAGACAGAGTACCTCTGTGTTGCCCAAGCTAGTCTCAAACTCCTGGGCTCAAGTGATTCTCCCACCTTGACCTCCTAAACATGGGGATTACAGGCATGAGGCACTGTGCCTGGCCCAATTATTGTCATTTATCAGTGCATTTGAGATGACCTAGTGAGGTTCTTGATCAGTCGCAGTAGTGAATACAATACTGGGAACTGAATGTATCAGGCTAGCTTTGTCCCAGCATTTCAGCTTGTTCTACACACCAGGGCTCGTAAGTCATAGTTCTTCTTGAGGGTCTATTTACCATTTTAGGAATTCCATGTGAAAAGACAATTGCAAGCCCCCCATATGCTCTTCCTACTTTCTCTCTTACATCATCAGGCATCCACTCTGGCCACCAAAGGCATAGCGTGAACAGAGAGCCCCGGGGCTCTGCCTGCACTGGGCCGGCTGGAGAAAGAACAAATGGAAACCAATAGGGTCCACATCTCCCCAGGGACTTGCTAAAACTGTTGGCTGCTGGTCACCCTCAGTAGGACCCCTACAGACCCTGTAAGTTCCTCTGTGGCCGTGCTTATTGCCTGGTGCAAAGCAGAAAATGAAAAGGTGAGAAGGGCACGAAGAAAAGATGCTGCCCTTTTTTCATTCTACCCTTTCTCACTCCTTATCCTCTTCTGCTCCTGTTGTTCTGCCTAGACCGTTTATTCCCCGCAGAAGACCACCAGAGTCCAGAGTCAAAGCCAAGCGGCAAGGATCTTTACTGCAAGTTCGAACTTGGTCCCTCCATTCCACAACATACAAGAGGGCCTCGAACAATGCGTGCGCTCGCTCCTTATAGCCCAATGTAAACAGGATATGTAAAGTTACAGAGAAACAAGGGAATTCTTCTGGTTACAGCATTACAGTTGGTTTACATTTTAAGTTATACTTTTAACAGTTTTCTTATTGGTTCCTGCGCTTTTACAATCGGTTGTAACCTTATCGGAGATCTCAAGGCTGTGATATATGGAGGAATGTGTTTGTGTCGGCCCAGGAAGTGGAGGCATATGGGGGGATGTGATGTGTCGGGCTCAAGGCTATAATGTGTTCTTTCACTGTCATTATCCTCTTCTGGGAGCTTGGTTTGTGAGACAGAAGAAGGAAAGGAGAAGAAACACAAGGCAGAAAACTGCAGTCTATTATGCCCTGGAAAAGAGGTTTTAGGGTTGGGCTCCAGGGTTAGGTTGACCTGTTGTATTTATTTATTTATTTTAATTTTTTTTTTTTTTTTTGGAGACAGAATCTCTCCCTGTCACCCAGGCTGGAGTGCAGTGGTGCGATCTTGGCTCACTGCAAGCTCCGCCTCCAGGGTTCAAGTGATTCTCCTGCCTCAGGGTCCCAAGTAACTGGGATTACAGGTGCCTGTCACCATGCCTGGCTAAATTTTTTTTTCTTTTTTTTTGTATGTTCTTAGTAGAGACGGGGTTTTGATATGTTGCCCAGGCTGGCCTCAAACTCCTGAGCTCAGGCAAACTGCCTGCCTCAGCCTCCCAAAGTGCTGGGATTACAGGCGTGAGCCACCATGCCCAGCCTGACGTGTTTTAGTGGAAACCCAGGCTCCAGTTTTTTTGTTTTTTTTTTTTCATTTTGTGAACGTGGGTAAGGGAAGTTATTCCTCCTCTCTTTGTCTCAGTCTTCTTATCTATAAAATGGTATCGATGACAAGATTAAATGTGTGCAGACAGGATCAGTGGTAGAACATGACCTGGCAAGGCCTTGGGGCACTATCTGTCCACTGTGGACTCCAGTGAACAGGCACCCACCTACCATGAGACACCTTTGTGCAGATCGCACATTCGAACAGGGAGTGTTCACCTGCTCGTGCCAGGAGCTGCACGTTGGGAGTCCCAGCACGGGCACAGCACTCAACTTATCCTTGTGTCAGTGGCAGTCCATGTTACCTTTTACCCTCCACCAAACCCACAAAATGAATACCCATTTGATGAATAAAGAGGCTGAGCCGAGAAAGAAAGATGGATAACACTGTGTTTGAGAGCTTGGTACCAGGGTTCAAATTCTGCCACTCATAGGCTGTGTGATCACAAGCAGTTTACTTGACCTCTCTGAGCCTCCATTTTCCCTTTTGCAACATGTCCCTTGTTGTGCCACAGTGAGGATTAAATGAGAAAAGGCATATGAAAACTCAGTCTGGATTCTGGAACACACCAATGCCTGATTATCCTCAGTGACGATTATCCCTGATCAACACATGCTTTTGGATCAAGTCTTCACCCCACCTCCTTCACTGACTCTTTGGTAGTGGGCTGGGGACCCAGGCGGTCTGGTTTTAGAAAGGAGGGGTCCAGTGTAAGGAGGCTTTAGACACTCGTCAGAAAGATGAGAGAAGGTAAAAATTCCATCATCTGTTAATATCTACGAATGGACATTGTTCAACAGACACTGTATAGAATATATATTAATGGATATTTTCCCAAAAAAAGGATAAAATTCTGACCTCCATAGAGATACAAAATAAGTATATGATTTCACTCATTCATAAAGGACCAGATAAATTGTTAAATGAAGAACCCAGTGAGCAGTTCAAAGGAAAAGTCAAATAAAGTCACATTTATATGAAATGACACTATATCGAAATGAATTTACAAACAGGTATGAAACCAACTTTGTCGATGGGGGAGAAAGAAGTTAATTGAATCTCCACTGGAAAGAATTTATTTTCTTATCTACAAAAAAATGAAAATAATAATTTGGCATCGTTATCAGCTATCTACAATTTACAGATTATAAAACAGCTCAAAGGCAAAGTTGCATCAGAATCAGATAATCAGGATGATCTTACTAAGCCAGAAGTTGGCAAACTAAGGGCAGCAGGCCACATCCAGCCTCTCCAGGTTTTGCATATAGAGGTTTATTGGAACACAGCCATGCTCATTTGTGTATTCATTGTCTCCGGCTGCCTTCACACAATGCAGAGCTGGGGAGCTGTGTACAATACTGTGCTGGCTCCAAAGCCTTGAGTGTTTACTCCCTAGTTCTTTATGGAAAGTGGGTGCTGACTACTGCTCTAAACAATGCATGGTTTTCCACGGAAGCACTTTCTTTTTTCTACAAAGGGAAAAGGGAAGGACCGACTAGAAGGAAAAGATGAAACCATATGATGAGTTGATGGGGTCAAGTGCTATTTCCTCTGAGACAACCAAATGCATCTCAGGGCCCTGGAGGCATGGAGCAAAGCATGTCTTCTGGAGCAGCCACTTTGCTTTTCATGCAAATATCGAATATGCAGTTTGAAAAAGGTCCCCAGGGACTTTACTGCAAATAAAAGCAGTAGACAGGGCTGTCAGGCTGGGCTCCGTCTAGGAGAAAGCCTTGATCCTTTAGAATTGGTGATAAGCTTTCACACATGAAGGCAGCACCGAAATGGGTTGACAATCAAAGGTCAAGTCTCAGTTGTCCTGGACGTTTGCCTTTGATCTGGCACAGGAAGGGGCTTCAGCTCTCCATCCTCCCCTCCCTGTAGGATTTCACATGGTGCCAATTCTCCTCACCTTGAGTTTTGTTAGAAAGCCAATAACAAGAATTCACTCTGTTCTTAGCAGGAATGTTGGTTGGATTCACAATACCCCTTTTTAAGAGGAAAATAAAATAGATTGGAACTCGAGAACACAACAGAGTGACGATTTCTCAAAAGTCAACCTTACACATCAAAGTGAATGTACTTCAGGCCACTCAACTATACACTGAAATGTAGTTAAAATGATACATTTTATATTATCATTACCATTATTAATTATATTAATGCGGTATATTTTACCACAATAAAAGTACTAAAAAATAAACCTGTGTCCTTAAGTCATAGTGTGAAATAGTATGAATATTTCAGTGACAAATATAAGTCAGTTGAGTTATAAACTCTTTACCTTAAGATCTAGGGACAGTAATGTTTTTCAAAAAATTTTCCATTACTGAAAATATATTCCAGTAATATATTGTAAGGATATATTGTAAGAAATATATTCCAGAATATATTGTAAGAAAATTCCATTTTTGAGATGTTATATTTGAAGGGTTGCTGTTACAGGTATTATTTTGGCTCCCCTTTTGGAAGGGGTATGATGAATTAATTAAATTCTACATTCAGAGGGAAAAAAGAGCATTCAGAGACTCAGTCATGTTGGCGTGGGTCATGATAGCTGGGATTGTCTTGGGGTGCAGGGACCTTTACCTCCCAGGGAATGAATATTTTCCCTTTGGCCGGAAACGGGTTTGGTAATTAAATGCTCACTCCATCTGCTCACAGCTTTAAAAGAAAAATAAAAAGGCTCAGTCTCAGACAGGGACCCTTCTAAGAGCTAGTCCAATTAATAAAGCAGGAGCAATGAGAAACCTAAAATTCTAGGAGCTGAAGCAGAGAGTCTCCCATGGTGAAACCTGCCAACTGGACAACAAGATTCTGTCTTGTCCATGGAAACAAATACAGGTTATTGTCAACTTGCAGATTATAAAAGAGCTCAAAGGTCATGGACAGACACTTTTCAATAAGATCAACAGCTCTCAATTCAATGAAAAGCAATATTACAATAGTCACATAGGAAGAAGGAAAAAATGAGCAGTGAGGAAGCTGTTAAAAAATAGCAGGTTTTTTGTTTTGCTTTTGTCTCTCGAATGCATGTCTCACTTTTCGTTATACATAACACTTCTGCTTACTTTGGGGAATTATGCACCCCTCTTGCATGTGGTTCATCAACATGTCCTGGCCTGCTAGCTCAGCGTGTCATCCATCTGCAGTCAACAGAATGCTCCCTTTGTGGAAGTATAATGCTGAACAAAGTGACAAAAACACTATTTGTTTTTGGAACCTAATATTTGGAACCTAATCATTTGTCAATGTCTCCTTGAAGATACAGTCAGAGTTTCTTCATTCCTAGGCCCTGTCAGTGAAATAGCCAAACTCTAAAATATTTGAAGAGATTTATCCTGAGCCAAATGTGAGGACCATAACCCATGACACAGCCCCAGGTCCTGAGAACACGCGCCCAAGGAGGTTGGATTACAGCTTGGTTTTACACGCTTTAGGGAGACATAAGACATTAATCAGTCCATGGAAGGTATACATTGGTTTGGTCCAGAAAGGTGTGACAACTGGAAGCAGGGAGCCTACAGATCTTAGGCGGATTCAAAGATTTTCTGATTGGCAATTGGTTGAAAGAGTTGTTATTATCTAAAGACCTGGAATCAATAGAAAGGAGTGTCTGGGTAAAATAAGGGGTTGTGGAAACCAAGGTTCTCATTATGTAGATGGAGCCTTATAGATGACCACCCTCAGAGGCAATTGATGGCAAATATTTTCTGTTCAGTCCTTTAAAAGCTGTTAGGCTCTCAGTTAATCTCCTCAGGATCAGAAAAAGACCTGGAAAGAAAAGAGGAGTCTCTACAGAATGTAGATTTTCTCCACAAGAGAGAGCGTTACAGGGACATTTCAAAATATGTCAAATAAATATTTTGGGGTAAAATACTTCAATTTATTTCAATGCCTACTGTCTGTCATATGATGCTATACCAGAGTCAGGTTGGAATCTGGCATCTTATTGCTGCAAAGACTATGTTCTGGCAGCCTTAGGAACTCCATTTTAATGTTAATGCTGGTCTTTTGCGCCTGGACTTCAAAGCAAGGCTAATATAATAAGGCCTGTCCCACTACCCCTTCCCATCGTGGCCTGACCCACATAATCAGGTTTCTTTTTAATACCCTGGTCAGAGAGGAGGGTTGGCTGAGGGAGCTTAGAATTTTATTTTTGGTTTACAACTCCTAATGATTCCTTTGCTGAGTTCCTTCTCCAGTCCTCTTCAGGGTCATCTCTGCACCAAAAATGCCTCATCCCTCAAATCTTCCGCCTTCGGTGAAACCTCCCTGGCTGTTGAGCCCAGCTCTCTGCAAGGGGTTCCACCTTTATAAATTTTTCTTCGCTCCTTCCTGTCTCCAGCAGCTCAGCTCTGACACCACACATGGCTCACTCTCTTAGTGATAGGAAATTGCCCAGCATTTAGTGATGGAATATTACAGATGATAACAATATATCCTCATTTGTCTTTCAATGTGCCAATTTCCTTCCCTTTCCAGGTTTCCTAGTATTACTGAGCAAGTGGGCTTGCTGCCGGATGCACATAGAAGTCAACACTATGGCATCAGCTTTTGAAAACAGAAAGGTTTTATTGCGAGGCCAACAGCAAGAAGACAGGAGATGCGGCTCAAACCTGTCTCTCTGTTTTGGGGTCTAGGGCAAATTTTAAGGAGTTGGGAGGCAAGGGAAAAGATTTAGGAATGTTATCTTTTCTGATTGCAGAGTTTCAAATTTGACCATTTGTAGTCAAGGTATGTTGAAGTGGACTTTAGCTTCTGATCTGGGCCAACAGTCTCCTTCCTTTTGAAAGGGTTCAGGCTCCAATCATATCCAATCTTCTTGGTGCCCCAGGGAGGAATTACTATTTGCAGGTAATGTTAGAGGATAAACTTTTTTCTATCGTGCATGCCTGGGCTTCATGACTTGCAGTTTTGGCTTTGTTACCTACAAAGTAACTTGGCGTTCCGTGATCCAGAGTAGGCCCAGTTTGGGCTGGTCCTGCAGTTACACTAGTGTGCGCAGCAGCCGCACTCTCACATCACCCGTCTCCTCCAGCTCCCTGTGTTCAAAAGTCAGCCTGCCCTTGGAATGATTCTATAATCACAAGTTTCTGGAGCTCCTGGGCACTTCGCTGCATCTTTGTAAATACACATGCTGTGTAAAATGTCTCCCTCCCGTGAGGAGTAAGCATGCAGTTTTCTATGCCTATGTGAGTAGGGGGGTGGATACAGTGAATTTTGAGTAAACCGAAGTGTGTAAAACTCTTATCAAAAACAGAAACAGAGAAGCCTCTCTGGAGGAACAATGAGCAGTGTGGAGAGATGGATTCACACACAAGCCTATGCAGAAGGACTGGCTACTCCAGAGGGCACAGTGTTTCTTCCGTATAAAAGCAGCCTCCTCTGCAGGACAGGGAGCCTCTGGGTGATACTTTCTATATAAAAAAGGTGCAAACCAGATATAAGGTAGCAAGAGTAAACAGAGGTGATTTTAATAAGGATCAAGGAAATAGAAGACATAAAACTAAAGGAGATAGATGAATATTAAAAGAGTCACATAGGAAGAAGAAAACAGTGGGCAGTCAGGAAGTTGTAGAATCTGTAAAGCAGCTCTTTCTCCTGAGCACATTCATACAGTTCGAGAAAACACACACTTCTACAAGCACTTTGTAAAACAGTTTGGCAATTTCTTTCTTTTTTTTTTTTTTTTGAGACAGAGTCTCGCTCTGTCGCCCAGGCTGGAGTGCAGTGGCTCGATCTCCGCTCACTGCAAGCTCTGCCTCCTGGGTTCCTGCCATTCTCCTGCCTCAGCCTCCCGAGTAGCTGGGACCACAGGCGCCTGCCACCTCGCCCGGCTAGTTTTTTGTATTTTTTTAGTAGAGACGGGGTTTCACTGGGCAATTTCTTAAGAGGCAACCATACACCTACTAGTTGATCTAGCCACAGCACTCTTAGGTCTTTGTTCAAAAGAAGTAAAACCTTTGTGTTTGTAAAGTTTCATGCACAGATGTTCGTAAAAGCTCCTTAGGTAGTAGTCAAACTTGAATGTCTACCAACAGCTGAACTGATACAAAAATTATGGTGCATCCATACATTAGAAACACCTAGTAATAAAAGAGAATGAATTACTGATATTCAAAACAACAGAAGTAAATCTCAAAATAATTATACTGAGTGAAAAAAGGCTGCCAGAAAATATTACTTGCTATATGGATTAGTTGGAGTTCTCTAAAGCAACAGAACCAAAGGGTATGTGTACACACACACACACACACACACACATATGGAAAGTGAGACAGACAGAGAAAGCTTATCAGGAATTGGGTCATGTGATTATGGGGATTGGCAAGTCCAAATCTGTAGAGCTGATGTTCCAGGTTGAAGGCTGACAGGTAGGTGAATCCTTTCTCACTAGAGGGAGGATCAGAATTTTCTTTCATTCCGACCCTCAACTGACTGGATGAGGTTCACACACATTATAAAAGGCAATTTGCTGTATTCTGTCTACCATTTAAAATACAAATTTCTTCTTAAAACACTCTCACAGACACACCCAGAGTAATGTTTGAACAACTCTCTGGGCATCTAATGACCCAGTTAAGTTGATGCATAAAATTAACCATCATATTGTGTGCTTCCATTTTCATAATATTCTTAGAAATGCAAACTAATTGATAGTGAAAGGAATGAATCAATGTTGTCTGGGCATGGTGAGAGTGACTGGAGGGCCAGAGGAGTGTGGAGAGCGTGAGAAGTCCATTGGAGCTGATGCATACGTTAAAATTGTCTTTGGCCAGGTGTGGTGGCTCACGCTTGTAATCCCAGCACTTTGGGAGGCCGAGGTGGGCCGATCCTGAGGTCAGGAGTTCGAGACCAGCCTGGCCAATATGGTGAAACCCTGTCTCTACTAGAAAATACAAAAATGAGCTGGGCGTGGTAGCATGTGCTTGTAGTCCCAACTACTCAGGAGGTTGGGGCAGGAGAATCACTTGAACCCAGGAGGTGAAGGTTGCAGTGAGCCAAGATCACACCACTCCACTCCAGCCTGAGTGACAGAGTGAGACTCTGTCTCAAAAAAAAGTGTCTTTATCATGGTTGGTTTCATGAGTGTATGAATATGTCATAACTTATTAAATTGTACATTTAAATATATACAATGTATTTTATGTCAATGATACCTCGGTAGAGTTGTTAAAATGTATCATGAATACCAATATTTTGGAGATAACTACACAGTCTTGAAAGAAGTATGTTTGATTGATTACAGAAATTTCATAAAAGAACATAAAATATTTTAATTACTAGCACGTTCCATCTAGTAATCACAGGAAAAAAACAATTCACTAAGAGTTAAACTTTTTCCTTTATTTTTTTCTCGACCTTTGGTAGACTAGCTGTGAGAAAATTGAGGTAGTGAAATAATGGAATACTGCAACAATGTTATTACTAAGTTAAATGAAATAGACCAAGCCCCTGAAAGACAGAAACTACCAAAAGCAACTCAAGCAGAAATAGATAACTTGTGTAGTCCTAAACAACTCAAAGAAATGTAATTCAAAGGGCAAGGGAACAAAAACTTTTCAGAAAGGAAAACCCAGACCCAATGGCGTGCTGGCTACATTTATTAAATATTTCATAAAAAATAGTATGCATTGTACAATATGTCTTTTAGAAAGTAGAAGAGGAGAAAACATTTCTGAGTTCATTTTATTAGCTAGCCATACCCTGATACAAACACCAGACAAAGATATGACAAGAAAAGCAAATAGAAACAAATATTCCTCATAAATAGAAGTGCAATAATTCTTAACAAATTATTTTAAAATCTGATTTAAAATAAATTAACACTATTACATTATAATCACTTCCATTCATCTGAGAAATGCAAGATTGTTTCAACATTCATACATCAATCAGTATAATTTAACATATAAGCAGACTGTATTAGTCAGGATTCTCTAGAGGGACAGAACTAATGGAACACATATATATGGGAGTTTATTAAGTATTAATTCACATGATCACAAAATTCTAGTATAGGCCATCTGTAGGCTGAGGAGGAAGGAGAGCCAGTTCGAGTTCCAAAGCTGAAGAAGTTGGAGTCCGATGTTCGAGAGCAGGAAGGATCCAGCATGGGAGAAAGATGTAGGCTAGGAGGCTAGGCCAGGCTCTCTTTTCACGTTTTTCTGCCTGCTTATATTCTAGCTCTACTGGAAGCTGATTAGATTGTGCCCACCCAGATTAAGGGTGGGTCTGCCTTTCCCAGCCCACTGACTCAAATGTTACTCTCATCTGGCAACACCCTCATAGGTTTTGCCAATCAATACTTTGTATCCTTCAATCCAATCAAGTTGACACTCAGTATTAGCCATCACACAGACTAAAGAAGAAAAAGCATACAATCATTATAATAAATGTAGCAAAAGCATTTGAGAAAAATCATTACACATTTATGATAAAAATTGTAATCAAATAAGAACAGAAAGAGTATCTCTTACATCAACATATGTCCAATTAGCATTGCCTTTAATGACAAAATGTTAAATGTTAATCCCCTCAGATAAGGAACATGAAAATAATATTTTCTCTCGCCTTTTTTACCTAACCTCATATTGAAGATCTTGGTCAGCATAATAAGTCAAGAATAAACAATAAAAGACATACAGAACATAAAATAAAAAATAAAATTATTGCTATTTGCAGATGACATGGCAATCTTCCTAGAGAAATCTAAAAATTCTACAAAACAGTTACTAGAATTAAAATGTGAGTTTAATAAAACTGCAGAATACAGTTTCAGTTTACAATAATCAATTGCATTTCTATATATTAACAATGAATATGTGGGAATTTAAATGGAAAAAAGTACCATTTAAAAAACACCAAATAGCCAAATATAACAAAATATGAGGAAGAGCTGTATGCAGAAAATGACAAACCAAAACACTGATGAAAAAAATTTAAGACCTAAATAAATGGAAAGATGTACCATGTTCATGGATTGAAAGACTTAATATTCTTAAGATATGAACTTTCTCTGATAACATGTAGTTTAAATGCAATTTCAATGAATATCCACGTGGAAATTATTGTAGAAATGGATAAAGTGATTCTAATATTTATGGGGAAAGGAGCAGGAACTATAAGAACCAACATAATTTTGAGGATGAAGTTAAAGACCATATACAATCTGACCTCAAAGATTTCTAGAAAGCTATAATAACCAAGACATTGTGGTAACAAATATCAGATTATGTTTGGAATTAGAGTGAAGCAAATTTTGGACCAGAATGCAAAATTTAAGGAGGCAATCATTTTTAGGCATATTCTGTATCAGGATTTGTGTGGTGACCAGATGGGCATGTAAATGTGTAACAATTAATTGAACTGTTCTCTTAAAATTTGTGTGCTTTACTGTATGCATACTGCTCCTCAACTAACTGATTTTTTAAAATAAAATTTAAAAAAATTAATATAATAGATAACCATTACTGAATGTTAGGTTAAACATTTTTCATCTCTTTGGTGATTTTTTTCTTAAAACAATTATTTGATAACAGCTTGAAGCCTCATATTTTGGATGACTTAACTGAAGTCCAATGAGAAAAAATATGTTTCCCAAGTCCCTATACCAGGTGAGTAGCAAATCAAGGGTTCAGCCTAGTTCTTAGACATGAAGAGAGTCTAAGAGTGAAGAGAAGAAAGCAGGGAGCAGATAGATGAACATAAAAGTGCTATTTCTGGAGAAGAGCATAGAAGGAAAGTGGAAGGACTTGCAATGTTTACCTCCATCTCTAAAAAATTATCAAAGTATGTTTTCATAAGTGTGGTGTTCTTTGGATTTCTAATTCGGAGAACAAATGGGTAAAGACTTTTGCCTTGGTTATAGTCATTAAAAAGAGAAAAATAATAGGTTCATGTCACATAAAATCTGTTTAGGTAAAGACCAGGTCTTTTAAGAAATTGTGCCACTTTTTGGATATTAATGTTTTAGGAAAGAATGCACTAATCTATTTCTACTTGGAGAATATCTTATAGAACAAACTTGAATTGATTCTAGTTTTGTGCCATGTGTGGATGTGCACCAAGAGACATGAAGCCATATCTTCTACAACTGTTCAGTTTTTGGAATTCAGAAGTTTCAAGATTACGTTGACTGAAGTAGATCAAGGCAAAGCTGTAGGTAACAGGATAAGTTAATAAACCGGAAGGAAATGGAAGGGAAGAATGTGGTCTACCTCTTCTCTCTCTGCAAGCAAGACCTTGGAGAATAGGAGTGGAGCTGGTGAGTCACAATTCTTGATACACATTTATTTATTTGTTCTGCAAAACTGTATTGATACTCATCTTTGTCTTGCACACGAAGAACTTAAAATCTAGTAAGAAGTCCATACTCTTATATAGATCAGCATAATACAATGAAACAAGTATAGTGATTGGAACTTCACTGAAGATAGGTTGCTAACTCAGTTTGTAGGACTCAGAGAAGGTTTTGTATAAGAGTATGGAAACAAGGACTGACTGATAAAGACTAATTTCCCAATTATCCGTAGTAGTGATAAATTATTATGAGTTGTACTTGTGTTTGCTTTTCCTTTCTGAAGGATTATAAATTAAGAGATGTCTTGGGCTTTAACTAAGAACACTAGTAATTGAAAAATGTTCCCAAATGTGACCAGACTTCACAAATTCACTCAGCAATAGGAATCTGGGTTCTGTAGATACTTTATTAATTTTTAAATGATTTCAATAGTTTATATGCATTTTTGTAACATTTATATTACTCATAACTCTCTAGTCTAAGTTGCAAAATGGCTTCAATAGTATAACTTTGTTACGTGTAGAAAGCCTATAATAATTCTGTCTAGCCCATGTACAGAGTTTAACTGCCATTAAGAACTAGTATCAGGACATGTGAGTGCAAACAAAAATACAGAGCAACACCCATCACTAAGATATTCCACATTCACCATCTACCATTTTTTTTCCTCTCTGGGTTGCAGGTGTGAAGACTGTTACTGATTTAGGATTTCATCCTTTGTGAGTATATGTGGTCTCCAGCCAAATATTAAAGTATCCTTCCAGATTATGTTCCAGGTTCTTAGATTTCTATCTCCTTTGTCCTGGGGTCAGCTGGTGGAGTAGGATTAAATATCAGAGCGTCATTCTAATGTAGTTATTCATGGTGTTCACTTCACCCAAAAGATTTGTTTTTTTTTTTTTGAGATGGAATCTTCCTCTGTCGCCCAGGCTGGAGTGCAGTGGCACGATCTCGGCTCTCTGCAAGCTCCACCCCCCGGGTTCAGGCCATTCTCCTGCCTCGGCCTCCCGAGTAGCTGGGACTACAAGCGCACGCCACCACACCCGGCTAATGTTTTTGTATTTTTAGTAGAGATGGGGTTTCACCGTATTAGCCAGGATGGTCTCGATCTCCTGACCTCGTGACCAAAACAAGTTTTATAATTTCACTGGTTTCTCCCATGAGTTAATATTTGCTCCATGAATAAATTTCTTAGTGTGTCCTTAAATTTCCAAATATTTAAGTATTTCTTATGTATTTTGCTGTTGTTGATTCTCATTCAGTTCTATATTGGTCCAAGAACATACTTTGATTTGTATTTCTTTAATTTGTTAAGGTTGGTTTATGAAATAGAAGATAAACTATCTTGGTGAATGTTCTGAGTATACTGAAGCAAATGGATATGCTCTTCTGTTAGGTAGAGTATTTTATGAATAACAATTGGCACTGGTGAATTGATAGCTTATTTTAAGGTCTACAAAATATATGCTAATTTTTTTTTTCCTCTTTGAGCTGTTGGGTCTTTTAAATTTTTAAATTTTTCTTATTTTTTATTTCATTTTATTTTTTTGAGACAAGGTCTCACTCTGTCGCCCAGGCTGGTGTGCAGTGGTACTATCTTGGTTCACTGCAGCCTCTGCCTCCCTGGCTCAAGCCATCCTTCCACCTCAACTTCCTCAGTAGTTAGGATTACAGGTGTGCACCATCTCTCCCACCTAATTTTTGTATTTGTTTGTAGAGATGGGGTTTCACCATGTTGGCCAGGCTGGTCTCGACCTGCTGAGCTCATGTGATCCACCTGCCTCGGCCTCCCAAAGTGCTGGGATTACAGGAGTGTGCCACCTTGTTCGGCTAATTTTTATATTTTTTGTAGAGACAGGGTTTCACCATGTTGGCCAGGCTGGTCTGGAACTCCTGAGCTCAAGTGATCCACCTGTCTTGGCCTCCTAAAGTGCTGGGATGACAGGTGTGGGCCACTGCGCCTGGCCTTTTTGTGATGTTATTAACAAAACTGGAGTCCTACGTCTCCCATGGCAGTTGTGAATTTGTCTGTTTCTCTTATCATTTCTTGCTGGTTTTGCTTCATATATTTTGCGACTCTGTTGATAGATACAGGCACATTGAGGATGTTTTGTCTTTTGAAGAATTTATCCTGCTATCATTATGTAATTTCCTTCTTTATTCCTGACACATTCCTTCTTCTGAAGCCTACGTTTACCACAGTCAGTCAGCTTTCTTTTGATTAGTGTTCACATGGCATATGTTTATTTTGGGGGGATTTGTTTTTTGAGATGGAGTCTTGCTCTGTTACCCAGTCTGGACTGCAATGATGCGATCTCGGCTCACTGCAGCCTCTGCCTCCTATGTTCAAATGATTCTCTTGCCTTAGCCTCCTGAGTAGCTGGAACTACAGGTCTGTGCCACCACGCCCAGCTAATTTTTGAATTTTTAGTAGAGATGGAGTTTCCCCATGTTCGTCAGGCTGGTCTCAAGCTCCTGACCTCAAGTTATCTGCCTGCCTCGGCATTCCAAAGTGCTGGGATTATGGGATCACAGGCATGAGCTATCATGCCAGGCCCATCTGTTTATTTTGATACTCATAGCAGCATACAGTTGATTCTTGTCTTCTATTCAGTCTGGCAATCTGTCTTTTAATTGGTAGTCTAGACCCTAGACTATTTGCATTTAGTGTACTAATAATTGATATCCTTGAATTTAAGTCTACCATTTTAATTGTCTTCTATTTTCTTACCTGTTCTCTCTTTTTCATCTCTTCTGCCTGCTTCCAATTAACTGTATATTTTTACAAATAATTTTTATCTTCAATATTAATTAATTCATAATTTTTATATTTTGTCTGGCTTTGCAATATACATCTTTAAATAATCAAATTCAAATGTCAGATAATATTATATCACTATCATCTGATTCATGCATTGCAAGAATCTTGAACAGTATACTCCCAATTATTTTCTCTCATCTTTTGTGAACTGTCATACAGCTCAGTTTTACTTATGATCTAAAGGTATGCTATTGTGTGTATGCTCATATACATCATATACATATGCATATTGTATGTATGCACATATGAAAATGTACATCCATTGTACATGCATACAGTATGATGCTGGCCTTTCTTCAGACAATTATCTTTTAGAATGGTCAAAAAAGTCGTTGATATTCCATTTTAACATTTTTTACAGTTATTCCTTTTTGTGGACCTCAGTTGGCTCTGACTCGTGTTATATCCCTTAAATTTCAATCTAATCAGTTCCTTTTGAACTGATAGGTTCAATATAAGCTGTAATGTAATAGATTATCCATCTTATTCCTATTGTTAGGTTGGGCACAAAAGCTCTTTCTGGTTTTTGATATTTTAAGTTGCCTTAATGCTAAGTGTCTATCGTATTTTAAGTTGCCTTAATGCTAAGTGTCTATCGTATTCTACATCTTCTTGACATTCAGTTTTACTTCTTTCTCATGAGTCATCTGTCAAAATTACCCTACTCTGTGAAACAAAGTTCTAATTGCACTTTTCCAGTCATTTAAAGCTCATCGTATGTGGAGGCATTTACCAGCCCATGAGGAATTCACATTATCAGGGAAGGCAATTTGGGGCATTACATCCTAAAATGCCCCTATGCACAGTTACCCCGTTGGATACAAGAGAGCTCACTGTGTCTTAGAGACTCTCTCCTTCACTGGTGACTGGGTCCAGGACAGTATATTCTGAGACAATCAGATTAAAGTTCACACATCTTTGCTCCTAGAGACCAATCCAAGTGAATTTCCCAGGAGTATGACAACCTGCACTGGGGAAAGATGCACACTATCAAAATGTAAATATCACATTTCTTTAGTTCAACATTTCCACTGTTTCTAATGTTTGAAGTAGAAAATAATGATACTCTGGCTATGCAAGCCTGAAAGATGCTTATACATGCTGACAGTCTGTGCTTTGGAATAAAGAATATTGGCATGTGTTTATTTTGCTGTTGTTGTCATTTTATTTCACTAATAAGAACTGGAAAAACGAATGTCAGCCTGAACTCTTGACGAGTAATATGTCTGCTTTTTATGTTTTGTTTTTGCTTTTGGTTTTATGCAGCCATATTATAGGATACTTTTGGGGTGGGGCAAGTATTCTCAAATTTGATCATTAATGCTCTGTAGAATGTACAGAGTAATTACAAATACAGCCTGTTGGTACCTCTCAGACAATAGAAAAAATTTGCAGTGCTTAAACATGTATACCTGAGCCGGTCTCATTATTTGCTCATGGTCCATGTAGAACTTTCACCAAAGAAAAGTAATACTGAGTGAAAGAGGTATCCATTAGTTTTATTACTCCCTTTAATTTTTAGATGTTGTCAACCACAGTCTATCAGAAACCATACCATAATGCCAAACATGAACTATGCCAAAAATGGCCATATATTGTATGTTTTTTAATTAGATGGTTTTAAGATATGGAGACAGGCCATAGTTTGATGTTGACATTGAGAGACACTTATAGAGGAGTGATAGGAATGGACCTGTTTTCCAGAGGGACTTTCTGTAACTGGAGGGTTTCTGTCTTCTCATTCCTCTGAAAGGGACCCTGCATGAGCACACGGCAGAGAAGGAGATCCTCAGACTGGCGTGGAGGCCATGGATGCACAGGGATCAGCAGTGCAAGGAGGGTCTGAGCAGCAGGGGAAGATGTAAGGGACTTCTCTGACGGGAACAGAGTGGCCCACTGGTCCACCTGAAGATGGTCTTCAGGCCTGGACATCTCCCGGGAAGGGAATGACAGAGCGAGGACTGGACACAGCAGCCTGCAGAAGCTGCCTTCTCAGGAAGCTGTCCCCCTCTATGGCTGGACTAACCTGGGCCCATCTCCATGGTCTCCGAATCCCTTCTTTTGCCAGTAGGGTCAGAGATGGAGCTGTCACTAGCTCTGCAGAGGGTCCCTGCTCTGCAGCTGCTGGAGTCTTGATGACAATGGATGATGAGCTGAGGGATTTTACGCTGACTGAGTCAGTCACCAGGCAGTGTCCAAAGCAAGGCCCAGTATTTTAACCCCAGGGTTTTGAGATGATATGGGAGCTTACCAGGATCTGAAAGGAGTTTGAAGAACAGAATTGACGTTACAAACATATCATATTAAATCTACACATGAGATCGGCTGTTCCTAGGACCATCACACCATAGTCTCTAAGAAGAGGACACTCCTGTGACATTCTAGTGTCTTACTCATGATCAAAATATATTTAGGCCCTTCTTGTAAAGATATGGCTATTCTGTGTGTTCATTAGTGTTTTTTTTTTCAGGTGGCAGATATTATTACCAAGAATAGAGAGTTATCCTCCTCTACCTGAAGAAACTCTGCCATAAAGAGATGGAATGCCAATGAATTAAACAAAGGAGATTGACAAAGTCACTCCATGGAAGGAAGATTTGTGTAAAAGCCACTGTACACTAGGCAAAGGAAAGATAGATGTCACTGAACCATCAAGCTGCAGCACTGGAAAAAGTCAGAAGTGCTTGCAGCACAAATAAACTAATGTTGCATGGAAGGTCTGGAAGAGCATCTCACATCATGCCTGGCCCATCACAGCCAGTCTTGAGAGTTCCCCTCACTAATCGCAATCCAATTTTCCTTCCCTATTACCCACTAATCACCAATCACATCTATTGAGTTCCTTCTGTGTTCTCAGAAGCCACATGAAGGCTGCAAACTTCTCAAGTGCTGACACTGGCCAGGCGTGGTGGCTCACTCCTGCAATCCCAGCACTTTGGGAGGCAGAGGCGGGTGGATCACGAGGTCAGGAGATCAAGACCATCCTGGCTAACACGGCGAAACTCCATCTCTACTAAAAATACAAAAAATTAGCCGGGCATGGTGGTGGGTGCCTGCAGTCCCAGCTACTCAGGAGGTTGAGGCAGGAGAATGGCGTGAACCCAGGAGGCGGAGCTTGCAGTGAGCCGAGATCATGCCACTGCACTCCAGCCTGGGCGAGAGAGCAAGATTCCATCTCAAAAAAAAAAAAAAAAAAAAAAAAACACCAAAATACAACAGATGTTGGTGAGAATGCAGAGAAAAGGGAGCCCTTAGACACCGTTGGTGGGAATGTAAAGTCATTCAACCTCTGTGGAAAATAGTATGGAGATTTCTCAAAGAACAAAATATAGAATGATTGTTCAATTCAGCAGTCCCACTACTGGGTATCTACCCAAAATAAAAGAAATCTTTATGCCAAAAAGATTCCTGTACTGGTGTATTTATCACAGCACTGTTCACAATAGCAAAGATATGGAATCAACTAAAGTGACTGTCAGTGGACGATTGGGTAAAGAAAATGTGTGGACGTATGTACACACACACACACACACACACACACACATACGCAGACACACCGTGGCATACTACTCAGGCATTTAAAAGAATGGAATCACGTCTTTTGCAGCAACATGGAGGGAACTAGATAGAGACCATTACCTTAAATGAAATAACTCAGAAATAGGAAGTCAAATGCTGCATGTTCTAATTTATTAGTGGGAGGTAAATAATGGATACACATGAACGCAGAGTGTGGAATAACATGTTGGAGGCTGGAAGGGTGAGAGGGTGAGAGGTTGAGGGAGGAGACATTAATTACTGGGTACAATGTGCACCTTTTGGGTGACGATCGTGCTAACAGCATAGACTTCACCACCGTAATATGTCCATGTAACAAATTGCACGTGTACCCCCTAAATCTAAAATTTGAAAAGAAAAAAAAAAGGGAGTGGAGATATTAAATGTAACATCTATTAAAACCCCTACATTTTTCTAATAAGCAGGAGATGAGAATCATGAAATAGGTACCGGGTGTCCCCCAGAAGCTAAAGAGAAAACACGGAGGAAGCACATGCTAAAGACTGAACATAGATCCTCCAACAGCAGCGGATCCCCTGCTCTTGCCAAGATCAGAGGTGCTGAGAGGACTTGGAGGGAAGTTATTGGTGTTCTGGTGTCTCTCACTGCCTAAGCCAGTGAATGTAGCTTTAATGCAACCACTAGGAAGGAGGTAATTAGTAACTAGCAATTGGAGAAGAGGTGAAGCAAAAGAGAGTGAGTTAGTCGCATTTCCTTTCTTCACTACAATTTCTAAGCCCAGTGCAGGCCTGAGATGGGGCAGGATTGAGCCACTGACTTGGATAAATTTGAGCTTCAGAGAAATCACACGGAGAGTTTGACCTGTGACCTCTGGCATGCAAGAGACATAAGAACTCGGATCTGAGTCCAACCAGGCGAATTCTAAATGTGAAAGGCTGGGGTCAGAACTGCCTGACTGGGACAGAACACAGACAGAGAGGGATGCGTTGGGAGACGCTGTGCTTTTACCAACAAAGGGAAAAAGAACTGTATGTTTTCTTGGGATGGTACAAGAAAGCCGGGTCAAAGGTGGTCTTCAAAGGGAAACTATATAGGGAACTGCCTGGAGGAAGTGGACTGCCTGAAGCCAAGGCATGAACAGGAGAGCTGTTCATGGCCATCAGGAAAAGATGTCACTTGGATCAAGCTAATGCAGGTGACGTCCATGCCATGGGCCCCACAAAACTCAGATAATGATGCCACGGAAGAAGACTCACACTTGGGTATCTGCTCCTTCTAGGGGACACTGACGTCAGTTCCTAACCGAATCAGTCAGGGCAGATATTTTCAGCTCCTTTACCTCTTCCTCTCACTCTGGGGCCATAATCAGAAGTGACCGGGGAGGGAATGAAACCAGAGAGAAGGAGCCATCCCCGCTTGCCTTTGTAAACATCACTGTAGGTTCTCAGCCAGAAGCAGCCCCAGCTGGGGTAGGGTGGTGCCATCAACTTGCCCACATCTCACAGTTTTGATGTGACTTGGGATGACACTACGTATTACTGAACTGAGCTTGTCCTCGTGACACCATGTAATAGTGGACTGAGGTTGTTCTTGTGACTGAGATTTGTCTGAGGTTTTGCCCACACACTGCTGGATGATATGTGCTGGACTTGAGGGTTGTTGGGATGACACTACGTATTACTGGACTGAGCTTGTCCTCGTGACACCATGTAATAGTGGACTGAGGTTGTTCTTGTGACTGAGATTTGTCTGAGGTTTTGCCCACACACTGCTGGATGATATGTGCTGGACCTGAGGGTTGTTGGGATGACACTACGTATTACTGGACTGAGCTTGTCCTCGTGACACCATGTAATAGTGGACTGAGGTTGTTCTTGTGACTGAGATTTGTCTGAGGTTTTGCCCACACACTGCTGGATGATATGTGCTGGACCTGAGGGTTGCTGTATTGTGAGGGCTCCTGGCTGTGCATGGTCCACCAGCCTCTGCTCTGCCTGGCACCTCTGGGGGTGACCCTCCCCATATTCCACCGCCTAGAATTATGTCCAAAGGGGCCTGGGGGTTCCTTGGACAGCTTCAAGATGGAGCCATCAAAGAGATGGTGACATTGACAGCTTTAGGATTTGTTTTTCTCTTTCATTTTTGCTGCATCTTGTTTGAATTTGGAGTGAGGTGTCTTTAACTCACTGCATGTCTGTGCCCAGAAAATGACTCAGATGCCCACCCTGGGTCCTGCTGCATCATAAAGCTAAAGATAGAAGGATTGGGAGTTTCTGGATCTCTCGCCACCTCTCCTCTAAGCCATGGCATATGGTGGATCTGGACACGTCCCCATCTTGGAGCCAGACCTGGAGCTGTGGGCCCGGTGTGGCAAGCTGCTTCTTCTCCTGACTCTTTCTGGCAAAAACACGTCCTGTGCCCCAGGACTCCCTAGTCAGTTCTCTGGAGACCTCGTCTCCCCAAACATGGGACTCCTAAGCTGTGCATAGCAGCTGGAAAGCAGTCTCTAAGCTGTCACAGAACCCTCCATCTGCAAGTCTACTTGCCTCTGGCTCTTACCTCCTACCTCCTGTTGTACTCATTACCAGGCTCCTGCGAGTAGGGCTTCCAGTTCTCTCCCAAGGAGTTCCCTCTCCTCTCAGCCTATGAGACCACTCATATTAATCTCTGATTTGTAGATGAGAATCATGACATTTAGAAAGGTTAAACATCCTGCCCAGGGAGGCTTCTTGAAGATATGCCCTGTGATAATGTGTACGGTTTGTCACAGAGACTCATAAACTCCAGAGCACAGCATCCCCCAACTGCGCAGCACCCCCTTTTCCCGGTCGACAAGTTCCATGTGTGTCCCCAGCATATCTCTCTCCAAAAATAGGTGAGGATGAGACTTCTTGAAATATTGATGCTAAATATATGCATATGTATTTGGTGCAGGTGCCCTGTTGGAAAATGTAACCACAAAGAGTGAAGTTGAGAGAGGAACCAGGGGACATGCAGCAGGGACAGTTTGCCTGGGGCTTCAATTCAGAGGCTTAGGTCCCCGTGTGACTGCCCCACTCACAGGATAGTCTAGTATATTAACCAATTGGGCATCTCCTCCCCCGAGGGTCAGGAGGTTCAATGTGTCATTTCTATCACTAGTGCTGCATGCTGACTTCAACGACAGCAAGAAATCCCACCCTGTGTGCTCGAGCGTGTGTCTGAAAGCCCAGGCCCAGAGAGGGATCTCCTTAGTACCGTCGAGCTTTTTAACAATGGATTCATATATTTATTAAGCCGAGAGAAGTGGGTCTTTCCAGACTCAATCAGGAGCTCGTGTGTTTACCCATGATATGATCCTGAACCACTGGGAGAGTTTAAAAGAGCAAAGAAGGGTCCAGAAGAATTCCTCACCGGGAAGGAAAAGAAAATAATGGCGACAGTTATTTTAAGCCTTTCTTGATCACTCTGTGTATCAGCCAAATATTGAGCTAGAGAGAATCACAACCAGTCCATGGACATTTTTCATTGTCTATTGACAAATTCTGACCTGGCCGTCCCATCTTCAGGCACCTGTGCAAACACAGAAAATTAAAAACTCATGTTTTTTATTCACTCATGTGCAGAAGCCTGAAAATGTTGATCTCACAGAAGTAAAACATAGAAGACAGGATACTAGAGGCTGGGAGAGGTTGAAGAAAGGGAGAGACTTGTTAAAAGATAGCAAATTACTGCTAGGGAGAGGAATACACAAGTTCTAGTGTTCTGTGACACTGCAGGACTACAGTTAACAATAACGTATTATTAGTCCCAATAGCTAGAAGGAGTTAATTGAATGTTTCCAACACAAAGAAATGATAAATACTTTAGATGATGAACATGCTAATTACTCCGATCTGATCATTATCCATTATATCTATTGAAACATCACCATGTACCCCGTGAATATGTACAGTTATTATTTGTCAATTAAAAAATTAAAATTGGACTGAGCGTACTGGCTCAGGCTTGTAATCCCAGATCTTTGGGAGGCTGAGGTAGGGGGATCACTTGAGGTCAGGGCTTCAAGACCAGCCTGGCCAACATGGTGAAACCCCATCTCTACTAAAAATACAAAACAATTAGCCAGGCCTGCTGGTGGGCGCCTGTAATCGCAGCTACTTGGGAGGCTGAGGCAGGAGAATCTCTTGAGCTTGGAAGGCAGAGGTTGCGGTGAGCCAAGATCGGGGGCCACTGCACTCTAGCCTAGGTGACAGAGAGAGACTCCATCTCAAAAAAAAAAAAAAAGAATTAAATTAAATTAAATATTAAGTTAAAATTTAAAAAATGACTGAGAGACAAAAGCCCAACCCAGGCTCTTCACAAGGCAACTAGATGCCAAATCTGGACATGGGAACCCTGCATACATAGAAGACGGTCTCTAAATGAGCCAGGGCTTACACGAAGTTGAGATGAGGAGGTAGCCATGCAAGAAACCTGACTCAGGAACATCGCTTTCCTACTGTAGGAGAGATGCCATTCGACAATATTTTTGGCTTTAAAAAATCCACTGCATTTCTCCTTCTCTCAGCCCCTTTATCAAAAGCCTCCTACAAAGATGTGCTGAGTCAGGTTGCCCGTTTGCCGTCAAATTTTTACTCAGCCCTCAAGATTTCGCCTTTTATTGTTTTTGGTTGTGGTTATTTTATTTTATTTTTGCTTATCATTGTGGACTGCCATGAGTGAGAGTATGGTCAAGCAGGATGGAGAGTCAGGATCTACTGGCAACTAAGTGTAACTGTGGGGCCGAGGGAGATGGAGCACGGTTAAGAACACACACAGTGGCTGGGCACGGTGGCTCACGCCTGTAATCCCTGCAGTTTGGGAGGCTGAGGCAGGTGGATCTCGTGAGGTTTGAGGAGTTCGAGACCAGCCTGGCCAACATGGAGAATCCCAATCTCTACTAAAAATACAAAATTAACCGGGTGTGGTGGCACACACCTGTAATCCCAGCTACTCAGGAGGCTGAGGCAGGAGAATTGCTTGAACCCAGGAGGCAGAGGTTGCGATGAGCCAAGATCACACCATGGCACTCCAGCCTGGGCAACAAGAGCGAAACTCTGTCTCAACAACAACAACAACAACAAAAAGAACACACACAATGACTTAGACAGATGCTTATTTCCCTCCTCTGTAAATGTGATGTATTAACAATAATAATAATGCATATTTTACAGGGTCTTTGTCTAAAGTTGAGTGATAGATGCAATTTAGTATCATGCCTGAAATGTGATAAGCACTCAATAAGTGATAGCTGTTTAATCATCATCATCATTATCATCGTCGTCATCATTATCCAAAAAGGACCTCATCTTAAGTAACAGGAGCAGCCACAATGACATTACCAAGTGTTCAGCATGGTTAGCATGGTGCCCTGCAGCAGGCAAATAAATGCACATCTCAAGGAACATCCTTGGCTGTTTTTGACCCATATCCACCCCCACCCCCTTCTCCAGGTAATGGAATACTGATTTCCTAGGACAACACTTGTTCTCCACTTTGACACTGCTGTTAGCAGAGGCCATGAGCTTCCGGCAATAGCTCTGGTTAGGGGTCCAAAGCTCCGCCAATCAGTGCATTGTGTTTCCCTTCCCATGGTAATTGCCTCTGCATTCATTATGGAACCTGAAAGGGGGCAGAGAGACTTAACTCTGGGGTGGTGCTTGCATTTCCAACCTCTTTGGTAGCATCTTCTACTAAAAGATTATGGATAGGAAATTCATGAGTTGCAGATCGTGAGCTGGCATCCCTGTTAAGTGATGCCCAAGAGTTTGTTTAATGCTCCTGTTCACAGCATTTGTGATATCCTACTTTTGGTAATACATCCCTAGGGCATTTATAGATACCTTTGGATTATTCTAATTTGTTAAGCTCTTGAGTGGCTTCTTATGGGTGGTTGGCATACCAATGTTTCCTGCTTCAGATTGTTGTTGTGGTTTTTCTTTTTTTAACCACTTTACATTATTTATCAAAGTCAATGAAAAGAAACATACCGTTTTTATGTATGTTTTTAGTAATAACATACTAACTAATAGTATACTAGTTATTACTGATTGTATTAGTCATAATATATTAATACTATTACTAATAGTAACTGCTATTCTAGGTGCTGTTTGCAACGCAGTGACATATGGCTGGATTTTACATTTAAAACTTGTAAATGCCAATAAGAGATGACCTGGTTAAGAGAGCCATTTCCCTCATCAATGTGAAACGATTCAATAACAGTAAATACAGGGCAGCAGATAAGCTCCCACGAATGACGTCATTCTTAAGCACCCGACTCTGAAACCACGGCAGTTGGTGCTATTCATTCTGGAGAGACAACTGAATGCAATGATGTTCAAACCTTTTGTTCTAGGGAATGGGATTTTGGAGACATTTGAACGCTTGCCAGGTGAACACAGTCAGCTTCCACGTGGAAACGCCATATGGAATGTGTTCTGTTTCAACAGTCACCTCCAGAATCATGTGTCACAGGGTTGTTGACAGAGAAGGAGACTTTCAGAACCCCGAGGCCACAGTAATGAAAGTGTAAAATACTGCAGAACACAGGAAAAATTCTCAGTAAACAGTCTAATGCGTGGGGCGGTCCCTCCTGCATTTACATGTTGACTCTGCCGTCTGTATTTTATATAACCCTAGACAAAGCACTTTCTTTTCCTGTGCCTCAGTTTCTGTAACCTCGTCTGTAAAATGAGGTTATAATGACACCTACATCAAGGGGCTCTTGTGAGCATGAAGGGAGTTAATGGTAAAGGACCTAGAGCAGTATTCAGGGATGGCCATTGTATCCCCATTCTACCTTACACTGCTGTTCGCTTGTCCATGACCTCCACTAACCCGAGGCCTGTGGGATCAACAGTGGTTTCAGATATATGGTTGTAACTGCTCCACCAGGGATGCTGCTTGACTCAGAAATGTTTCTCAATAAATACATGTGTAATGCATGGATGTTAGAAAAATGATAACCCTAAGAGAGAAAACACTTTAATTTGCATTAGCCAGTTTATCTCAGAACAACAATGTGATACACTTACAGTCTTCATATTCACACGTGACCCTGGTCAAGTCACTTCCCCCTTCAGAACATGCATTTTATCTGTCAAATGGGAGGATTGCACTTTGAGTATGTTAAAAAAAATCTTACAGGTACATTACTAGAACATCGTTCTATATTAAAGCCTAGTGGTTTTCAATGCTGCTTTATATTAGAAGTTCCTGGAGACCTTCAAAATATACTGATTTCTGCTATAACTATATGCCTAATTATTCTAACTATGTCATATTCTGGGAAAGGCAAAACTATGGAGATAGAAAAACATAAAAGCCAGTGGTTACCAGGAATTAGGAGAGAGGGAGGGATGAACAGGTAGAACAAAGAGGACTTTTGCGACATGAGGTGATTCTGTTTCATACTGAAATGGTGGATACTTTCTGAAAATTCTTGAAATGGTGAATGCATTTGTCAAACTCTGTAGAACATTACAACACAAACAGTGAACCCTAATGAAAGCTATGGACTTTATTTAATAATGTGCCAATATTCGAATTGGCTCATCAACTTAACCATCGTACCACAGTGATCCAAGATATTGAGACCAGGGAGTGCTGTTTTATTCTGGGGGAAGGAGGTATGTGGGAACTCTCTGTACTTTCTGCTCAATTTTTCTATAAAACTAAAACTGCTCTAAAATTAAATCTAGTAATTTGAAAAATATTCCCTCTCCCCATGCTCTAGAGATCCTGATTTAATTTCTCTGGGGTGGAGCCTGCACATTTGTATCTTTTTAAGCTATGTACATTATTCTAATGTGTAGCATGGATTCAGAACAGCTAATCTAAAATGAAGGGTCTGCAGAGACTGATGTAGGGGGTGCCAGAAGGAAACCAAGTGTGAGAGAACAAGGCCTTCATGCTTTGTAAGAAAGGACAGACCCAGATCACAGGGGCTACTTTAAAAACATGTCCTCTTGCTTTGCATTCTTCCAGGAACTGCACCCGGTGATTGAACTACCTGTTTCTGAAGGCCACCCATTCACACCTATTTCCCACTACTCCAGGTAAGACACTCACGGCAGGCAGTCTTCCGGGAAACAGAAGTCTATATTTGTTACCATCAGCATCTAACTCATGATCCTAATGAGGACCAGGATTTCTGTGGGATCAAGTTCCCCTCTGAGGATTCTTGAGAGCCACCTTCCTGAATCCTCAAACACCTTCCTACCTACCACCCTCCGTTAACAATTACCTTTCCATCTTTATTTTTTGCCTGCGACAAGCACCCTTCACATACTCATACCTGTTTCATCTTTCTTCCTTAATAACCTAGATTTTATTTTCATGTTGAGGAAAAACGCTATTTTCCACTAGGCTACCTGCAGCTGGAGGAGGCCATGAGTCACCATTTTGACCCTAGAGATATAAACAGAAGTTGCTGGGAAGAGCTTCCAGGAAGCCTCTGTAAGATGACAATCTAGTTGCGTCTGTCTTTTTGCTTTGTCCATCCCTTTCTTAACTTGGGAATGTGCATGTGATACAGGAGGTGAAGCAGTCATTTTGTGACTAGGAGGAGATAAAGCCACAAGGGTAAGGTGGCAGAGCAGAAGGAGCATGAGCTTCTGTTGGCAATGAGGGATCATCATACTATTCCTAAACTGTCTAAGTCCTGAGGTCTTGTGTGTGTTCTTACTTGTTCATTGCTCTGCTTTTTCAGGTTGTATATTACTTACAGCTCAATACGACCTAAACTTTAACTGGTCATTCTCCTAGTTAGACTGTGAGCTCCTAGAAAGAGTTTGGCGTGTGATATTTCTTATGGTCCCTGTAGTATCTAGCACATGCTAGCAGGGATCAGCTGTGCAATACTCATCTGTTGATTGTCTTGGGATACAGTGAGTTGAGGTAAGAAAGAAACAGAAGTCAACTCCAGCATGTCACCAACATGTCAAAGAATAAAGTTTGCTGTTGGTCTCAACAGCCCTAGGGCAGCTTTACTGTGGTGGGATCTCTCTCTCCTACCCAGTGAGGCTCCAAAATATGACTTTAATTATCCTTCCTAAGGTTTACAAAATTCACTGAGCTTTTGTCTTTAAAACAATATTCCTTCCCCACCTCTGGTGTGAAAAAAAAATTAGGACCAGAGTTTTACATCTTTTTCTTTCCGATATTTCCAGAAAAGTATGCCCCAGTCTAATTTGCAGGTGGAAATTGAAAATGCATCTCCCTGACCTCAAGGGATGATACTCAGGAGCTTCAGGGAATCTTCAGCTAATGGGAGAAGCACAAGCAGGTTGATGGATCCCAAAGACAAAACGTCTATCCCAGCTCAAATGGCATCTCGTGGAGCGTGAAAATGGGAGCTCTCTGTGCCCTTCTTCAGAAAGAGACATCAGACAATCTTAACATTTCTGCAACTGAACGTGGGGTGAGAAGAGGGCAGTCTTCCAGTGGGTCCACCACATTTTCTTTCCAATTGAGGCAATTCGTGGTCTCTTCTGGCAACTGCAAGGACAGATGTGAATTTACCACTTTATTGAGTGAAATGGTCTGGGCATTGTGAGACTCACATATGCCCCCAGAGGGGAAGGGACCCTCACTCTGGAAATGGAAATCAGTTCATAATTGTACCCAGACAAATAAATAGGGCACACACTTCAGATCTATTACAGGATTCAGGCAGAATCAGAAGAACAAAGGCATGAAGTAGAAACACATGCCAGGTACAGGCAGGAGCTGGGGAGGGCAGAAAGTCCAGGGTTCCTGGCCGGGAGAGAGGGACTCTGCTCAGTCTCTCATGCTGGCGTGCAAGAGTATAAAATAAGGTAACTGAGGACATGAAGCTTGGCCGCCTGCACCATTTGAAAAAAGAAAACTCAAACTGTGTTTTATGAGTTTCTCTGGCTGAGTGGGCTGATGGTAAAAGTGATTGCATAAGTGAGTAAATTGAAATATGTATCCTGGTTGTGTCAAAAGCAAAAATAATTATTTTGTTCTTGGTGAGATATAGTGTTTAACTGCCAACACATCAATCCAAATAAAAAGGAAATCTGCATTTAGATCTATTAATACATTTATTAACAAAGGATGTATCTGAATTATCCATCTGTTTGATCCACATTTTGCAGAAAGGCAAGCCAGCATGGAGAGGCCATATCACGGGTGATTAAAAATGTCACTGGAATCTCAGGGCAATGGGGAGAGTCAAGAAACAGGCAAAAACAGAGAAGTCTCAGAACAATGGAGGTGGTCTTTTTTCAGGCATTCTTGCCCGTGAAATGGGCTGATTCGGATTTTCCTGAGCCCCTCAGAATGGTGAAAAGCAAATGTGGAGTGTATGATCTTTAAGGATTAGGCTCCATAGGGCTCTTCTACTTTCTATCTCCTGAATTTGCTGTCTTTTAATTCTAACCATGGTCGACTTAGGGGTTCTTGCACACACACACACATTTACCTGACGTTGATTTATGCTTGTGTATGAGTGTACATTATTTAGACCTAGAATAATTGATGCATATTTGACAGAAAATTTGGAAAACTTAAAGAGAGAAAGAGAAGCATGATGCCTGATGAACCCCTCACTCATTAATATGGACATCCCAGCAGCGGGTAGCATTCCCACTGTAGAACCATGGACTGGATATGAATCCAGATTATCCACCTCCTCAAAGGGTGGTTTGAAAATTATGTAATGATTGTAAAATGTATCTTCCCTGGCACATAATAAATGTTAGCTGAGGACACACACAGCAAGGCACCTATGTAAAAAGATCTTCATTGCAGTAATAAATGGAACTTTTAGAAGCAATGAAATACCTACCAATGAAATTACGGCATAGGTGTTCTGTAGCAAAACTCTCAGAGAGCCCAAAGGATGCAGCAGGTCTGTGCTAAATGTTAGGCTAAATGACAAAGACATGCATTGTTAAATAATCAACAGATAGATACAATGCATAATATTTTAAAATCACAAACCCAAACCATACCTTTCAGCACGCACATTTATGTGTGCATGCATGCATAAGTGCACATACGTACATGTGCATATACGTCTGTGTGTATCTGTGCACATATCGATATCTATGTAATATGCCAAACTGATGACAATACAGATTAACTCAGGGTAATCGTGAAGAAAAAGTGAGGTCAAAAGGACTTTATTTTTAAAGTTCATTCATTCTTTAATCAACACATGAAAGTGGTATATGTTTATTATGTACAGCCTGATGTCTTGAAAGAGGTACCAAAGAGGACTTTAGCTTTCCTGTGTGTATGTGTGTGTTTACTTTTCCCAGCTGGAATTCAATGTATTGCTTGCTTACTTAGAAGACAGGCTCAGTTTTGAGCTCTGGCACTCATTATTTTGGTGACTTCAGAAAAATTACAAGACTCTCACCTTTATGAACAAAATGGCAATAAGAGACAAAACCATCAGAGTATCACAGGTGGCTCTTTGGAGGTGTTTTGCTGTGAAAAATATCAATAGATAATGTGTCGTGGGTGGAGAGCAAGGTGCAGGGAAGAGAAGGTGCCAAGTGTTTTGTCTCATTTGCTTGTTTGCTTCATTTTAATGTTATATGAAGCTATGCTTTATCTTTTTTTTTTTTTTTTAAACAGAGTCTCACTCTGTCGCCCAGGCTGGAGAGCAGTGGCATGATCTCAGCTCACTGCAAGCTCCACCTCCTGGGTTCTCTCTGTTGTCCTGCCTCACCCTCCCGAGTAGCTGGGACTACAGGCGCCTGCCACCATGCCCGGCTATTTTTTTTTTTTTGTATTTTTAGTAGAGAAGGGGTTTCACCGTGTTAGCCAGGATGGGTGTCAATCTCCTGACCTTGTGATCCACCCGCCTCAGCCTTCCAAAGTGCTGGAATTACAGGCATGAGCCACCGCACCCAGCCTGAAGCTATGCTTTAACTTAAAATGATGAAAACTAAATGGACTACTACGTATAAGATGCTTAATAGACTGCCTGATACAGTAAGTACGTACCCAATATTATGTAAGCTAATGTTAGAAGCTTCTTTTTTTTTTTTTGAGAGAGAGAATCTTGCTCTGTTTTCCTGGCTGAAGTGCAGTGGTGTGATCTTGGCTCACTGCAACCTCTGCCTCCTTGGTTCAAGTGATCCTCCCACCTCACCTCCCAAGAGTAGCTGGGACTACAGGTGTGTGGCACCAGGCCAGGCTAATTTTTGTACTTTTTTGTAGAGACAGGGTTTCACCATGTTGCCCAGGCTGGTCTTGAATGCCTGAGCTCAAGGGATCCACCTGCCTCGGCCTCCGAAAGTGTTGAGATTACAGGCATGATCCACTGGCCCAGCCCGCTTCATTGTTTTTAAATGGTGACTGTAAAAGCTCTGCATACAATTTAGGGAGAACACTTGCTTATTTTAAGGGGATTTTTGGAAACTTTACTTGAGGACTATTTATACTAATATTTACATTGGCCTACAAATGACTCTTCGGAGTTTTGTAAACTCCAATCCTAAAACAAGAATCTCACCTGTCAAGCAGTTCAAAACCATTAAAAATTGGGGGCTTGGTTTCTTATTACTATAAATAAGGTTTTTTAAATTATTTACTTGTTTTAATTTTTATCTGACCATATTACAAATGCTAGATGACCCATCTAGGTGTATTATTTGAAAATCCTGAAGAAATTTGTAGGGAAAAAAAATCAGTATAGTAGTTCTTCAGCATTACAATAATAAATCAGCATTGGATACTCTGAGAAGCTGGCATTTAGAAACAACAGAAGAATGTGAAGAATTTCTGAGGGCATTTCTGAGGGGAAAGTGTTCCAGGCAGAGACCACATGGTAGAAAGACCTCCTGGTGTTGGCAAAGGGTAGAGGGAGTCAGAAGTATGAAGGGAGAGGCAGCCCACGCTCATCCTCCAGGCCATCCTCACGCTGGTAAGCCCCAGTGCTCAGGAAAGGGCAGTGATGGAGGCTGTTCCTGGACATTCTGTGAGTCACCAGGGGCCCTGCCAAGTGCTCCTCTCTGCTCTTGGGAGCTTTTCTTGAGGTTTATTAAGCATCTCCACATGATGCGATGCTTCCTTTCCAGATGAATGTTATTTTAAAAGCTTCTTTCCTGCTTCATGTGAATGGAGATTTGCATTAATCCCTCGTCATATTAATTTTGCATTATGGGTGGGGGTGAGGAAGAGCGTCGTCCCTAAAACGAGTGTCTTCAATCTGTTTATAATTCATCTCTCAGCCAGGGAGCAGCGTCCGTGTCACCTGAGGAGGCAGATGCTCCCCTGCCCTGGCGTCTGGAGGGAAGACGGCGCCAAGGTGGAGGCACGGGAGCATCTTTCATTCCTCCCCCAATGCTTGCTGCTTCATCAACATCAACGTCCTGCTGCCAGGGCTGATGAATGGCTCAGAAGCGTCACAGCTCGGTGGCTCTTATGCCATGTGCACTGGCAGCTGCCACCGCCGTCCTACCTGTGACCCACACGTGTCTTCCTGAAATGGCCAAAGACAAGCTTTCCTCTCAAATGTTGCCTTCTTCTCAATCAGCAATGCTAATCAAGTCTGTGTGCTCAGCTAGGATTTTGGACCTTCTTACATGAAGGTGTCGAAACGAGGTCCCCTTTCCTGAAGGCTGACTGTTGCTTTGTCTCCAATGAGTGACCCCAAGACTGTGCACAGTGAGCAAGAGGAAGGGGCAGGAGATGGAGGGTGGAGGTGGTGTGTGAGCTGGGGTCTATTGCACACTCTTGGGATTCTTTATTTGTAAATTTTGTTCCTGATGCAATGGGTGTTGTTGAAGATATTTAAGTGGAGGGGCAAGGTCTGATTTATTCTGTAAGGGGATTGCTCTGGCAGAGGCATGAGAGGATCTGAGGGCAATTGGGGCTCTTGCAATTGTTCAGGTAGGAGGGTAGATGGTCGTGTGGACCAGATTGGTGCTCATGGGCATGATGAGGTGTGGACCATCTACATCTATAGTTAAGCTGCAACTAGCAGAATTTGGTAAAGAATTGAATGGGGGAACACTTAAAGGCTGTCTAAGTTGGTAATTTGATGTAAAATGAACAACTCATTCCTGTTGAACCATGTCATGATTGGGTTTTGGATGACCAGATGTTGACGTTTGCTGCAGGTGATAGCCAGCTGGCCTGATTCATGTGTCTGTGGGGTGTATTGGCTCCAGTCAACCTGCAGGTGAGTGTCACAGAAACACAAATGAGTGGAGACCCGTGCTGCTGCAGAACGTCTTCAGTGTCCACTGGAGGGCTCTGTCTGCTTTGATGGGGACAGAAGTCATTTACATTCTCCAGCAGCAGTTTAAAATCTGAACTACCTCACATCGTATTTCTAATATTTCAGTGCCCAGATAGGACAGAACCCCAGGCAGGACCCAACTGACCTAGCTTTCTTTTTTCTCCCAATAATATATCTTATTTTTAGATTTATAGAAAAATTTAGATTTTAGATTTATAGAAAAATTTAGAAGATATCCATGCACTTGTTTGCCTCTATTATTAACATCTTACATTAGCAAAGTACATTTGTTACAATTACTGAACAAATATTGTTTATGTATTGATTTATTTTGAAGACAGGGTCTCGCTTTGTGACCCAGGCTGGAGTGCAGTGGCGCAACCGTAGCTCACTGCAGCCTTCACTTTTCTGGCTCAAGAGATCCTCCCACCTCAGCTCCCTGAGTAGTTGATACCACAGGCTCACACCATCATGCCTAGTTAATTTTTATTTGTTTGTTTTTTGTAGAGATGTGGCCCCAGTATGTTTCCCAGGCTGGTCTTGAGCTCCTGGCCTCAAGCAATCCTCCCGCCTCGGCTTCCCAAAGTGCTGGGATTACAGGTGTGAGCCACCATGCCCCGCCCAATTACTGAACTAATGTTGATACATTATTATTAACTAAAGTGCATACTTTATTCTGACTTCCTTATTTTTTGCTCAATGTCCTTCTCTTCCAGGGTCCAGGAGGCCACATTACATTTAGTCATCCTGTCTTCTTTAATTCCTCTTATCTACGAGTTTCTCAGACCTTGTTTTTGAAGACTTTGGAAGTTTTGAAGAGTGTTGCTCAAGTATTTTATAGCTATCCCTCAACTGGGGCGTATCTGATGTTTTGCCGTGGTTAGGGGCAGACCCAGACGTGCCATTCCGCATTCTTTCCTACCATGAGGACCCCGACTCAGACAAACACTGCAGGGCACGCAGGAGTGCATGATGGATATGCCACCCTGGAGAAGTTTTCTTCCTGGGGAAAATAGCAAATGCATGGATGCAATTACTGAATGTGAATATGGGGCACTGTATCACTCTCGAAGTAATCTAACCTGTTCCCATGGCTTTAAACATCATTTGTGCTGACAGCCCTCGATTCCGTATCTCTAGTTTTGCTACATACTAATGTAGAAAGTCATGGGAAGAGGAGAGTGGGGTCTCTCAAAGGGTGTCCCAAGAAGAAGTTTTCAAAGTAAACAGAGCACCTCTAAAGGCTTTGCTTCTGATGGATAAACATGGACTGTCCCCAGAGACAGAAGTAGTGTGATCAGAGAACCCATGAGGCAGACAGCGAGGGGGAAGGGAAGGGAAGCACGTGGCGAATTGTCTCCATGCATTAGCTCCTCATTGTCTGCATGTGCTTTGCAGGCACTGATGTTTTTCTTCTTCCTTAATGTCAGTGAATTGGGGTGTCTAATGATAAAGATTTGTGAAAATACGCAGGTGGCAGTGTACTTTCCATTGTGGTGTTTCAATCATTCCTTCTCTCCTCCTCTTCTCCTCTTCCTCTTCCTCCTCTCTCTCTCTCTTTCTCTCTCCCTCGCTCTCCCTTTTTCCCCACCTCTCTCTCCTCTATCTCTCGTTCCTCTTCTCTGTTTCTCTGTCTCAAATCCTCCATTCCCTTCCCTCCTCGGTGGTGGGCACATTCCTTGAACAGTCACCTCAGTCTTCTGTAGAAATAAACAAAGTAACAGACATTTTTGGATTCACATCTCCCTCAGCTCCAAAGACATTATTTGGCTAAACTCCCAGATGATAATACAGAGAGGGAAGTGTTTGAGTTTTGCAGTCATTTCTCTGAGGTTGAAAGAATCGGAACATAGAGCTAGAATTGAGCTAAATGCTGCACGATGTTAAATAAGAATTAATGAGAAATTTTATTGGACCTTTAGGGAGATGTGGCAAATGTAATATTTTTAATGGGTTTAATTAGAGGTTGGTACAGGAGATGCTTACAAGACGGGCACAGTCCAGTCAGAATATGGCCTGGTGGTGAGAAACAGAGAACATATGTGAATTAAAAAGCACAGGTCCATCTCTTTCTCAGTGCATGGAAATGAACCCATTGTTTCCCTTCTCAGAGTGTCAGTCTCCTCATTTGTAAATGGAGATAAAAGCAGAGTATTCAAGCCAGGCAGGGTGGCTCGTGCCTGTAATCCCAGCACTTTGGGAGGTTGAGGCAGGCAGACCATGAGGTCTGGAGTTCAAGACCAGCCTAACCAACATGGTGAAACCCTGTCTCCACTAAAAATACAAAAATTAGTCGGATGTGATGGTGGGAGCCTATAATCCCAGCTACGTGGGAGGTTGAGGCAGGGCAATCACTTGAATCCGGGAGGCGGAGGTTGCAGTGAGCCGAAGTGGCACCATTTCACTCCAGGCTGGGTGACAGAGCAAGACTCCATCTTGGAAAAAAAAAAAAAAAAAAAAAGCAGAGTATTCCTCATAAGGTTGTTGCAATCGTTAAATGGGATAATGACCGTAAATGTCTTACCATGTTGTCTGCTACATGGTAGACCTTAGATAAATTATTATTGTTATCACAACTATGATTATTATTGACAAAGATCACATGGGTAAAATATGTCCCAATTCTGGGATTTTAACTTAGATTTCCATGTTCTCAGCACGACTTTTTTTTTTTCCTGCTGTATGGCTAAAAGGCAAACAAATGAAACCAGCATTCTTTGAGTTTTCCAATCATGCATGTTTAAACCATCTTGTTCATCTGAGGGCAAGAATCCAGAAAAGTATAAATTAAGCAGATAATAAGAAAGCAAAACTGCCAGCGATCTCTGCCCTTTGTATGGAAAGTGCCGGATTTCAGCCTTCTAAGCGCAGTGTCGTTTCAGAGCCACTGAAGGTGAGTCTCCAGGCAGTTTGCATCCCTCTGGGGTCTGTTAGAGCCACTGTTCATAGGTAGGTCAGTCCTCTGGGGTTAGGGAAGCTTTTGTAGGATATGTTTCTCCAGGGAGCCCTTGATAACCATTTTGGACCCAAGTAAATGATCTCTAATGTCCAGCGTTGCCAGACAAGACTGGGAAAAATGGCTTCAGCTGATAAAAGCTGCTGTGTGAGCAGGTTGCAAGTGACTCTACTCATCATTGTGTATTGACGACTGGGAAAGGATAGATGGAGCAAGTATGCCTTAGGGATGTGCATGGCACTTCCAGGAAACTTTGTGAAAAAGAAAAAAGGTCATTCCTGTAAAAATGTGATAAGAATAAGAGCGGCATTAATAATTGTCCATTGTGTGTCAGGCACAGGGCTCTGATGATCACACGCTCTTTGGATGACCTGATGCGCAATCTTTAAGCATGCTCTTCCTGGTTGCCTTCTAACCACGCTCCTCCTGGCGGCCTTCTAACCACTGGCGGCCTTCTAACCATGCTTTTCCTGGTTGCCTTCCAGATGCCACTACCACATTCTACCCAGGGAGACAGAAGCAGAAGTCAGCCACTGGGTTGGGGAAAATACATTTGCTTTTCAAATACACCATCTTCTCCTCTACTTTCTTCCTCATTAAATTTTTTTTTAATTTTAATTTTTATTTATTTTGTTTTTTTTGAGACAGAGTCTTGCTCTGTCGCCCAGGCTGCATGCAGTGCAGTGGCACGATCTTGGCTCACTGCAACCTCCTCCTCCTGGCTTCAAGCAATTCTCTTGCCTCAGCCTCCCCAGTAGCTGGGACTCCAGGCATGCTCCACCATGCCCTGCTAATTTTAACATTTTTTATTTTTATTTTTATTTTTAGTAGAGACGAGGTTTCACTATGTTGCCCGGGATGGTCTCAAACTCCTGGGCTCAGGCATTCTGTCTGCCTCAGCCTCCCAAAGTGCTAGAATTACAAGCATGAGCCACTGCACCCTGTCTCCTCCTCATTTTCTTCTTTGAACAAAGCTGTGATGGCTAGAGCTACTGCAGGCATCTTGTGACTATGAGAGAGCAGCCCAGAAAAATCAAAGCCCTTGGCCTAGATAGCACTGAGCTTCTAAACCAATTGTCCAAATTATCTACTCCTGGAATTTGTGTTATATTCTTAAAAATATCTTTATTTGTTTAAGCTAATGTCAGGTTTTCTGTCAGTTGCAGACAAAAACATCTCTATCAAATACAAAATGACATCTTAAATTACACTTATAATATTAAGTATAATATCTTTAAAAGTGAGAAAAAATTGAGGTTTATAATGGCAAGGAGCAGAGCTAGGATCTGAACCCACATAAGACAATATTCTTTACGTTATGTTCTGTTGACTCTCTCAAAAAAAGTTCATCTTTAACTCCTTACAATCTCAGTTTTCATGGTACCTTATTTAAGAAATATGTAAATAAGAAAAGAGAAATTGCCCATCATCCCAATTCCTAGAAATAACCACTGAAAGTAAAAATTTTTAAATTATTTCCTTTATACCTTTCATCTGCAAAGTAGGAAACAGGCGAGTTTGTACTATGCACACACACAGAGATACACACAGATACCGATTTTCCCTTTCAACTCAGTTGTGACAAATTCAAGGTACAGTATTGTTTATTCACAAATTCCATGAATTCTGCCTCTCTACTTGCTAAAAGAAGAACTCAGCTATCCTCAAAGCATCTTCCTTTTTGTTTGTTTGTTTTGTTTATTGTTAGTTTTCTGCAGAACCCCAAGTAGAAGTCTCCCTGGTACCTGCACACCAACTTGCTAGTCCTTGTTTACTGCCAGGTTCTGCCTTTATATCCCCCAGTTCTGATACCTGAACAGTCACACAGCAGAGCACTGTCACTACCCCTGCTAACAGCCCATGGAGAGAACTACAAATTCCATGTCAGTGCTGCTATCTCGTAATAATGTTAAAATCACCAGTCCTTGGTGGGTTAGAGTCATTACCAGCATTTTCTTCTTTAGGAGAAAAAATAATCCTCTCCTCAACTCTGCTCCTCACTTTATCTCTTGGGGTTCATGACAGCCTTCCCCATCCCAAATTCCTGCAATCTCTCCTCTGAAGTTGTCAGCAAATTTAATCCCATGCAGACTTTAATTCTAGGTCTTCTCCTGGTTCCTCAAGACATCCTTACATCAGAACCCCTTATAAATTCCCAGAAGACTCATAAAGAAATGAAAGCCTCCCTTCTGAATCTGGTTAGCATGTTAATATTTACTGAATGTAATTTTCCAAATTAGTTTCTCTATTGACTGGTTGCTTCCATGAAAGTGAAAGAACTTCCTAAAGGAAATGGACTTGGGTATATATGAAAAGAAATAGAAGGACCATATGGTTTCAATGAACTTCTTTGGAAGTTGTTATGATTTTGTCTTGCTGATGTCCTTTTGCTCTGTTACTGGGAAAGAGAGCTATGTTTCTGAGCAGTGCTTGATGATGGAAGAAAGGGGGCAGGTCCTTGTGGGGCACCATCCTGCAACTTCTCCCTTGTGAAGTGGTGCATGGTAACCTACAAATGACTCTCAAATGTCCGCACTTGGTGGGGGGAGAACCTATCTCATGTGTAACCATATCAGATTAGATCAAACACAGTGGTCGTTAAGAGTCCCATCGAGCAAGATGACAGTGAAAATTACACAGCAAGGACTGACGTAACTTTCCAAGAGTGAGCTGAGGGACGCTGTGTGGGAGTGTGTCTTTGTATCTGGAAAAGGAAAAGAAAACTGCATTCATTTTTGATGATGGATTTGGTCACGTACAAAAGGCAAGGGCACCGTTTGAAAAGAACAAGATGTCTTTCCTAAAACAACAGCTGGAAACACTTTGCAGCAGCTGCTGATATAAATAATTCACTGTTAATTGATTCTGAGGCCAGTCCTGAAACTGGCAAGCCAAGCTGCATGACAGGAAGGTGCACCATGGAAAGTGATAATGCCATGGATATTTATTCTCATTCACCCTTGCATGGGATAAGGAAGAGGCCAGCCACACTCAAGTTTGATTCATTTGTGAGTCAGCCCTGGGAGCATCTTTAAAGCAGCAGCTCCCATGGTGCCCTTCAGTTCCTGGGTGAAGACGGAGATGCCAGTATTTAACAATGACTTATTTCTTTTATATTTCCCTTTCACTGAAAGTTTCTGAGTTGACATCCACTTGCCACTGGAGTGTTCAGGGGATATCATGAGATTAGCAGCATAAGAAGGTGGCTAAAGGAGCATTTGACCTCTGGCTTCAAACCCATATGGGGGCTCCCTTGTGGACGTGCAACTTTATCTCAAAATCAGTCCTTATACCTGAGTGTGTAATTGGTGTTTTAATAGTAAACATTAAAATACAAAAAATTTATATATGCTTGCTTTATTTTTCCATATACAAATAGAAATAAAGTATACATGGACATAGATAATTCTCAACCTCTGAAAAGCCTGTGTTCTCTGGGGCTCATTATCCCACACTACCCATTTCTCCCACAATAAGTTTGCTGAGCTTAGTGGACAGACTTTTGTAGAATTTACTCTTCACTGGCCTTACCACAAGGTTAAAGAATTAACTAATTGTATGAGTAACTTTTTGCTTAATCCCTGTCTGTGTTTCCTGATTGTAAGCTCAATGAGGGTAAGGTAGGACCTTCGTTTGTTTTGTAATAACCCAGTAAGAAAGAAGAAAAGTTGTCCCTGATATCTGAGATAGGCTAGGCCTTGCTATTCTCTTATAGCTATCCTCTTATTATAAAATAGGAATATTTTCACAGAATATAGATATCACAGAAGCCCACTTTGTGACCATGATGGATTAAGACAACGGTAGGATCATCCCACAATCTTATCTGAACACAGACAAGACAAAAACATTTGCCGAAATACAAAATTCCAAACATTTTCTTACCCCAGGTAATAGGAGTGACTAAAGCTTAAATTCTTGCTTCTAATGGGTGGAAAAAGAAAAAAAAATGACTAAGACCTACTATTTGATAGCACAACAGAGTGACTATAGTCAATTATAACTGAATTGCACATTTAAAAATTACTAAAAGAGTATAATTGAATTGTTTGTAACACAAAGGACAAATGCTTGGGGGATGGATACCCCATTCTCCATGATGTGCTTATTTCACATTGCATGCCTGTATCAAAACATCTCATGTACTTTATTCAGAAACATATACACCTACTATGTATCCACAATTTTTTTTTTAAATCCCTGCTTCTTTGAACCCTCCCAAATCACCCAATGCCTATCTCTGAATCCTATACTAGGCTCTTTCTAACACCCTTTGAATAAGAAAGCCCCTCAGTTCCCCATGAAGTGCAAAGAGAAATCAATGTGGCCTGTTCAACTTCAGGTACCTTCTGGCTTTGGCTGGAGGGCATTGAGAGCAGGATGCAGCACTGGGTTTCCACTGGCAAATGTTTGAACACAGATCCATGAAGCCAAAGAACAATTGTATTTTCTGCAATCAGGTCCTTGAAATAAGTGAAATCAGAAAAGCAAATTAATAAGAAAAAATCACACACAATATACAGCCTAAAGGAATTAACATTTTCATACAATACCAGTTGCAATTTTAAAGTAAATGATAAGTGAATTCTAACTAATGAAAATTTCAGTTCCCTACAAAGTTTCCTGAACCAAAATTCCAACTTTGTAACTGGTTGAAGGACAGGATTCCTGTAGCCAAAGGATGCTTTGAAGGGAGCATTGCCTATGCCTCTAGGCTCAGCTCTGTTTCTTCCACCTTCTCCTCCCCCAGGCAGCACCCCCTGACCACTGCAGACCACCTGGCCCTTATTTCTTCTCATCTGCATGTGCTAACCCTACAGATGAGCTTCAGGGTCTCCAGGGCCTCCATAGGGAATGGAAAAGAAATGGAACAGGTGTCTCTCAGGGTCGGCCAATCCTTGTCCTGCAGAAACAGAGGGTCTCTATTGACAGGTCTCCAATTGTTCTAGAGAAACCAGATATCTCTGTTTTAAACTGAAGTATCCTTAGTTTTAAGATGTTTTTTTTGGCTGGGCGCGGTGGCTCATGCCTGTAATCCCAGCACTTTGGGTGGCTGAGGCGGGTGGATCACCTGAGGTCCAGAGTTTAAGACCAGCCTGACCAACATGGAGAAACCCAGTCTCTACTAAAAATACAAAAATTAGCCAGGCATGGTGTCGCATGCCTGTAATCCCAGCTACTCGAGAGGCTGAGGCAGGAGAATCGCTTGAACCCAGGTGGCGGAGGTTGCGGTGAGCTGAGATAGTGCCATTGCACTCCAGCCTGGGCAAAAAGAGCAAAACTCCATCTCAAAAAAAAAAAAAAAAAAGTTTTTATTTTTGTTTTAATCCTATATGAGTCCACCAAAGTTGTTTCTTGATGCCAACTAGTCTTTGGGCCACCATGTCATCATGCCCGACTTAGTCTAAAAGTCTCCTGAGTTTCTTTCTGTTTCCTCACCTTTGTCTTTATTTCCTGTCTCTACTTCTCATGCACTTCTCTCCATGACAAGGTATAGAAAGGTCCTGTGTGCTAATAAAAAAGTAAATTGGGCCAGACGCACCTGTAATCCCAGCACTTTGGGAGGCCAAGGCAGGTGGATCACCTGAGGTCAGGAGTTCAAGACCAGCCTGGCAAACATGGCAAAACCCCATCTCTACTCAAACTACAAAAATTAGCCGGCCGTGGTTGTGGGCACCTGTAATACCAGCTACTCAGAAGGCTGAGGCAGGAAAATTGCTTGAACCCAGGAGGCAGAGGTTGCAGTGAGCCGAGATGGTGCTATTGCATTCCAGCCTGGGTGACAGATTGAGACTCCATCTCAAAAAAAAAGGAAATTGACTCAATGAAATCGTGATGGAAACCTAGCAAACTGGCTGCCACCAGGATCCACTTTACCCATCAACGTATTTTATTTGCCACACCCTCACTATACTCTCTCCCTTTAAGCAGAGGTGTAGTGCTTATTTGAGGATTCATCTTTAACTTGTACATTATTCAACAAATATTTGTCAAGTGCTATATTGCCAAGTATTCTTCTAGGCACTGAATTTTAATATATTTAATATATATACTGAATAATAATATATACAATAAATATATATTAAGTATATATTTAATATATATTTAAAATACATATTAAATATATAGTACATATTATATGTAAAACATACATATTATATAGTATATAAAGCATATACTATATAATATATAATATAAAACATATACTATATAATATATGTTATACATAAAACAATATATTAAATATAATATATGTTATATATTATATGTAAAACATATATATTAAAAATATATGTGTGTAATTATATATGTGTAAAATAACAGAATCCCTGCCCTTATGGAGCTTACATTTTTGAATGGGAGAGGCAGAAAATAAAATAATTAAATATGTCCTGTGTCAGGCAATGGCAAATGCTCAAAAGAAAAACCAAAACAAGGAAGAGCAACAATACAGGAGATAACAGATGCAATCTTTAAAAGGATGGCCAAGGAAAATCTCACTAAGAAACTCATATTTCAGTGAAGATCTGAAAAAGGTAAGGGATTCAGTGACATGGTTCTCTGGAAACAGTGTGGGCAAAGGTCCTAAGGCTGAGACCCACCTGGTATCTCCCAAGTTCAGCTCAGAGGCCAGCTTGGCTGGAGCACAGGAAACAGGAGCAGAGATCTAAAAAGAATGGAGGAAGGTCTGGGCAGCAGGGAAGGGAGGTGAGATCATTCATGGCCATAAGAACTTTGGTCTTTACTCTGAGAGAGGGGACCAGGCTGACAGTTCTGGAGTCTGAGCTACATTGTAAGCTCTCCTGGCTCTAACACTCATAAGGCTGTAATGGGCCCTTCATGGTCCCATCAGCACTCTTGGTTTTCCTGGTCCAGGTCTGCATTGCTCATGTCTATTACCTGCCTGGTCAGTGAAGGCTCTGGGTTTTGCAGTCCCAGGGTCAATGGAAAAGAGTAGACATGCAAGAGGCAAAGACATCTGAGAGTGAAGGAATTTTGCATTGCTTCCCGCTTGCTGTTTCAAAAAGCCCCCTCATTCCTATGATTTTCAACTTATGAGAAATTAGCTCTCTGGCAGAATTTCAATGTTATAACTTTTTTTCAAATTTACTTATTATTGAATGTGACAGATAAATTCATAAAAGAAAATACAAAAGAAATGGAACAAAAGCCATGAGCAAAAGGTAAGCATTTTTGTTTGTTGGTTTTGAACTTCCGTCCCAAGGATTTTGACCCACAAGACATGAAACAATCAAGTAACAGTCCCAGCACTCTTTAGAAATGTCCTGACTCCACTAGTAGTACTAAGGTAAAGACATACTGATAACATTTTAAGGATCAGTCAAGGCCAAGTGTCAGAAGTTAGCACCTTTGCCCTCCAATGCTGACCTTATCTTTGCACCCCTCTTCCATGACTATGTTCATTAGAGTTGAACAGAGCTGCAGCCAGTGCAGGTTAGGGCTGTCTTTCTGTGTGCTGAGCACTGCATGTGGAGCCTGTGTCCTCATAAGTGGTGTCATTAGTGGGACTCACGCTTGTGATTTGCACTGGCTGCTCTGTGGTAATGATTTTGACCTCTTCCCATCTCAAACTCTCCAGTGCTGTGATGCAAGTAATGCGACCACACTGGATCCCCACCACTGTACATTGTTTTCTGGCTTTTTATTGCCTTCTTACTACTGAGATTGACAAAAGTAACTTCCTGTTGTATGTGCTCCACCCACACTGCCTTCTTCAGACCTTCAAGTGCGCCTGCTTGTTCCTGTCTTAAAAACCCTTTGTATGCATGAAAGGTGGCTTTAAAGTACTATAGAAGTGTGCAAAACATTAATCGGGTCACGACTATGCTTATGCATGCTAGGTAAAGTGTGCATTGATATGACAGCATCAGCTCATCTAATTAAGGTGTCCAAGTAGTCCCCGTTTGTCCCTAACTGTCTCTGTTTAAACACTGAAGGTCCCAAGTCCCAGGAAACCTCTCACTTTAAGTAAACTAGGACAGGTGAACGCCGCACATTTTTAATGCTTACCACAACCTTACCAGGTGGGGCCAGTACTAGCCCATTTTACAGATGAGGCCTCTGAGGGTTAGAGAAGTTAAATGCTGAGGCCTCTGAGGGTTAGAGAAGTTAAATGCTTTACCTAAATACCCCTACTCCCACTCCCACCCCAGGGTTCGAGAGAGTGACAGCCTGGTCTTAAAGTCCTTACACAATTGTTCTGCAATCAGCCTCAATATAGGTGTTTTTAAAAGGCGTTCCAGGTGCCTCCTGAAACACACAACCAATTGAGGGCCATTGCTGTAAAGTTAAAAAATTGGACTCAGGTAAATCTGCCTTCATCTGCGTCCTGGATAAGCCTCTTATTGACCATGGAACATTGGGCAAGTTGTTTAACATGCCTGGCCTCAGCTTCCTGGTCTATAAAAGAGGGATCAGCATAGCACCTACCTCATAGGGCAGTTCAGGGAATTAAATACTTTGACAATTGTAAAGTCCTGAGAGGGGCGCTTGGCAAGGAATAAGTGCTATGTGAGGTTAGTTATTAGCTATTACAGGATAATAATTTTCAAAATGAAAAAAATGTAATGTAATATAAAGATTTGAATCACATGGGACCTGTATTATTTATTTTCAAACAAAATGTTATTAAAGTTTAAAATATTGTCATTGACTCAAACAGCATTTTCTCCCTTGGCACTTTGGACAGGATGTTCAGGCTGCCTTGAAGAAACTGAAGTTTGCAGCTTGGGCTGCTGCTCTCATTAATTTTAATACAGACACAACTAACATCTCATTCAAAATGTGAAACATAGTTTTTAATTTAGTACCATGGGTTCCTGCAGGACTGAGTCGACACACTGGGAAATACATCAATTAAGCTTGTTTCCCGGGAAGAAATAGGGAGGTCTTGCAAACGACCCAAGATAGAAGGAGCCCAGGCTTTGAAGGTGAGCCAAGGACAACCGTGCTTAATGAGAGCCTGATTTCTAACCACGTGTTCTTGCTCACAGGTGGCGAGTAACCTCAGAAAGGCATCAGACAAGAGGAGAGGTGGGGCCCTGGTTTGGGAAGTGTTTGGTATCGTCACCCCGCCCGCCAAGTTGTACGGAGCATTGCGTTCCCCAGCTCTTGCAAATGGAAAGTGACATTCTGCAGCGGTGAGTTGATACCATGGAGATGGAGCCGCTTCTTTTCTGTGGTCCTTCCTGTATATTACATAACAGTGCGATGGCTTGCATTCACCCCACGCTTTGGGGAGATTCCGTTTAATTTCTTCAGCCGTGAAAATGTAGGTAGCTGTATAGTTTTTCTGAGCAGAGTTCTCCCTCAAACGTATTTAAAAGGGGACCAGCAGATAACGCAATGAATTGATTAAATTTTAAAATTATTGTTTTAAGAGAGACTAGCTCAGCTATTAACGTTTTTGCTTGCTATTGTTTGTACTTTTGGCTTTTCTTCCTTTTTTTTTTTTTTGTTGTTGTTGTTGTTGTCTTCTCCAGGTGAGTTCCCTCTATGCCAGAGCTAAGCACAGGGTTGGAGGCTAGGGAATGGAAAAGCCTCCCAATTCAGGCGTTTCTGGAAGCACTGCTGGATATTTCAGGGGGAGCTGGAAACACAAGGCAAAGAGTCTTTTGATCTCACACCTCTGTGTGAGCTTCAGAGAGACAATCTTTCGGATCTGGTGGTGACTTTTAAAAAGCGTCTCTGGAATCCATCCCCAGGCAGGCAGAATTTGGTCTGAAGATGCTCCCTTGAGAGCACCAGCAGGCCTTCCTCGGCAGAGACCTCTTATCCGTGAGCGTTCTCTTCCCAGCCCTCATGTCCCATGGGTCCCCTCCACTCTCTCCCTGAAGTCAGACGGCGCTGGGGTTTCTCTGGAGGAATCACCCACACATTCGTGAGTGGGGAGCGTGAGAGACGGGAGTCAGGCTCACTTTACTGAAGCTCCACTTCCCAGCTCCCCACTCACCCCTTCCTCAGCTCAGCCTGGATCCCACTGCTTGACTCTCAAAGAACCACATTCATGCTGGAAGCCAGCGTCCCCCACAGTGTCTTCTGTGAAGACAAATCCTGGGAGATGTCAGTATTCCAGTAGAAGAAATCCATTCCTCAAAAATAAGCAAATTTTTTATTTAAGGTGATGTTTCAAGGAGATGTCAATATATTAACGTGCTTTGTGAGTGTTTAAGAGGAAGGGGTGAAGTGCAAGGTTCTCCAAAGTTATTGGCTACCTGGAGACTGTCTCAAGGAGTTGGACTAGAACTTGGTACCCACAATAATAAACAATGATGAAGGGGTGGCCTGCTCCTCCACACCTGTGGGTGCTTCTCTCTAGGTGGAACGACAGACTTGAGAAAAGAAATAAAGACACAGAGACAAAGTATAGAGAAAGAAAAGCGGGGCCCCAGGGGGCCAGTGCTGTGCTTCCAGAGGACCCACACTGGCACTGGTCTCTGAGTTCCCTCAGTATTTATTGCCAAAAAGATAAGGGAGTAAATCAGCAGTAAGGCATACAGATACACGGAGCTGTTGCATTTTCCCAGGGATGGGCAGGAGACAGATGTTTTTCTTTTACTGAGATTTAAGGGAATGGTACTGACCTTCAACCACAAACAGGCTTAGAGCATTTGCCTAACAAAGCACATTCCTTACAGCCCAAAATCCTTTCAACTTTAATTAACACAGCGATGTTTCTAGCAAGGACAAGATTGGGGGTAGAGTCACAGATTAACAGCATCTCAAATACAGAGCCAAATGGAGTTTCTTAAACTTACTTCTATCTATAATAACACAGTAACAGGCTGACCTCTCTTCTCCCCACACAATGACAGGCCAGGTGCGGTGGCTCACGCCTGTAATCCCAGAATTTTGGGAGGCCGAGGCAGGTAGATCAGTTGATATCAGGAGTTGGAGACCAGCCTGGCCAACGTGGTGAAACTCTGTCTCTACTGAAAATACAAAAATGATCAGGGAGTGGTGGCACACACCTGTAACCCCAGCTACTCCGGAGGCTGAGGCACGAGAATCATTTGAACCCGGGAGGCAGAGATTGCAGTGAGTCAAAGTCGTGCCACTGCACTCTGGCCTGGGCAACAGTGAGACTCCATCTCAAATAAATAAATAAATAAAATAAGTAATAAATAAATAAATAAATAAACAATGACAACATTCAGCAAGCCCCTACCATGCTCCAGGAACTGGTCTCAGTACTGAAGATGGATTCAACAGTGAGAACGTCAAACAGGCACTAGTCTCCATGGGCTTACATTATGAAGGAAGAAAGATAAACAAACAAACAAACAAAAACAGCTATATTATACAGCAGGAAGTGAGAAGTGACTAGAAGAAAAATCAACCCAGATAAGAAAAGGAAACAACTAAAATATAATTGAATATTTTGTATCTTTTCTTTTTACACATTTTAAGACATTTATTATGAAAATATTGCAAGTTGAGATAAAAGTATAACAAATCCCCATATGCTAATTACTTTTTAAATTAGCATCTTGTTTAATCTATAGATGCACCCATTCGTTTCCTGGTGTGTTTTAAAACAAATTACAGACACTATTCTATTTTAAATAATAAATGTTTTAGCATATAAATCTAACAAATAATGACGTTTTGACACAATTGCAATGGAATTATGGCCTCTAAAACATTAATGATAATTACTTAATAGTACAGGTTGATTCCTTGCCTGAAACGTTCAGGATTAGAATTGTTTCAGATTTCAGATTTGTGAGGATTTTAGAATATTTGCATATACATAATGAGATATCTTGGGGGCAGGACCTAAGTCTAAACACAAAATTTACTTGTCCTTCATATGCACCTTATATGCATAGCCTGAAGATAATTATGTATTTCCAATAATTTTGCGCATGAAACAAAGGTTTTGGACATGAGGTCACATATGAATTTTTTCACTTGTGGTATCGTGTAGGTACTCAAAATTTCACAAATTTGGAGCATTTTGGACTGGATTTTTGGATTAGGGATGCTTAAGTTGTATCTAATACTCATCTAGTATTATTCCAATAATTGGCTTATCACTTTAAAATGTCTTTTATTATAGCCAGTTTGTTAGAGTGCAAAAAAATAAGTATTCACATTGCATTTAGTTGATAAATCTCTTACATCTTACCTGGAAGGCATTTCCCTCCCTGCTGCCACTGACCCCTCATTTCTTCAATGAAAAGGCAGATTTGTTTTTCCTGTGTTTTTTCTCACATTGTGATCAGCTGCCTGCATGCTGGAACTTTTATGTAACATATTTATCTCTATACCACATATTTTCTGTCAATTGGTAGATAGATCTACAACCTTCATTAGATTTGGCTTCGTTCTTTAGGCAAAAATAATTCATTGACTGTGTTTGAACTTCTTGTTGCATTGTCTCTGGAGGCAGATATTACGGTTGGCCAGCAGGGTCCCCTGGTACCAGCTTCGATCTTCTTTCAAAAAATGGCCTCAGCATACTTTGCTACTCCTGGTCGAGGAGCTACTGGTCTAGGAGCAATTTTATTCAGGCTCTCGGGATTATGATTTTCAATTTCTACTATTTCTTCTGCATAATTAGCTAGAATTTTTCTATGCAGAAGAAACCCTTCTAAAGGTGGTTTTGTTTGTTTTTTAAAGATCAAGTGTGTAAATATAAAGAGGCTGTGAATGGTTAGGAACACAGGCTCTGTGGCCAGACACAGCTGGGATTGAATTTTGGCTCTATCAGTTTTCTTCCCCAGTCCAGGGCGATTCTCAACTGTGTCCAAGGAAAACCTCACATACCTTCTGGAACCTGTTAGTCTCCTATAAGATCAAACTTAGATGTCTGGTGACTTTTACTTAATGGTTTATCTGTACATCTTTCCATAACCAACACACAGAGATTTTTTTTTTTTTTTAATTTAAGCTCTGGGATACACATGCAGAACGTGCAGGTTTGTTACATAGGCATACATGTGCCATGGTGGTTTGCTGCACCCATCAACCCGTCATCTAGGTTTTAAGCCCTGCATGCATTAGGTATTTGTCCTAACGCTCTCCATCCCCTTGCCCCCCCAACCCCCAGAGAGGCCCCAGTGTGTGATGTTCCCCGCCCTGTGTCCATGTGCTCTCACTGTTCAACCCCCACTTATGAGTGAGAGGATGCAGTGTTTGGTTTTCTGTTTCTGTGTTAGTTTGCTGAGAATGATGCCTTCCAGCTTCATCCATGTCCCTGCAAAGGACATGCACTGATTATTTCTTATGGCTGCATAGTATTCCATGGTGTATATGTGCCACATTTTCTTTATCCAGTCTATCATTGATGAGCATTTGGGTTGGTTCCAAGTCTTACTATTGTAAATAGTGCTGCTATAAACATATGTGTGCATGTGTCTTTATAGTAGAATGATTTATAATCCTTTGGGTATCTACCCAGTAATGGGATTGCTGGGTCAAATGGTATTTCTGGTTCTAGATCCTTGAGGAATCACCACACTGTCTTCCACAATGATTGCACTAATTTATACTCCCACCAACAGTGTAAAAGTGTTCCTATTTCTCCACATCCTCTCCAGCATCTGTTGTTTCCTGACTTTATAATAATCACCTTTCTCACTGGTATGAGATGGTATCTCATTATGGTTTTGATTTGCATTTTTCTAATGACCAGTGATGATGAGCTTTTTTATGTGTCTGTTGGCTACATAAATGTCTTCTTTTGAGAAATATCTGTTCATATCGTTGCCCACTTTTTGATGAGGTTGTTTGTTTTTTTCTTCTAAATTTGTTTAAGTTCCTTGTAGATTCTGGATATTAGACCTTTGTCAGATGGGTGGATTGCCAAAATTTCTAAAAGGATTACAAAAAAACACACACACACACATATTAATATTTAAGAAATGAGCTGTTATCACTGTTTGATTCCCTGGTTCTCTGCTTTGCCCCAGGGTGCCCTCAGCGTACTTTTAGGTGAGTTTTCTCCTCCTCCTCCCTGACACAGGCTCATCTCTCTTAAGTCTTGGTATCTCTGTTCTTCCTTCCATCTTCCTTCCCACCCAGCCTCAGTCTCAAGGATCAGTGGAGCATCTCCCTAGAAAGACACCTCTCCCTTACCTCATTCATCTCCCCAATGCTACTAACTCCTCACAGCATGGTGCCTCTAGGTCCTACCTCCTCAACTGGAATACAGGCTGTGACTCCTTTATTTTGGCATCCTCCAAGGGCATCTAACATAGGTTGGGGTACAAAGTAAGGGTTAAAAATTCTGGCTAATTATATAAATGATTGATTATCCACTTGACAAATTTACATGAATTGATTTCCTTCCTGAGAATGTTGCAGATGTTGGAAAATCCTCCTACTTTTACTTTGTAGGCCATAAGTTGAAAATTACAGGGAAAAGCAAGTCGTTCAGGAGTGTGTGAACCCCAAAAGTTTGAGACAGGTCTCAGTTAATTTAGAAAGTTTATTTTGCCAAGTTTGAGAGCATACCCCTGTGACACAGGCTCAGGAGGTCCTGACAACATGTGCCCGAGGTGGTGAGAGCACAATTTGGCTTTATACATTTTAGGGAGACATGAGACATGAATCAACATATGTAAGATGAACATTGGTTTGGTATGGAAAGGCAGGACGACTCAAAGCGGGGAAGGAGCTTCCAGGTCATAGGTAGATAAGAGACAAATTGTTGCATTCTTTTGAGTTTCTGATTAGCCTCTCCAAAGGAGGCAATCAGGTATGCATTTAACTCAGTGAGCAGACGGGTGACTTGGAATTGAATGAGATGCGGGTTTGCTCTAAGCAGTGTCCAGCTTGACTTCCTTTAGCTTAGTAATTTTGGGAACACAAAATATTTTCCTTTCACAAGTAGTTATTATTGTTGCTGCTACTGCTAGTGTGTTTTGTTTGATATAAGGTAGTGTGTTAGTCTGTTTTCATGCTGCTGATAAAGACATAACCAAGACTGGACAATTTACAAAAGAGGTTTATTTGACTTACAGTTCCACGTGGCTGGGGAGGCCTTGCAATCATGGCAGAAGGTGAAAGCACATCTCATATGGCAGCAGACAAGAGAAGAGAGAACTTGTGCAGGGAAACTCTCCCTTATAAACCCATCAGATCTTGTGAGACTTATTCACTCTGTACCAGAACAGCAGAGGAAAGACCTACCCCCATGATTCAATTACCTCCCACCAGGTTCCTCCCACGACATGTGGGAATTCCAGATGAGATGGAGGTGGGGACACAGTCAAACGATACCAGATGGTTCATATATAATTTGTACATCTATGTATGATGCCTAAAGCCCTTTGGAACTCATCTACAGAGGAGATTCCATGATCAGAAAAAAAAACGCTCTGCAGTTTGCATGTAATCAGAATTTCCCCATGAAAACCATGGCCTGAAGCCCCTGCACTAATTCGGCTGGTGTCTGTGGTTGGGACACATCTCCTAAGGCTGAAGCAATTTTATTTTTCATGTTTAAAAAACCATTTGGTGGCAGTTTTGTTTACACTTGGGAGCCTCTGGATGTCTGATTTTTTTTTTTTACAGGCTGGGTTTGGCACCAGAAGTCTGGTTTATCTCTCAGATGCTGCCATTTTTCCTCATTTTCTTGGGAATAAGCACAGTACGTTGGCACTTTTTAGCAATGAGCATTATTACCTAATATATCAACATCGAAAGCAGGACTGAAATGGATTTGGTAGAACAGGGATTGTTAGGGAAACAGAGAGATAAACATTGATATTTCCCAATTAAGGTTGTCAGTCTTGTCTGAAGTACCTTGTAGAGTTTCAAGGCTATGCCCAGCTCCTTGTTTTTACAAATTGCTTTTTCCAAAGATGAACAAATAACTTTGAATTAGGCAACTCACAAAGCTGATGACGTTGAATTTTAGAGAGCTGGTTATACACACTGTGGCCTGGTTCTTTCCTTCTTTCTTTTGTTTCTTCTCTATTTTCTTTTTTCTTTAGTTTTAATCCTTGCCCCTGCTTCAGTTCTCTCTTAATACACCAACCAGATTAATGTTGTTAAAATGCAGATCAGCCATATTACTCATCTACTCAATATCCCACAGTGACTATAATTTTACTGGGAAAAAGAGACAAAGTTTTTATAATGACCTGCAAGTCTGGAAGACCTGTCTTGGAACACCTGTCCATTACTTCTCTGAGCTCAACTCTTACCGGCCCTCCCGTGGTCTCTGAGCTCCAGCCATGCTGGCCCTGCTGGTCCCCAAACTCTGAAGCTGCACCCTGCCCCCGGGTTGCATATACCACTCCCTCTGCCTGGATCCCCAGAAAGCCTCACAACCTTCAGATCTTTGTTCAAATGCTACTTTTTAATGAAGTCTTCCCCGACTAAGCCTTGGTAGAATAACAACTCTTCTCTCTTTCTCTTTATCACACTTTATCTTTCTTTTTCTTTAAAATAAGAATTGACTCTGGGCATGTAATATATTTACTTGCTTATTGGGATTTTATAGTCACTACAAGACACGTTCCCTGAAGGCAAAGGAATTCTTTACTGTGCCACTCCCAGTGCCTACAACAGTTGCTGGGCACAAGAGAAAAACTCAAATTGTAGAATAAATAAAATAATGAAAAAGAGTTTCTCAATGAAAGGGACCTTATCTTCCACCTCTGAGATCCTGGAAGGTATTGTTTAGGGAGTTTAAGAAAGTAACTCTCAGGGTAGTTGACTGATGCGTTGGCTTCTTGGGACCAGACAGGAGCTGCACAGAAAAGAGTGTTTTTATAATAATTGTTATATATATTAACTAGTCTTCTTTGGTTGAATCTAACAGAAGCAAACTGTGGCTCACTTCAACAACTACAAAAAAAATATTAAAGTGATATAAATGCTTACAGATTGATGGGAAATCCCAGACATACTCAAAAAGCACAGGGTACAAGGTAATTTGGGAAAAACTGTTTGCAGGAATTAATTAATTAAATTGTCAAAGTGATACAGCTGGAAAAATCAACTATCATCATTTTTAATTTTTGTATCCTTCTGCTTATGAATAAAATTCCAGGAGAAGTTTACCTGCTTAGCCAGAGTCACATCCGTGCCACTTGTGTGGGCAGTGGGTTATCTATGTTGATGGTCCCACTAAGACTTGACACAATGGGGGAAGATAATATCCTGGAGAAAAACAAAGGTCCTGGTTGGGCACAGTGGCTCCTGCCTGTAATCCCACCACTTTGGGATGCCAAGGCAGGAGGATCACTTGAGGCCAGGAGTTCAAGACCAGCCTGGTCAACATGGTGAAATCTTGTCTCTACTAAAAATACAAAAATTAGCCCAGTGTGATGGCGCATGCATGTAGTCCCAGCTACTTGGGAGGCTGAGGCCGGAGAATCACTTGAACCAGGAGGAGGAGGTTGCAGTGAGCCGAGATTGTACCACTGCAACCTGGGTGACAGTGAGACTCCATCTCAAAAACAAAGGTTTTGCTCTCCCCCCAAAATAATAAATAACCATGATATTAACATTTTTTGAGAACCAAATCCATTATAATGTCCTGTTCCTGTGTTGAGAGTGGGCATATTTTGGTTCCTATATTTAATAATGCTCAGAACAAACACTATCTGCTTGCTCCAGAGAATACTGGACCCTGAAATTAAAGCTGTAAACAACTAAAATTGCTTACTTATCATGATTTATGTTTTTCTTATCAAGATTCTATTTGAGACCTTTTCCTCCCTGTGTCTATCAATCTACAACTAATCCCAATTAGCTTCCTGCCTTGCAAGACCTATCTTAAAAATGACCCAGCCCAGGCCATAAAACCCTATAAAAATACTCCCCTGACTTTTTCTGCCTGCACCAATAAAACAGTATCAAAGTGATGATCACTCATGTTGGAAGATGTAATATTGGATAGGATATAGTGGGTACATAACATGTATAATGGTGATCAACTTGTTTAGTGAATTCACAGGTTTTTCTAATGGTCACTTTATGAAGTTTGCTTCCTACACAAAAGCTCAAAGGTGCTGAACAAGAAAGCAAAGGTCAATATGTCTAACTTAAAGGCATCTCTTCACCTGTTTTATCAAAGTGCCAAGGAATGATTCTGCAGTGTGTTCAACGCTTATCTTAGACCAGTCTCTGAATGACAGCTATGAACACCATAGCAACCCTTCCTTGCCAATTTTAAAATACAGGGTGTGGGCTCCTTTTCTCTGAGTAGGTTCTGGAAAGATGAATTCAGGGATTCACCGTGCAAAAATGTAGACTGGAGGCAGGAGGTACATTTTGCATCAGCTGGACAAATCCAGAATTTGTCCTTTTCTTCTCTAGAGCAGGCTTCCTGTCTCTGGAGTTTAAACTCACAAGTTAAGTCTGCACATAATTTATGGGGGGTAAGATAAGTGCATCTGTGAGGTTATTCAGAATGTTTTGCAGTATTTGGGTGACCAACTATGCTGATTTCCCTGTGAGTGGTATTGAAAATCCTGCATCCTGGGGAACCTTTTGTTTTCAGATAAATTTGGATTGTTGGTCACTCTAAGTAAACTATTAGTGGGCAAGGGGGTGAATTCCTTGTGTTTTGGCACCCAGTTCCCGTGAACCTAACTGCACGAATTACAGGCATTCACAGAATTTCCAAATCACTCTCATTAGATAAGAATATTATGGATATGTAATGTGTATAATGGTGATCAACTTTCTTAAAGAATTAGCAGGTTTTTCTAATAGTCACCTTATGAAGTTTGCCTCCACACAAAAGCTCAAAGGTGCTGAACAAGACAGCAAAGGTCAATATGTTTAACATAAAGGCATCGCTTCACCTGTTTTATGAAAGTGCCAACATCATTAAATGGATGAAAAGGTGCTCAACATTGCGAATCGTCAAAGAAATGCAAATGAAAACACCAGTAAGCTATGGCCTCACATTTGTTTAGATGGCTATTAACAAAAAGATAAGTGTTGGTAAGGATGCGGAGAAATGGGAACTCTTGCACTCTGTTAGTGGGACTGCAGCCTGGTACAGCTATTATAAAAGAGTGTGAAGGTGCCCCAAAATTCTAAGAATATGACTACCATATAATCCAGCAACCCCTCTTCTGGGTATATATCCAAAGGATATAAAAACTGTATGTTAAAGAAATATCTATACTCCTATGTTCATCGCATCCCTATTCACAGTAACCAAGATATGGAAATAATCTAAGTGTCCATTAGCAGATGAATAGTTAAAGGAAATGCCATGTGTATGTATACACACACATATAGATGTATATACACGTATGTATATAATATGGTTCAGCTGTGTTCCCACCCAAATTTCATCTCGAATTGTAGTTCCCATAATTCCCACTGTGTTGTGGGAGAGACCCAGTGGGTGGGAAATGAATTATGAATAAAATTCCAGGAGAAGTTTACCTGCTTAGCCAGAGTGACATCCGTGCCACTTGTGTGGGCAGCGAGTTATCTATGTTGATGGCCACACAAAGACTTGACACAAGCCTTTCCTGTGCTGTTCTGGTGATAGTAAGTCTCGCGAGATCTGATGGTTTTATACAGGGGAGTTCCCCTGCACATGCTTTCTTGTCCGCCACCATGTAAGACTTGCCTTTGCTTCTCATTTGCCTTCTGCCATGATTGTGAGGCTTCCCCAGCCATGTGGAACTGTGAGTCCATTAAACCTCTGTCCTTCATAAATTACCTAGTCTCAGGTATGTCTTCATCAGCAGCGTGAGAATGGACTAATACTGTATATGGACACACACACATACACAATGAAATATTATTCAGCCTAAGAATAAGAATGTCATTGGTGACAACACTGATGACCCTGGAGGACATTATGCCAAGTGAAATTAGCCAGATACAGAAAGAACAATACTGCATCAACTCACTTCTATGCAGAATGTTAAAATGTCGAGTACATAGAAGCTGAGAGTAGAACAGTGGTTACCAGGGGCTGGGAGAAGGACAAAATGAGAAGACATTTGCCAAACAGTACAACATTTCAGTTATGCAGGATGAGTAAGTCTACAAATCTAATGTACAGCATGGTGACTGTAGTGAATAATACTGTATTGTATCCTGGAAACTCGTTAAAAGAGTAGATTTCAGGCCAGGCATGGTGGCCCACACCTGTAATCCCAGCACTTTGGGAGGCCAAGGTGGGTGGATCATGAGGTCAGGAGTTCAAGACCAGCCTGGCCAACATTGTGAAATCCCGTCTCTACTAAAAATACAAAAATCAGCTGGGTGTAATCCCAGCTACTCGGGAGGCTGAGGTAAGAGAATTGCTTGAGCATGGGAGGTGGAGGTTGCAGTGAGCTGAGATCATGCCACAGAACCCCAGCACAGGCAACAGCGTAAGACTCCGTTTCAAAAAAAAAAAAAAAAGAGTAGATTTCAAAGGCTCTTACGAAAAATAAATACATAAATTAGGAGATAGATATGTTAATTTGCTTAACAGTAGTAATTATTTTACTATGTATATGTATATCAAAATACCACATTGTACATCGTTGAAAAATCTGATTCGCTATTTTTTCCTGAAGATCATGACGTTGTCCTTCGCTTCTGCATATCACCCCTGTACAAGGTCAGAAGACTGAGACAGGCCACAGCTGCTCTGCCTCAGGTCTCAAATAATAAACCTTGCCCTATCTGGCATCTCTTCTGCCTTATTTTATCTGTAGTTGTACTTCACCCAGAGCCATCACTTACACTCCTCTGCCAAGGAAGTGTCTTAGAACCATTCTTTATCATCAGTAGCACAAACCCCCGGATCCCAACTGAGAAGGGCAAGAAAACTTGCACAACTAAAGCCACTTATCATAACACAGATGGGACGTGGGCTTGTGCTGATGACAAACGGCCCCTGCACAGCACACCGTGAGTGTGTGTGTTTGCTTCCTTCAGAAAGAGTTGTCTCCTTGTTCTCCCACTTTATCGTGGGAGAAGTCCTTTATATCCTGTTGGGGCACAAAGCTGCCCTAATATAGATGCTAATGCATATTTTTAAAAATCTTGCATTGCAAATATTCCAAAAGTGAGTCTGAGATGCTTCTACCCTGCTACACATTTGAATCATCTGAGAAGTTTTGTGTTAGTTTGTTTTGCTTTCAAAATATACTTACAGCTGGGTCTCATCCCAGAAAACTTGAGTCACTGTTTCTGGGGGTAGGTCCTGAGCATTAGCACTTTTTTTCAGCTCTTGGGGTGACTCCATTGAGCAGCCAGGGTGGTAAAGGACGAAATAGACCAAATAAAAAACAAACAAACTGAGGTTTAGGTAGACGGAGTTTATAGGTGTGGTGCATAGGTCAGAGCCTCAATTTTCTAGCTAAATGTCAATGTTTCCCACGTATTTTATTGCCACAAATAATTGTGCATTCCAAGGTGGCACTCCAGTGTAGCTCTGGTCTTTGGACTCGGTGATATCTCTGGCCCGCCCTATTTCCCAAAGTTACAGAGATGGCCAAGTTGAGGGTTCCTGGCTCAGAAGGCCCGGTGCCACATCCTGCATGGAGCTTCTCCAGATGCCGCAGAGGGGAGGGAGGCTGGGCCTGTGCTGAGCCTGGGCCTCCTGGGGCATCTCCATGTGCTGCGAAAGGGAGGGTGGTCCCAGAAAGGCCAGCACGGAAGCCAATGTCTCAGCTTTATACAACAGTGGCCACCACGAAAGGTCTCTGATTCTTGGGCAGTAGCACTTCAGAGAAAGCTCCTCCTGTTGTGGAGTCTGTGGTTTGTTTGTCCTTCCTGCACCTGGCTTGGAAGCCAACTCTGCTACCTGAATTATCAACCCCAATATGGCCACGTGGTTTCCAGGAGGCTTTGTGTGTGATCAGATAGAGATGCCAGCTGCTCCGTAACTCGTGACCATCACTTGCTTGACTTAGCGAGAAGGAGAGAGAAAGACAGGGAGAATTAGGCACATAAACTTATATTTATGAATTTACAAGAAAAATGTGCAAAAACTTTTAGGCTACCACCCAGCTCAATTATGCCAGAAATATGACCTACTTTAATTTCTGTCAGTATCTCTGTTCAGATAGAGCCAGCTATCCCCTTAGAGGACTCTATTTTCTATATCTATTTAGAGTCCCCCAAAGGGATATAACAGTCTCAGTCACTTTTGGGGTGATTCCCTTTCTCTAAATTCCATGCAGGAGGAGCTTATTTGCACCCAGGGTATTGAGAGCTGGGGACTCAAGGGGCTGGTGAGAGCAGGGCTCTTGTTTCATCCACTGCTGGTCCTTAATTGTCCCAGGACACTTGACTCCTTCAGCTCCGGCTCTTTCTTGCTAACCCTGCCCCATCCCATGCAGGAGATCCTTCCTCACTGGGAGTCAGCTGTGATGGGGGGCAGAGGGCTTGGTGCATCCATTTCTGCACTAGGGATTTTTCATCTCCCTGAGCTCCATCTTGGAAAGTGGAGCTGAGCCTTCGCACTCAAATGCTCTAAACATTATCTAGGCTTTTTCTTTCTCACCAACAGGACAAGTCCCCATTTCTCTGGAATCCACCGTTGACTTTAGACTTGCTTTCCCCAGCTGCTTCCTCTCCCTCCCAAGAGTGAGAGTGTATCCTGGGCTCCTGCAAAAATGTGCATCTTCCAGAAATGTAGGCATGTAAGCATGTGAGCACACACAGAGATTTTCTCTCTAATTCTCCTGGATTTTCTAAAAATACTGCATTGTTGTTGCTCACAGTCTCCCTCCCCAATCCCAACTACCTTAGGACTAAAACTTTGGACATTACAAACAAGGCACTTCTGATTCTCACTTTCTGATGAGTTGTCCCTTACCTGAGGTTTTGGCACAAGACTGAGATGTGGAGGAGAAAAAGAGTCACAGCATGAAAGAAAGGTTGAGGAAAAATACATGATTACACAGTAAAACATATCACCACACACAAACAGGGAAACAGCATATTGGAACGTGTCCCCTGACCCCAGCATAAGCACCCACAATGCCAGCAGTCAGACCCCAGATTTCTTTGTACAGTGACATGGCTCTCTCCTAAATAGAATTTTTCTGCAACAAACACTATGTAATAATTAGAAGGATGTTCTTCCTTCTATTGGGCACTTTAAAATATATTAAGCATCACCAGCTTCTAGATTTGATATTTCTATTTGTTTGTTTGTTTGTTTGTTTTTTGAGATGGATTCTCACTCTGTCACCCAGGCTGGAGTGCAGTGGTGCAATCTCAGCTCACTGCAAGCTCTGCCTCCCAGGTTCACGCCATTCTCCCACCTCAGCCTCCCGAGTAGCTGGGACTACAGGCGCCCGCCACCACGCCTGGCTAATTTTTTGTATTTTTAGTAGAGATGGGGTTTCACTGTGTTAGCCAGGATGGTCTCGATCTCCTGAGCTCGTGATCCACCTGCCTCAGCCTCCTAAAGTGCTGGGATTACAGGCGTGAGCCACTGTGCTTGGCCCTAAATCTGATATTTCATAGGATTTTTTGTGATTGTCATTGATCTCCATGCATTCACTCATCTCTTCCGTAAGCATTTGTGTAACACCTGCAGACACTCTATGACAATTTGGGATACTTTGGCAGATCCATGAACACAAACATGTACACACACACACACACACACATACACACACACACACACACACACACACACACACACACACAAACACACACACACAAACACACACACACACACACACACACACACACACACACATCCTCAAGCTTATGTAGCCTGCATTCTCCCAGATCAAAATATTTGCCCACAGCCCTCTAGGCAGGGTAAGTATGAGTGTGGTTTTGGGGGCTATGAGCAGAAGCAGTTCCTGAAGACACCCTGTTAAATACACTAAGGATTAAGGACTTGGGACTAATTATGTAGCAGAACTGAGCTTGGCCCACGCCATGTTGAAATAGCTGCAATCTTCAGCTCTTGAGCATAGACGTTGAGAAGTCCTTCTTATCTTTGGAACCTGATTACACCTACAGGAGGGTGTGTTGTGTGAATTTTAAATACAGATCATAAGGCATCTTTAATTCAACACTTACATAAGATAATGCTTATGTAAGCACACCGAGTTATCTTTTATCTGTAATTCCTATCCTCACTCTCCTCTCCTATCTTCAGGGAGGGAGGGAGGGAGGGAAGGAAGGAAGGAAGGAAGGAAGGAAGGAAGGAGGGAAGGAGGGAAGGAGGGAAGGAGGGAAGGAAGGAAGGAAGGAAGGAAGGAAGGAAGGAGGGAAGGAGGGAAGGAGGGAAGGAGGGAAGGAGGGAAGGAATCTATAGAAGTGGAAGGCAGATTAGTGCTCTCCAGGGTTTAGAAACAGCTGCTGCGGAGGTGGGGGTGAATACCATAATGTATTAGGCCAGATGCTGTGGCTCACACCTGTAATCCCAGCACTTTGGGAGGCCAAGGCAGGTGGATCACTTGAGGTCAGGAGTTTGAGACCAGCGTAGCCAATATGGCAAAACCCCTTCTCTACTAAAAATACAAAAATTAAACAGGCATGGTGGTGCACTCTCAACTACATGAGACTAGAGGCTGAGGCAGGAGAATTGCTTGAACCCAGGAGGCAGAGTTTGCAGCGAGATTGCACAACTGCACTCCAGCCTGGGCAACAGGGCAAGAGTCCACCTCAAAAAAAAAAAAAAAAAAAAAAAAAATTCCAGTAAGATGTGCTCATATTGAATACAAACTGAGCCTCAGAGAAGTTAATTGACTTGTTTAATGTCACCAAGCTGGAAACATGCCAGCATCAACAGTATTCTAAAACTGTCTTAACTCCTCCACCCTGTGCATCTTCTAACGCTGCTGAGCCCTGCTGTGTCTGCAGGAGTTCAGCCATAGTGGTTACCTAAGACAGCAAAGGTTCTCTTCTCAGATAGGCGGAATGTTAAATAACACCAATCCAGAGGCACGGCTGTCTGCAGTCCATTATTCAGGGGCATTCCCCTTGCTTCCTGATAAACAATGAAATATTTCCTGCTGACATAACATTGATCCTGAGCCCAGGATGGTTAATGGATTAAGTTTGTTTGGGTGTCAATCATTGTCAGCAGGTGTTTGAATAAAAGCTAAATTAATTGGCTACATTCACTCTATATTTTCTACATACCCTTTTTCTAGAATAAGGAAACAATTTACTTGTGATATTTAATAAAGGCAAACAGCACTTCATTAATATGTTATCATAAGCACTGCCATCTGTCCCATTAGCTGACATAACCAGCCAGGAAGCTGGAGGGATACAGTTAGGGTACATATATTGGTTTTATATATATATATATATATATATGTGTGTGTGTGTGTGTGTGTGTGTATGTGTATATATATATAGAGAGAGAGAGGCTCTATTGGCTACATATAGGACGTAAGTAGCCAATTAATTCAGTTTTTATTCAAAAACCCCCTGACAATGATTGACATCCAAACATGCTTAATCCATTAACTGTCCTGGGCTCGGGATCAATGTTTTGTTTGAACCTCAGCTCTTAGGCTTACTCGCTGAACCTAGGACAACTTTCAACCTTCAAATTCTTGGGTTCTCCATGTCCACGATTGGAAATGGGAATAGTTGCAACCCATCATGCTGCTTTGAGGATTTAAAGAGATAATAGAAAGTTTCCATCCAACACAATCCTTTACATAATTTAAGTGCTCAGTCCCTGCTAAAAGCACACATCAGCTTAGAATTGTTGATGGCCTACAGGCATCAGGGAAACAGGCTTGAAAAACACAGCCACGCAAAGACACATCCTCAAAATAGATGCCATCACTAGATCTATTCATCAAGCCTGTTTAATGGTGTTCATGTTTCCCTGCTGTTGGCCTCCTCAACCCAAGAAAAGGCCATGAACTATATCCCTCCAGCTGCCCGGCTCGTTATGTAGGCTGATGGGACAGATGGCAGTACTGATGATAACACATTAATGAAGTGCTGTTTGCCTTCATTAAACATCACAAGCAAGTTCTTTCATTCTATAAAAAGGGTATGTAGAAAACACAGAGTGAATGTAGCCAATTAATTTAGGTTTTATTCAAAACCCCCCTGACAATGATTGACACTCAAACATACTTAATCCATTAACCATCCTGGGCTCAGGATCAATGTTTTGTCAGCAGGAAATATTTCATTTTTTAGCAGGAAGCAAGGGGAATGCCTCTGAATAATGGATTGCAGACAGACGTGAAACCGCCTTTGCAAAATTATGACTGAGACGGTGAAAGAGATCTAATTTAACTGACTCCATCTTGCTTCTAACCTCCAAGCTGTCTTTGTTCATTCCTGGGCATAGGCTGAACTAACAACTTTGGGAGAAACTCAGTTTGTAGTTTACAGTTTAAACAAAGACGGTAATCACCCTTCCCAGAGCAGACCTCCTTCTTCCCTGGGGACTAGACTAACAGCCACAGGATTAGAAATTATGATTTAGGAGGCATGCAGCTGGAGGCTACAAGATTCTGATCCTCCCTAAACTCCTACTAAGATCAGTGCTCAAGATATTTTTGCAAACCCTGAACTTGATGGATCAGTTAGCACCACCCAGATGAATAAACTGGTTTGTCTGATCTTGTAGCCCCCAGCCAGGAACTGACTCAGCGCAAGAAGACAGCTTTGACTCGCTATGATTTCATCCCTGACCAATCAGCACTCCTGGCTCACTGTGATTTCATCCCTGACCAATCAGCACTCCTGGCTCACTGGCTTCCCCCCACCCACAGAATTATCCTTAAGCACTCTGCTCCCCCAGTGCTCAGAGAGACTGATTTGAGTAATAATAAGACTCCGGTCTCCCACACAGCTGGCTATGTGTGGATTACTCTTTATTGCAATTCCCCCCTTTGATGACTTGGCTCTGTCTGGGCAGGGGGCAAGGTGAACCCTTTGGGAGGTTACAGACGTGCCTCTGGACTGGTGTTATTTAATATTTTAAAATACATGATCTGGAGGAGGATTTTTTTTTCAATGAAATCATTAAGTCTGCAGATGATGCTTAGCTCTTCTGAGTTGTAATTATCAAGGTAAATTGATGAGCTAAAGATGCTTTCAAAAGATGCACAGAAAAAAAAGAAAGTAGATTTCACTGTTAATAAATGCATGTTGCTGCAAGTTAAGAAAGAAATGATTCAGATAGTTTCAGAACAAGATCTAAGTACTGTTAGAGACGTCACACAAAATGGCAAGAAAATGTAGACCCATAATCAGGAAAATAAAACTTGAAAACACATTCCAGAGTAGTGTGTGTGTGTGTGCGTATACCTGGATAACAAACGCTCGTGGGTGATTTATATTATCAGAAGCACATGCTTATGCCTCATAAAGACACCCACTGCCTTTGCTTTTTTTTTTTTTTCTTTTTTCTTTTTTTTTTTTTTTTTGACACAGAGTGTCACTCTGTCACCCAGGCTGGAGTGCAGTGGCACAATTTTGACTCAGTGCAACCTCCACCTCCTGGGTTCACTCCATTCTCCTGCCTCAGCCTCCCGAGTAACTGGGACTACAGTAGCCCGCCACCATGCCCGGCTAATTTCTTTTTGTATTTTTAGTAGAGACTGGGTTTCACCGTGTTAGTCAGGATGGCTACGATCTCCTGACCTCGTGATCCGCCCACCTCGGCCTCCCAAAGTGCTGGGATTACAGGCGTGAGCCACTGCGCCTGGCCAAAAATTCTTTTAATGTTATTTATTTATGTCAATTTTTTATTATGAAAGTTTCAAATATACAAAAATAGGAAAAGGGAGCATTCAAGTCAATTATTTCTAATTGTATCTATAAAATTGTGCATATGTGTTAATTGGCCAGATTTAGTCATTCTGCAACATAAATATACTTCAAAACATCATGTTGTACAGAGTTATACATACAATTTTATCTGCCAACGTAAAAAAAAGGAAACTGAATTTAAGAAAGTACTTCTGAGGGTCTCTCTGTCCGCTGGCCTAAAAATATCAACAACAAACCAATAAAAACAAGTAATGCTGGAGATGGCGGCTGCTCTAGCAGGCTGGATCTGAGTGAAAACAGTGGCCAGAATGTTCCAGCCTATCTGAGTGGACAAGTACTAGGATCAACTGGGGGAAATGTCATTTATTTTATTTTTTTAATTTTTTTGAGACAGTGTCTCGTTCTGTTGCCCAGGCTGGAGTGCAATGGCATGATCTTGGCTCACTGCAACCTCCACGTCACAGGTTCAAGCAATTCTCCTGCCTCAACCTCCTGAGTAGCTGGGATTACAGGCGCACACCACCATGCCTGGCTAATTTTTGTATTTTTACTAGAGGCAGGGTTTCACCATGTTGGTCAGGCTGGTCTCGAACTCCTGACCTTGTGGTCTGCCCACCTTGGCCTCCCAAAGTACTGGGATTACAGGCATGAGCTACTGTGCCAGGCCAGGAAATGTCATTTAAATCACTGAGGCCAGAGGGCTTTTTGTTACTGCAGTGTTACTCACCCACTGCTGACTGAAAGATGGTTTTGGCAGTTTGATGGTGGCATTTTTACATAACAATAGCAGAATTTAGAAGGGCAGTGGGTGGAGGTGGGAGTTGTGGTCCTTTTGTTTGTCTCTATATCTTTATTGCAGAAGAAAAAGAAGTCCTCACAGTCTCAGAAGAGGTCTCCTCACAGCTTGCTGGCTGCAGTTGGGTTATGTAGCTAAGCCCTAATTGCCAGAGACGTTGGAAAGGGCATGTCTGTCACGTCTTTGAAATCACCTTTGCAAAAATGATGTCAGTGAGAAAATTATGGCATCGTGGGAGATCTGATCGAGCCAAGGCTGCTCTGGCCTTCAGCCTTCAAGCTGCCCTTAATTATTCCTGGGCTTAAGCAAAACTAATTTTGGGAGACATTTAGTTTATAGTTTACGTGGTAATAGCACTTCCCCAAACTCAACTGCCTGTGTAAAGCTAATGAGAGGCCACCAGGCTGGGAGGAGAGAGGAGGCTGAATGCTGCTAAGGTGTAGCTATAACAAATTGCCGGCCATTATTCTGGAGGTCACAAGATATGCAAATTCCCAGTTACTCCTGCAGATAACATTCCTGCTGGAGAACCTAGGGTTGGCCTTTTGAGATACCTTTAGAGGTTTTTTGCGTGTCTGATACAGATGACTCCACCTGGACCTCCCAACTGCTCCTGTGGCCCCACCCAGAAACAACCTAGCTCACAGGAGGACAATTTCCCACACCCCTGTGATTGCACCCCAGCCAATCAGCAGCAAGCACCCATTGCCTAGCCATCCCCGCCCCTTCCCCAGCCAATCAGCAGCAAGCACCCATTGCCTAGCCACCCCTGCCCCTTCCCCAAGCTACCTTCGAAAAATCCTAGCCCCCAAATGCTTGGGGAGATTGACTTGAGTCATAACTCCGTTTCCTGTATGGCATGGCCAGCCTCACACCGATTAAACTCTTTACTGCAGTGCCAAGCCTCTGTGAATTGATTTTGTTTGTGCGGTGAGCAGAAAGATCACTTCAGGCAGTTACATTTCCTTTTCTTTTTTCTTTTTTTTTTTTTTTTTGAGATGAAGTTTCGCAACCTTGGCTCACTGCAAACTCTGCTTCCCTGGTTCAAGAGATTCTCCTGCCTTAGCCACCCGAGTAGCTGGGATTACAGACGCCCGACACCATGCCTGGCTAATTTTTTTTTTTTTTTTGCATTTTTAGTAGAGGTGGGGTTTCATCATATTGGCCAGGCTGGTCTTGAACTCCTGACCTCAGGTGATTCCCCCGCCTTGACCTTCCAAAGTGCTGGGGATTACAGGCATGAGTCACTACACCCGGTGGCAGTTACATTTTCTATAGCCTTCTATAGTGGAAAAAGGGATCTTCCAGAAAAGTAGAGGCGGGCTGGCAGTTGAGTGTGCAAACAGGACTGACCACAGCATTAGATGTGTAAGTGAGTAGGAGTAGGGGAGGCTTCGTGGTTAAAAGCTTGGGCTTTGGAGAATGCCTTAGTTCAGGCTGCTGGAACAAATGACCACAGACCGTGACTTATGAAAAAGAGAAATGTGTTTTTCACAGTTCAGGAGGCTGGCCGTTTGAGTTAGGGTCGGGATGGTCAGGTTCTGGAGTGAGCCCTCATAGCGGCTGCAGACAGCATTCTTCTCCCTGTGTCCTCACGTGGCTGAAGGAGCACTGCAGGGCTCCTGTCTGTAGATAGTGTCAGAGATGTTTGAACCAGAGCGACTCCATCTTGAATAGGGGCTGGGTAAAATGAGGCCAAGACCTACTGGGCTGCATTCCCAGAGGGTTAAGGCATTCTAAGTCACAGGAGGAGACAGAGGATCTGTACAACATACAGATAATAAAGACCTTGCTGATAAAACAGGTTGCAGTAAAGAAGCCGCTAAACCCCAACAAAACCAAGACGGTGATGAGAGCAACCTCTGGTCGTCCTCACTGCTACACTCCCACCAGCGCCATGACCGTTTACAAATGCCATGGCAACGTCAGGAAGTTACCCTATGTGATCTAAAAAGGGGAGGCATGAATAATCCACCTCTTGTTTAACAAAAAATCAAGAAATAACCGTAAAAATGGGCAACCCGCAGCCCTCAGGGCTGCTGTGTCTATGGAAGAGCCATTCTTTGTCCCTTTACTTTCTTAATAAACTTGCTTTCACTTTACTGTATGGACTCACTTTGAATTCTTTCTTGTGCAAGATCTGAGAACCCTCTTTTGGGGTCTGGCTCCGGACCTTTTTCCACAACAATAGGGCACTAATTTCATGGGAATTCCATCTACCTTCACGACCCAATCACCTCCAAAGGCCCCACCTTGTATGATTGCTGGGAGGTTAGTATTTCAACCTCTGAATCTGGAGGAGACACAAACATTTGGTCTCCAATGGAGATAGTCACTTCTGGGTTCGAATTCTGATCTCTCAACTCAGCAGTGCCATAACCCTGGGAAAATCACTCTGACCTCAGTCTTTTCATCTACAAAATGCAGAGATAATTACAGTGTATCTCACAGGTTTGTGGGAAGAGTTAAGTGACTCAAAACATGCAGAGTAGACAGTCCCACTGCCCATCAACTGACACTGCAAGCAGAAAGAGAAAGAGGAGAAAAGCTGAGACCTGCTGTGTGGCAGGCAGGGTGCGAGGCACTTCCTAAGTCATATTACTTTTCCTCTTGTCATTATAATAACCCTCTGAAAAGTAATGTGATCCAACACTGTCACTTACCTGGGAAATCCTAGTAACAGGATCCTAACACAATCCAAACTCCAAAAGAGGGTTCTTGGATCTTGCACAAGAAAGAATTGAATCCATATAGTAAAGTGAAAGCAAGTTTATTAGAAAGAACGCTGAGGGAAGAAAGGGCAGCAAGAATCAGTGCACAAGAAAATCATTAAGCAAAGCCTTCATTAGGTTGGTTAGATCATTGATCTTAAGAGAAAAGTTTAGCCAATGGGAAAAGATTCAACTTGGAGGTGCAAACACAAATTCTACGGGGTTGAATGAATAGAGAGGTCCTTGTGGTTTTGTCGTTGTTTCGAGATAGAGTTTCACACTTGTTGCCCAGGCTGGAGTGCAGTGGTGCGCTTTGGGAGGCTGAGGCCGGTGGATCACGAGATCAGGAGATTGAGTGGCCAACATGGTGAAACCCCATCTCTAATAAAAATACAAAAAATTAGCAGGTCATGGTGGCATGTGTCTGTAATCACAGCTACTCGGGAAGCTGAGACAGGAGAATCACTTGAACCTGGGAAGTGGAGGCTGCAGTGAGACGAGATAGTGCCATTGCACACCAGCCTGGGCAACAGGGTGAGACTCTGCCTCAAAAAAAAAAAATAAATAAGATAAATGAGTTTTTCTAAAGTTATATGTGGCATTTGAGAGAATGGTCATTGTATTCTCTTCCATTCAATTTTTAAACAGTTTTTTTGAGTTGTAATTTATATACCATACAGTGTACCCAACTAAAGTACAAACTTCAATTTCTTTTCTTGCTTTTCTCTTTTTGAGATGGGGTCTCACTCTGGGATATTCAATTTCCTTTCTTGACTGCCTTTCTTTCTTTCTTTTCTTTCTGTCCTTCCTTTCTTTCCTTGGTCTTTCACTTAAAGATGAAAGAAACATACATTCTGCCCAGGACGGAGTGCAGTGGTACAATCAGAGCTCACCGCAACCTCCACCTCCCCAGATGACCCTTCTTCCTCAGCCCTCCTGAGCAGCTGGGAATACAGGTGGGTGCCATCATGCCCAGCTAATTTTTGTATTTTTAGTAGAGACAGGGTTTTGCCCAGGCTGGTCTTAAACTCTAGTCTCAAGAGATCTGCCTGTCTCAGCCTCCCAAAGTGCTGGGATTACAGGCATGAGCCATCATGTCTGGCTTTTTCTCTTTTCCTTTTTTTTTTTTTTGAGACGGGATCTCATTTTGTCACCCAGTTAGAGTGCAGTGGTATGATCACTGCTCATTGCAGTCCCCATTTCTAAATTTGATGTTCTTTTTTTTTTTTTTTTAGTAAATTTAAAAAGTACAAATCTAAGACTACAATCTAATTTTAGGACATATTTATCACCTAAAAAAATACCCATTAGTATTCATCTCAAATCAAATCCCTCCTGACTCCATTTCCTGACAATCATTAATGTACCTTTACTACTGTAGGTTTGACTAGTCTGGACATTTCCTATGCACGGGGTGATGTGGTCCCTGGCCTTGTGTGTCTGGCCTCTTTCACTCAGTATGATGTGTTCTAAGTTCATTTCCAGCATACATTGGTACTCCCCTCCTTCCGGCGCTAGATAACATTCCATTGTATCGATTCACTCCTTCCGGCGCTAGGTAACATTCCATTGTATCGATTCACTCCTTCTGGCGCTAGATAACATTCCATTGTATCGAGTCACTCCTTCTGGCGCTAGATAACATTCCATTGTATCGATACACGACCTTTTGTTTACCCATTCACCTGCCCGTGGGCGTTAAGGTTGCCTTCACTTTTTGACTATTATAAATATGACCACTATGAAATCCATGTAGAGTTTCTGTGTGGCTCTATATTTTTCATTTATTTTGACATTCAGTGTTTAAGCAACTTTTTCTCCTTTTACGATGGAAATAAATACATTTTTTCCACCATGGCTGGGTTTTGTTACCTATAAGTTTTAAGTCTCTTAATACTTTTAATTGACTTCTAACAATAAAATTCTACTGGTTTCAATAAGGAGATGAATCGTTCTCAAAATTGCATCAATAGGATAAATTTCATTTTTATTTTCATGGCACTCTTTCATGTCAAAAGTAGAAGATATTGTCAGACATAATTGAAATCTCTACCCATTTGTGTCCCTGAATAATGAAAACTCTCTCATGTGTCTAGACCTGGTCATATTTAATTTAAAGTATTGCAATGATTCATTTATTTGGTTTCGTGCCTTGTAATTATACTCAAAATGTTGCATCAAAAGGGTGAATTTTCTGTGACTATAAAGCCTCAGACTCAATGAAAACAAATAATTGAAATGCAAAACATGAGGCCCTTTGTTCACTGAAGTGTAAGAGAAGCTTTCCATGTGGGGGCAATGGTGCCAGCCCCATGAGCAAACCCAGGGTGCCCGTGACACGGGTCTCAATCCCCAGTTCCCAAAAGGCACCCCCACCCACTGAGATCTGCAGGGAAGGGGTAACCCCACCCTGGACATTACAGTCGCAATAGAGGGGTGGTAGGAATAAGAATGGGTTTGCTTTTACTGAGTCACGGAGACCCTGAAGGCCTGACCAGTCATCTTAAAAATGCAAATATGGAGAGGAAATTGAGGATCATTTTCACCTTAACTGCTGTGACTCATAGAGGGGTCACCAGGAACCCAGGCCGGTGGAACCCTCAACAGCCAGGACATAGGTGACTTGGGCTGCTTTACAGAAGTAGATTGAGTCAAGCAATCTGGGGAGTAAATGATATTTCAGGAAATTGTTCAGACCACTTCCAAGCACTATATACCTTCTGGGAACATTTTGGAAGCCGTCATTTAGTGTAAATAGCAAGTAGCTACTCAGCATTTTTATGTACTTATCAAAGATGGTCTACAGAGGCTTTTCTAGTGAAAACATCCTCATGACATTTAAAGCTTCTGTGTTCTTTGCTGCTGCTTTCACTTAAAGGTGAAAGAAACACTTACGCATTCCTAAATATTTTATAAAGACCTTCATTCATAGCCATAATCATGTAGTCTCCATTTTACTCTAATTAGTTCACCATTTGTACACAAAAAATCACCACAAGACTTCCAGATAGACCTGTTTTTATTTGGGGTCTTAAATAGGAATCCCTGAGACACATCTATTTGTGAAGCTAAAAGCATCTGAGTTTGAATTCAGGGCTAGGCACTAACATGTTGTTCCCTTTGATGCATTTAATGTTACTTCTTAGTCTTTGTAATTCTGAATCATGAGAACTTATTTGAGCAATTTACATATCAGTCAAAAAAAAAAAAGAAATGGGCTGTCCTGAGTAGGGCCGTGCTCCCAAAGGACTCCTTATCCTTAGGCCTGAATGTTAAGCTTTATATGGCCGGGGGATTGCTGTGTCTGGTTTACTGCTGTGGCCGAGGGTGCAAGTTGGTATAGAGCAGATGATCAACAAACAGGTGTTGAACTGATTGAAAGTAAAGAGTCTTGCTCCTCATCAACCCACTCCACTCCACTTTCTCGTTTCATGCCTTCCAAGGGTTTTGTGACATTTTCGAGGGAAGAGTGAGATCTTCTTTTCAGTAAACTCATGGTGTATGTGGGGGTTACTTATTTGGGTTGGGGTTGCTACATTGAGACAGGAGCATTGAGTTACCCATTCTTCTATCTGTTGAGGAAGTCTGCAGCTAATTTCCAGGCTTGGTCTTTTAGTATGAATGAAAATGTGCACATCTTGGTGAAGCACAAGATTCTCAATAGGTGCTCCAGCCTAAACGATGAGACTGATGGTCCTACTCAGAGGGCACTTGGATTGCTAAGAGACAAGCGCTTCCAGGTAAGAGGAAAATGGAAGTACATCTGTATTAGTCAGGTATTGATGTTGCATAACACAACTCAATAAGTGAAAACAACAAAAATCTATTCTTGCTCACCCTAGTATGAGTCAGTTGAGAGACATGGTTGGGTGGAAATAAATATTTTTGAAAAACCATCTAATCCATCAGAACATGTTTCTAATAATTTTTCATATTTTAAAAATTCTCCAAATAATCCTTCCTTAACATTCTACACATTGGAAAATTAGTCTTGAAAACTCTCATGCTGCCACACACCTTTACCTCTTCAATTATTTAAGTTTATAATTATGCAATTTATTTTGAATATTTTTGAATCAGCATCCCCATTTTTGACACCAGAAAGTAAGTTCAGTCAGGGAAAGTATATTTTATTTCATTTTTTCATAAGGTGTACGATTGTGTCCAGCATATAGGCATCACCCAACAGTTATTTGATAAAAAAACAAATACATGAATCTTCCTTATGAATAAAAAAAATGTGGTTTCTGGCCAGGCGCGGTGGCTCACACCTGTAATCCCAGCACTTTGGGCGGCCAAGGTGAGTGGATCACCCGAGGCCTGGAGTTCACGACCAGCCTGGCCGTTTCTACTAAAAATACAAAAATTAGCCAGGTGTGGTGGTGCGCGCTTGTAATCCCAGCTACTCAGGAGGCTGAGACAGGAGAATCACTTGAACCTGAGAGGTGGAGGTTGCAATGAGCCGAGATAGCACCATTGCACTCCAGCCTGGTGACAAGAGTAAAACTTTGTTTCAAAAAAAAAAAAAGAAAATGTGGCTTCTGAAATACCCGGAGCCAGATATAAACACTGTCTTGAAATTTACGTATTTATCTTACAATATAATTTGAGCACCAGTGGTGTGCCAAGCCTGAGACGCTGTCTTAATACAATACTCGTGTGCATTCTAAGTGCCAGGTTGAAGTATTTGAGTTACATAGCATCTCTATTATCATGGAGCTTATATCTGTAGACGGGCAGGTAATCAATGAATAAGATGTTCAAAGATTGATTCTAGGTAGGGATAAGTGTTATGAAGAAAATTAATTAGGTAGGTAAGGGAGAGTGATATTGGGCTTAGGGTGATGATATGGTTTGGGTCTGTGTCCCCACCCAAACCTCATGTTCAGTTGTAGTCTCCCATGTTGGAGCTGAGGCCTGCTGGGAGGTGACTGGATCCTGGGGGGTGGTTTCTCATGACTGAACACGATTCCCATTGTAGTGATAGTGAGCTTGTTGGAACCGAACTCTCGATTCCCTCCTGGGCAGGGGTCGTCGCGAAGGATCACCGACACGAGGTTCACAGCAGAGAGTTATTTATTACTAGCGCGCTAGGGTCCCAAGCTCTAATTTGGTCCTGGGACCCCGATTGCTTGTTACAGGCTGTTTATATATGCTAACACAAGTTCAAACACAGCTTATGGCGCGAAATTCAAACAAAGCTTAAGGCGTAAAATGATTGGGTCTAGCTATAGCCTGAGCAAGGGGTCTTGGTTTAATTGGTTAGAGCAGGACCTTATGAGGTTCTTTCCTGGAGTTGATAATTCCGGGAACTTTGAGGCAGGGTGAGACCCCCGGAATTGGCAGGGTGGGACCTCATGAGGTTGTTTCCCGGAATTGGCAGGGGTGGGACCCTATCAGGGTGGAACACTATCGAGGCAGGGTGGGACCCTATCTAGGGCCACCTGGTGCTAACTTTTTAGGTTTTGTGAGGCCTACTAGTTTCAAGCTGTACCAAATCTGGTCATTGAAAAGGCTGTAGCACCGTCCCCTTCTCTCTTCCTTCGGCTCTGGCCCTGTACGATAAGCCTGCTTCCCCTTTGCCTTACACCATAATGAAAAGTTTCCTGAGGCCTCCCCAGCTATGCTTCTTGTACAGCCCACGGAAGTGTGTGCCAATTCAACCTCCTTTCTTTATGCAATACCCAGTCTCAGGTGTGCATAACAGTGCAAGAATGGATTAATGTAGGTTGCTACTTTGGATGTTGGACGCTAAAGAAGGTCTCTGAAGAAGGAATTTATGCTAGAAAATACAGTGGCAGTTGATTCCAGGTTTAGTTAACAGCACATACAAAGGCCCTGGGGTGGGCACGGATTTCCTGCATTGTAGGATCAGGAGTCAGGTCACTACTACTGTGACCTATGAGGAAGTGAGATCAAGAAATGCATGGGGGGTAGAGCAGTAGCCACATGGGCCACAGCAGAGAGTTGGGCATATTTTCAGTGTCAAGTGAGGCCCCTTCCACTTTGAAAATTGGAGTGTCATGACACGGTCTGGGTTTTGCAAAGATGATCCTGCCTGGTGCATGGATGATGGACTATGGGGATGGTCGAGTTAGAAGGCCGTGGAGATGGTGATGGTCCAGAGCAGGGCTGTAGCCATGGACACGACTTCAGAGATGACACTGCCTTATGGCTGACTGAGGTGGGCACCCCCAGTCCTGCATTTCACTAAACCTTAAGTCATAAAACCTCACTTTGTGGAAATGGAATGAGGCTCCTCTAAATGCGTTACTTCTAAAAGTTGGTGAACGGGAAACCTTAAATTGCTCAGTCCAGTTCTGCACACCCCGTGTCCCCTACAGATCATTCTGCCGAGAGTTCTGGGGTGCTTTGGGTGAGGAGCTATGAGAGAGCAGGCAAGCAGGAACCCAGCGGCCTCAGGCATGGCCCTCTCAGCATCTTGGCCCAGTAGAGCTTGAAGACATGGAAGGGCCTTGAAATGTTCTTTGTCGAGCAACTTCTTGGGCATACTTCCCTCCCCTATGAAATCACTAAATGCAAAAATGCTGTGCTGAGAATGACAAGGGAGGCCTGGATGTAGTCAGCTCAACGCCCCCACTCCAAATCAGACCTCACTGCACATTTGATTAACTCTAGGCTTGGGAGCAAAGATTGGCAACTGCTCCTCTAATCATCTGAATTTTACAAAGAAAGAAATAAAACACAAACAGGCAGTTCGCCTTGTAAGATCATACTGGTTTCCTCTATGGAGTCTAGACTAGAAACATGGCTCAACCCTCTCGAACCCTCTTTTACAATCACAATGATGATTTTTATTTCAATATTAACACTTACATCGTACCTATTAGGTACCACAGACTACGCTAGCAATTGAGCTTTTCTTATTTCATTTAAATTATAAAAGTACTCAGCAAGACACTTATTTGTATATTTCAATATTTAAGACTAGAGTAGCCTAACTCAGTGTTACCCAAAGCCTAGGTCATAACCACTGATTTTATTTGAGGTAATTATTGGTCCATGATTATGTCATTGAATAACATTGAATCATACAGCGGTTCCCATTGCTTTTTCAGTGCAGAGTATTAAAACAGTTTAACATTAGGAAGATTATTGTTAACATCACTTGAATACTTTGTAATCCCCCTTTTATCAGGACTACGGCCTGTCTCATTTCAAGAACCATTGACATGAATCAGTCTCAGGATGTGGTTTAATAACGTCACCGTGTTTTCCCTGGCTTGATGTTCCTCTTAACTTTGGTTTATGACAAGCAATTCTAATTTTCTATTCATAAGATAATATAAAATATCTTGAAAACAAATCAATTTGTGTGGATCTGTTCAAAAAGTATTTCATGAGTAGGACAGGTGTTTTAAAAATATTGCAAAATTTATAAAGGTGATTTGAGGAGGTACAGGGATAAGGCCAAAATTATGACTGTAACAGCTGGAGTTTGAGGAAAATGGGGGTAACTCGTTTTCCTCAACTCCCCTTTACATTGCCTACAGCTAGGAAAGATGCCTGCCAAACTCAAGCTCAATGTTTCCTAATGGGCAGTGGTAATGGAAACCTTTGTACTTTAGAGAATCCTTAGAAAGCTACAGAACTTGTGGCAGTCAGACAGCATCAAGGATAGTTCACAGTGATCCTATTTCCCCTCCCCTTTTCCCTTTTTAAAAGCTGAATTAGCTGCAAAGAGCAAGTGTTCATTGTTTTTTATGGCTGCGTAGTATTCCACAGCGTATATGTACCACTTTTTCTTTATTCAGTGTACCACTGATGGGCACATGGGTTGATTCCATGTCTCTCCCATTGTGAGTAACGCAGCAGTGAACGTGGGAATGCATGTGTCTTTTTGGAGGAATGACTTATTTTTGTTTGGGTATATACCCCGTAATGGGATGGCTCAATTGAATGGTAGGTCTGTTTTAAACTCTTTAAGAAATCTCCAGACTGCTTTTCACAGCTGGATGGAGCTGGAAGCCATAATTCTAAGCAAATTAACTCAGGAACAGAAAACCAAATACTGCGTGTTCTCACTTATAAGTTGGAGGTAAACACTGAGCAAACATGGGCATAAATATGTGAACAACAGACACTGTGGATTGCTAGAGGGTAGAGGGAGAGGGCAGTGGGTTAAAAAAACTGCTTATCAGGTACAATGTTCACTACCTGTGTGACGGAATCTATCCTCCAAATCTCAGTATCACACCTGTATATTCCCATGTAACAAGTCTGCACATGTGCCCCCTGTATCTAAAATAAAAGATGAAATTAAAAAAAAAAAAAAGGAATTGGCACATAAGTAGAGTGAACATATAATTTATGGTCCAGCCCAGGACTCTTTGAAAGCAAAAGGAGTCACTCTTATTATTACTTTAGGAAAACAGGCCCCTAAAATGCAACTGTACCAAATAAACTGGAATATATGGTCACCTTATTAGTAAACCTAACTGTCCACCCTATTTGTGAGCAGTCACTCTGAGCTTTAAAGTTAGATTGTGCCTGGTGCGGAGGTGACTTAGGCCTGTAGTCTCAGCATTTTGGGAGGCCAAGGTAGGCGAATCACCTGAGGTCAGGGGTTCAAGAGCAGCCTGGCCAACATGGTGAAACCCTGTCTCTACTCAAATACAAAAATCAGTCAGGCATGGTGGTAGGCCCCTGTAATCCCAGCTACTCGGGAGGCTGAGGCAGGACAATTCGCTTGAACCCGGGAGGCGGGGGTTGCAGTAAGCTGGGCAACAGAATGAGACTCTGTCTACAAAAAAAACAAAAAACAAAAACAAAAAACACACAAACACACACAACAAAACAGCTAGACTAGTTCATCATCCCTGAAGAAAAGGTGTAATTGCTGGTTTTATTTGTATATATAGATGCGGTGACCAATCGTCAGGACAGAATTTCCTTATGCCTGTGGTCTTGACTATCTTGAATTGGCTCTGTAGGAACTAATTCTCTTTTTATGGGGATCTCTGTTTAAAACTCAGCCCCTTCCCCTAGTGACTAGTATGTGCTCTGGGGATCTGATTTCTATCATTGAGCCTTGGCTTAGAGCTCTGCACTGTCCAGGTAGAATAAACTCGACGCTTCAGAAATCTTGTTGAAATTCCCTTCAGAGGAAACGGTAGCTCCTGTTTGAAAAGGATCTGACAGAACTCCTCTTGTTCCTAATGTGCCCATGTCCAGTTGCTCTCACATTCCTTCATTTGTCCCAAACCGGGACAGATTTAGTTTCTTGCAGAATGCAATTTCGAAATCTGGAGCTCCACACCCCATCTGTCCCAACGGCACCTGCAGGTTCCTCTCCCTTTCTGAGTTACTCATTTTCACAGTTCAGCTCTTACAACACGGAGAAATATTTTAACCAACATAATCAACATAACAGCCACAGGATGTGGAAAAAAAGAGTCTTCCAAAATAATCCAGTCATCCCTCCTTTATGAACACTTGCATCTTGTTTCTCCATCAACAACAGATGTTTGAAGAGGTAAGTTGGTGGTAAGTGTTGCGTTCTGTGCTGGGGTTAAGATGATGTGATACTGTGAGGTCAGAGAATGAGGTTCCTTGTGCATACCATGTGTTTCAGAGGAACTGAGTAAAGAGGTGGCTCCCTCTGTGCCGATGGAATGACCCTGTGGCAAATGGGAAAACAGCAGACTGTTTAACAAGGCCCTGCAAGGCTGTTCATTTAAACCCTGTCCTATTCCCTGGTGACTCAGCCAAGCGAGCCAAGGTGGAAACTGTTTTCAGAGCCTGTTGGTTTAGCAATGTTTTCAAGTTCCCTAAGTCTTTAATGGTTGAATAGTTTTCTGTGGCTCTGAAAATTCTTCAGTGCAAAGACAACCTCTGCTCCTCATTTGTTATCTTCTAGAATGCAAGTGAGGTTTGTTTTTTTTTTCTCACCTCAATTAATTTAGCTTAGGGATTTTATATTTTAATTGAAGTGGCAGTTTTTATAAATATTCATCAAACATTAATAAATTTCCAGGGTCATCAGGCAATGTGGCAAGAAGGAAGAACAGGGAGGAAGCATGCTTCCTGGAGCCAGCTCCCGCTCATGCATATGCATAAGTAGCTCTAGGTCCTAGTCGAGCCCAGCAGTCTAGTGTTCATCTGTCTGTTCAATAAGAATTTACTGAAAGCCAATAGGCATGAAGTGTGTGGACGGGATCTGTGGATGCAGGGTGAGCAAGGCATGTCTACCTACCTACAGCCATATCTTTCTGTAAATTCACCCACCTAACTGTGGTACAGTTACACCTACACCTATATCATAGCTCCAGCTCGCTGTCAACATCTATGTATCTTACTAGGTTGGTGCAAAATAATTGTAGATTTTGCCATTACTCTTAATTACTTTTAACGACAGAAACTGCAATTGCTTTTGCACCATCCTAATACATTTACACGTACATACACACTCATATATATATGCACACATGTATATTTGCATATATATACAACTATGTATTTGCATATGTGTCACAAATACATACAGGCATATATATATGCATGTAGGTATTTGCAAATACATTTTTTAAATGTTTGTGGTATGTAGTAGGTGTATATATTTATGGGGTACATGAGACAGGCAATACATAATAATCACGTCTTGGAGAAAGGGGTATGCATCCCTTCAAATGTTTATCCTTTGTGTTACAAACAATCCAATTATATCCTTTTAGTTATTTTAAAATGTACAATTAAGTTATTATTGAGTATAGTCACCCTCTTGTGCTGTCGAAGAGTAGGTCTTATTCATTCTTTCTACTTTGTACCCATTAACCATCCTCACCTCCCCCAAAAGCCCCCAATCCTTCCCAGCCTCTGCTAACTATCCTTCTATTCTCTATGTCCGTGAGTTTAATTGCTTTTTATATTTCGATCCCACAAGTAAGTGAGAGCCTGCGACGTTTGTCTGTCTGTGCCTGGTTTATTTCACTTAACATAATGACCTTCAGTTCTATCCATGTTGTTGCAAATGACAGCATCTAATTCTTTTTTATGGTTAAGTAGTACTTCATTGTGTATTATAAGTTCTACATTGTCTTTATCCATTCATCTGTTGGTGGACACTTAGGTAGCTTCCAAATCTTAGCTTGTTATCAGTGCTGCAACAAACTGGGAGTGCAGATATCCTCTCAATATACCGATCTCCTTTCTTTCAGGTATATACCCAGCAGTAGCATTGCTGGGTCATATGATAGCTCTATTTTTAGTTTTCTGAGGAACCTCCCAACTGTTTTCCATAGTGGTTGTACTAAGTTACATTTCCACCAACAGTGTGAGAGGCTTCTCTTTTCTCTATAGCCTTGCCAGCATTTGTTATGGACTGTCTTTTGGGTATAAGTCATTTTAACTGTGGAGAGATGATATCTCGCTGTTTTGATTTGCATTTCTCTATTTGCACACATATTAAGTATATGTATGATATCTATAGATGATAGATATAGCTAAAGGCGTAAAATCATAAAAGCAGAACACAAAGCATTGGGGAAAAGAGAAGGGGTCAAAGAGTTAATAGCACAAAATGTTGGCTGGACAGAATTAAAATTATCCATTGTTTGTATGTTTATCCATTTTGTCAGTCAGGATAAGCCAGGTTTTGCTGTACAACAAATTTCCCACAAATCTTAAATGTTTACAATAGAAAAAGCTTGATTATCCCTTCCATTGCATGTCCATTGTGAATCAATCACTGTGGCTTCACTTAACATCTTTTTCTCTCTAGGACCCATGATAACAGTGCAGTCACTACCTGGATCATTTCTGGGCATCAGGCCAGATAAAAAAGAGGATGTGGGAAAACCCAATTAATTTCTAAAAGCTTCTGCTGAAAGTGACCAAAGTTATTGAGGCTCATGTTTTATGGACAAGAGCTTGCACATACTTGAGTTCAAGAGGTTGAGCATGTATGATTGTCCCCTGGGGAAGAGCCATGCACGAAAGGACACAGAATGTGGGTGAACTCAGCAAGTACAGATCACCTGATTTTTTTTTTTTTTTTTTTTTGACACTCTCTCCCAGTCGCTGCAGTGGTGGGATCTCAGCTCACTGCAGTCTCTGCCTCCCAGGTTCAAGCTTTTCTCTTGCCTCGGTCTGCCGAGTAGCTGGAACTACAGGCATGTGCCACCACACCTGGCTAATTTTTGTATTTTTAGTAGAGACAGGGTTTTGCCATTTTGGCCAGGCAGGTATCAAACTCCTAATCTCAGGTGATCGGACTGCCTTGGTCTCCCAAAGTGCTGGGATTACAGATGTGAGCCAACACGCCTGGCCAGATCATGTGACTGTAAATTCAGTTGATAGCTTTATTTTCTACCATGATTTCTTACCAAGAGGGATTTCTTATTTTTCTTTGACTCCCTCATAGAACCAGCAGCCAGTCCAATCCCCTGTGAGATCTCTGAACCAACAGCAAGAAGAAAAAAAGAAATGATATCAGATGACCTCTATGAGCTACTCATTTCTGACTGTTGGCATGAAACAATGGAGAGTAGAGGCTCCACCTCGTCTTATTCTAGGCCTTTCTAGGGTTACTGTGTTTAAGTACCAGTTTCTTCCTCAATCCTTAAGGGTATATCACAGCCTGAAGAAAAACCCACACAGAATAAACACGGAAAAGCTGGTTGGAAGGTACTGTGGGTTCGGAGAGCATTAACCATCTCACTGTTCATCACCATGGGAGACTGAATTTTCTTTTGTTGAGGACCAAAATGGAAACAAAACAAAACAAAACAAAAATCCAAGCAGTCCTTCAGCGAGAAATCTGACTTTAATTGATGTCACTAGTTAAAAAGGCGCAGTGAAGTATAAGAAGAAAATAAGATTTTTGCTCAGGCTGGTTAAGATTTTCTCTGGGTGAATAAGAACAGTGTTTACTGATGAATTCCAGCTACATAATTTGTCCCAACTGATGATAAACATCATGCATGAATGGCGCTGGCTTCCTCCCTCTGAATACCACGTGAGTCCTTTAGAAATGTGAGAGAGGAGAACCAAGCAGTCATTTAAAGATTAGCCAAGATAAATGATCAAACAACCAATTCAGGGCAATGGAAGAAAGACAGTCTGGATGACTGAACAGTTTATAGAAACAGTTGCATATCAATTTTGAATGTATACACTCTTCTGTTAATGGAGGAAGCCTGCTAGATGGATTGCTTTAATCAACATATTGGAAACTATTTGGAGACTACATGATACATTGCATGAGGCCATGGCAGCAATTTCTTCTACATTTGTTAAGCACTGTCTCGGTAATAGTAGTGTTAGTAATAATAGTAGTGTTAACTATTATTGTGTGTGTTTGTCTATGTAATAACAGTGTTAACTATTACTAGTAAGAGTAGTGTTAACTATTATTGTGTTTGTCTATGTAATAACAGTGTTAACTATTACTAGCAATAGTAGTGTTAACTATTATTGTGTGTGTTTGTCTATGTAATAACAGTGTTAACTATTACTAGTAAGAGTAGTGTTAACTACTATTGTGTGTGTTTGTCTATGTAATAAGTGTTAACTATTACTAGTAAGAGTAGTGTTAACTACTATTGTGTGTGTTTGTCTATGTAATAACAGTGTTAACTATTACTAGTAAGAGTAGTGTTAACTATTATTGTGTGTGTTTGTCTATGTAATAACAGTGTTAACTATTACTAGTAAGAGTAGTGTTAACTATTATTGTGTGTGTTCTATGAAGACATGCAGTATACTTCACAGTGTACTATATATTTGACTGTCTCATATACTGTCAGTTACTTTAGCATCTATGTGATTTGGGAAGTATGCATAGTCCAAATATGTTCTCTGATTGGCTAAGAAGTGAGAGGGAAGTCATTTAATAGGGGCAGCAAGAAGGGGAAAGAATGAGTAGAGAGAGAGGAAAACTAGGATACATAGTTGGCTCCAGAATGTGCATCATATAGTTCATTGCCACAGTCCCCAAATGTTCAGCAAGTCTGATGAAAATCATGAAATGCTTTGTATGAGCTAGCAGTCACCATAGTAATGTTGTGTAACAAATGATTCCAAAATTGAGTTTGCCTATCTTGGCTGGGATTAGCTTAATGATTTTTCTGGTCTTGTCTGAGGCCCATTCACATGTCTGGCAGGGATTTATTGAATGGTTGGCTGACACGGTAGGACCTCAGCTGGGAAGTCCAGTTCTGCTGCCCATGGCCTTGTATCCAGAGTGGCCTGGCCCAGGCTTAGGTTCATGTTGGAGGCTGAATACTGAGAGGGGAAGCAGAAACATTCAAGATCTCCTGACACCTGGGTGCATTATGGTTGCATTGTCAGTCCACTTTACTCTGTAGACCAAAGCAAGTCACAAGGTCACAATGAAGTCAAGGGGTGTAAATAGGTTGGAAATTAGATTCTCAAAAAGTCAATGGTTGAGGGTTAGGAAGAAGCAGGGAGGCAATAATTCTTCTGCCTGTCTGGCCTGCCCTGTGGGTGGGCAGCTTTAAGCAGCTTGAGAGGAGCAGGAGAGAGGCAGAGAACTGAGAGTACTGTCAGCCAGAAGGTGGCCAGCGTGAACTGGAATGGGCAGTGACAGCCTGTGAAACATCTGCTGTATATGCCTGTATCTCTCTGTTGTATCTGCCTGAAGACCTCCCTCTATTTCGTTTGCTTGGCCTACTTTGAATTGCCCTGAGACTTCAGATTAAGTTCTAAGGAATTTATTTCCACCCTGGATATTCTGCTTTTTGCCTCTGCTGTAATATCTGAGTTTCTTGACTCTCCCACAGCTCTGATCATCCTGTCATTTAATTGCCTGTGTGTTTGACTGTGGTCCAACTTAGGCAACCACCAATTAAGAGCAGGAGTTTTCCTCTGTTGATCATCACCACTGAGTTCCATGGTGTCTGGCACACAGTAGGCACACAATGGATATGCTTTTAAATTTTATTTTCTTCTGGTAAAAACACATAATAGGAGATCTACTCTGTTAACAAATTTTTAAGTGTACAATAAAATACTGTAAAGCACAGGTACAATATTTGATGCATTCTGAATAGTATTTAGCCAAGTTTTCCAGCACATACCTAAACTCAATTTTATGACAAGCCTGAGTTAAATTTCCCACTAGATTCTGAATAAATAGTTCACATTTTCTCATAAGGCATTTTACCTACAAGAGCTTTGGAAAAACCATCTTCTGTCTGTTGGGTACAGAAATCACCTTTCAGGACAATAAAATGGAAAGTGTGGAACAGCCAGAAATAAAGCAGTAATAAGACAAACTTCCCCCTAAAAATTTGATTTCTAAAAATATGTGCATTGTATGTCTCCTTGTATTAACTAATTCATGGAAAATATGTCGTTGTTAAATAAAATATGACAATAATCAGTAGACACATAATGATTTTATCTTTCACACCTGGTTAGGCAAAGAGTTTGCCAAAATGTGCTGTAAAATATGTGATTATTATTATTAGGAGAAAGAACATGTGAGTACTTGATGCAAGCTGCTGCTTTGTAATAATTACGACACAGAATCCAGGGGAGGAGTCAATCATGCAGATAAGCCTTAGACTCTGAGTCCAAGCAAGGTGATTGCAATTATGATGATCTATTATTCCACCGTGAAGTTAGATAGGGGGTCTATTGAGAAGTTCAGGAAGATCTTGGTCAAGAAAATCATCTTCTCCAACTAACTTGCCAAGCCTGATTCTTGATTTTACCTTTCACTGTATAATGTGTCCACCCACTCTTTATACCCAAGTGTCTTACCCAGGGGTTGGAGAACTCAAACATCTTCCTGAACCAGGTAAGTAACTTCAATGCATGCTCTGTTCATGAGCCTTAGACAACTTCATCCTGTTGGAATGTAGATCTAATGCAGCCAGGCTCTCTTGTTGTAGTAGAGATTCCAGAAATCGAAATATTGGATCTCCTGGTGTTTAACCTCCTGACAGTCTTTGATCTCATGTCCTTGTTTTTTTGTGAATTCTATTTGCATCTGGATCTCTGCTTAATTTCCACCCATTGGTCCCAAACCCCCGGCCAGTTTGTCCTGTGATTTCTCTCTCCACCTTATAGACTCTTTTAGGAACAGGCCGTGTGAAATTCATCTCTGATTTCTCAGAATAATTCGTTATACTTATTTCCATCGGTCTTTCGCAGAAACTAATTGTTCATATTTTAAGACATCTTTGTTATTGGCAAGTTAAAATTTCAAAAGTTTATGGCAATTCTAAAACACCACCAAAAGGGTGTCATGTTCATGGCTTGAGTTAAAAAGGATAATCGTGAATAGTAATAATTATTGGGGGCTTATGAGATGCTAGGCTGCAGGCGAAGGATTTTACTTGCTGTCTCTTATTTGATCAACACAGCAGTCTTATGAGAAAGGTACTATTATTATCTTAATTCTATATATTGTGAATTAGGAAAAAAACAGTTGAATTGGGGAAAAATTGTGACTTTGAAAAAGATAAAAATGATTACTGGATACCTTTGGTGGGAAACTAGGCAATGTTGACTTATTTGATTCTGTGATGGTTGTATTAGTTCGTTCCTGCACTGCTATAAAGAAATACCTGAGACTGGGTAATTTATAAGAAAAGAGATTTAGTTGGCTCATGGTTCTGCCGGCTGTGCAGGAAGCATGGCGGCTTCTGCCTCAGGGGAGGCCCCAGGAAACTTACAATCATGGCAGAAGGCCGACAGGAAGCAGGCACATCTCCCGTGGCCACAGCAGGAGCAAGAGGGAGAGGGCGGAGGTGTTACGTACTATTAAACAACCATATCTCATGAGACCGCTGTCAGGAGAACAGTACCAAGGGGGATAGTGCTAACCTATTCATGAGAACCTGCTCCCATGATCCAATCACCTCCCACAGGGCCTCATCTCCAATACTGGGGATCACAATTTGACACGAGATTTGGGTGGAGACACAGATCTAAACCGTATCAGTGGTCTGTCTCCCTTTCACTGTGTTTCAGCTAATCTATAGCTCTGTAAATTGTGGAATATTTATAGTAATGCAAATTATTCTTGTCCATAAAAATGCAACTTTTGTCTGAAGGAGAGTCAGTTGATTATTACATAGATATTGACTAGTTTTGACAGTTTTTTTTTTAGCCTCTTAAGCATATTTATTTCTTCATTCCTGGTGGGTTTATCTATGTGTCTTTAGATATCCTGTGAACCAGGTATTGCCTTTTGCTGGCTTTCTCATTGATTAGTGATTTAAATGACATGGTTGAAATATGTTCATCTTACATCTGTATGAGAGTCATTATTATACCTTCTTCCACAATTTCTCTTATTCGCTCCCTGCGTTTTCTCCCTCCCACCTTCCCTCTTAGAGAAAGTATTTATTAACACATAGAGGAGGTGGATTATATGGATGCAAAAATATTAAGAGAAAGATTTTGGATTTAAGGTTTAGGCATGGCTATGTCTAATAAAAAAAACACTGTCATCTTAACCGCCTTATCTTACATTCTGTACATCTTTCCTGAGAAACAAGTTAGAGAGAGGATGTTAAATACCTGCATTCTGATGCAATGCTCAAAACTTTCATGATCCTTCACAAGAAGGAGTCACTTCTTGTTTTAAGTGAGTTTCCCTCTGATTAGTTCAGGCTGCTAAACATGAAAAGAGTAGAAGAAAGATGTTTTATAGTGTATTTAGTCATTCATTCAATATTATCTGTGAAGAACTGCATGCTGTTATGTTCCAGAAACCATACCAGATCCCCCGTTTGGGGGATGACAGTCATGAAAGTCATCTACATTGGGGGGAAAATCTTAATGCAGATGGAATTCATCCAGGTGGATTCTGAAAATGTCATGAAGAGTCTCCCCACATTCCTAGGATACAAGCTTTATGTGCAGCAGTTACACGAAGGGATATAGAGACCCAAGCTGCTGTGCAACTGCAGGACCTGAGCGCAAGATTTTTTATTTCTATTTTATTTTTCCTGCACAGCCTCTGTCACCACTTTCCTCCTGGCAGCATCCTGAATTGCAAAGAGCTGCCACCCCCGGACATTCAATGTCCTAGACTCAGACCTCCAGGGAAGGACAGAGTCTCCGGGCTCAGCCAGTCGGCCGGGGACTGTGACAGAAAGGGATATGTGGCCAAGTCCTTCTGGTGAGATACAAACCTGGACTTTGGCCAAACCTGGTGAGAAAGAGGTTTAATCTCAAAATCAATCTCACTTTTCCTCCCCCCCACCCCAGTTCTCTTTCCCCCCTCCCTGCCTTCTGCTGTGGTTGTTAAGCTGATAGGACGTAAAGGCCTCCACATGGAGAAAGCTTGCCTGAAATAATGCAGCCAAGAGGAAATCAGATTCGTGTGGTGAGGCCAGGCTGGGCTGACTGAGTGCTAACAGCATTGTCTGAGTAACGCAGTCTCTCTGTGTTGAAGCTGGCCTTCAGCTTTTTAGTCATTGTGATTGACTAGCGGAGGAGAGAACTTGGATAATTCATTCTCCCATTACCTTCGTGCCTCACCTGGGTCCTGCCAGTGGCTCTGCATGGCCACAGTTACAGTGAGCAGCGCATCTTCCCAGGTACTTGCCTCACAAATGCCTTTTCCCCCCACTTGATCCTGAGCTTGACAGAGACTTTCTATATCTTCCAGGTCCTAGAAGGTGTCTTGACAGTCCTTGATTCTCTAACCCTGCCCAGGTCCTCTATAAACAGGCCCTTTGTTAAACTATCTTCAGTACACTTTCTGTGAATGACATCCTGTCTTCTCCGAGCCCAAATTGGTACAGGAAGTTGCCACTTTAAAGACCTATGGACTGGCTGTTGGAAAATCCCCCACGGACAGTCCCCACAAGCATGGGAACAGATGGCCGTCTCCGATAAACGCCAGGAGAAGCTGTTGGCTTACATCTAAGGGATAGATTATAAAAAGCTATGAATCTTGAAACACTGGAATCGCAGGCAGTAGAATGAGAGGCTCCGATGCTAAGACTTTTGGACTGAAGCAAACCGTCAGCGCTACATTTTAGTCTTTCTTTTCCCACTTGGCTTTGGAGGCAAACGCTCAATGGGACCACTGACTGATTTACCAGAGCCATTTAGCTGGTTTCTGCTTTCTCTCAAAATCAATCTCTCTCTCTCTCTCTCTCTGTCTCTCTCTCACTCTCTCCCCTACCTCCCCATTTTCCTCTCTCCCTGGGCAACACACACAGAAAGGTGAATTTGAGTAAGTTAAATTTATCTAGATGAAACTGAATTGAATGTAATAAGCTCTATCATTATTATATAAACGCTGTAAAGTCATGATTCTCTGTTTCCTTCATGGTTTTATACACAGTTCTTAGGACAAAGACGGTCTCCTTGACCAGATTTTAGTCAGGCTTCTCTGAGCCTCTTCTAGACTAGGCCTATGAGAATTACAGACCCTCAGCATGAGCAGTTTTATCCATCCTCGCCCCAAGAGGCTTGAGTAAGCACTAGCATCGTTTCTGTTAGCTCAAGTCTGGGTCCCTAGGGTGACAACCCCGCCCTCTTTTTTGTTTTTTAGAGACGGAGTCTCACTCTGTCGCCCAGGCTGGAGTGCAGTGGCGTGGTCTCTGCTCACTGCAACCTCCGCCTCCCAGGTTCAAGAAATTCTCCTGCTTCAGCCTCCTGAGTAGCTGGGACTACAGGCACACGCCACCACACCTGGCTAATTTTTGTATTTTTAGTAGAGACGGGGTTTCATCAGGTTGGCCAGGCTGGTCTCGAACTCCTGACTTCAGGTGATCCACCTGCCTCGGCCTCCCAAAGTGCTGGGATTACAGGCGTGAGCCACCGTACCCAGCCCAAATTATGTCTCACATTTTAAACAAGAGTCTGGCTTTCTGCTGTTTGACACTTCACACATAGTAGAAGTTCAATAAGTATTTGCTAAATGAATAAGTAATTGTTTCCTTAGGGAAACAATCAAGTTTCCTCGTGTGAAACATTGCAAGATGCTAAGTACATGGTAAGTGCTTAATAAATAGCAATGGATGGGAAACTGCTTGTGGAGCCCTTGACCCTAGGTTTTGTGTCTGTCTTTGCCACAGAGTCTTCAGGTGACCTTGGGAGTTCGCGCTTCCTCTCTAAGCCTTCGACCCCAAGCTGAAACAATGGAGCTTCCGGAGATGGTACTGGGTGCCCCTGCTAGCTGAGGCATTGCGTGACTTTTGGGACACAAGGTTCTGCCACTCTGATCAGTCATCATCACCGTGTGTGCACAGAGAGCACTGCAGAGGTTCCCATGGTGCATCCGCTCAGCCGCCTTGTTCCTGGCAGCGCAGAGGCTACACTGCCCACTCCCAACGCCTCCTCCCGCTTCCTTCACGAGGAGTGCAACGCTCCGGCAATTCTTGTCCCTAGGTATTTTAATTAACTAACCACTCAGCCTTTTATTTGTCAAACACAGATTTACAATTAGCTCTATTTGGCTTCCTGGCTTCCCAACTGAACATGAAGAAGAATTAACTAATTAAACTAATATATCTATTATTTAAGGTTTATTTACCTTTCTCAAAATTTTGAGGAACACTAGTTCTCTTCCAATCATTGGTTAAACTGTTAATTATAGAAAAGGACCTGGTTTGTAGACAGAGCACAGAATGTGTGCTGCACACGGGTTAGTTCTTTTTTTTTATTTTTTTATTTTTGAGACATAGTCTCACTGTACCACCTGGGCTAGAGTGCAGTGGTACGACCTCCGCTCACTGCAACCTCTACCTCCCAGGTTCAAGTGATTCTCCTGCCTCAGCCTCCTGAGTAGCTGGGATTACAGGTGCGGGCCACCATGCTCAGCTAATTTTTGTGTTTTTAGTAGAGTCGGGATTTTGTCATGATGGCCAGGCTGGTCTCGAATTCCTGACCTCAAGTGATCCACCTGCCTCGGCCTCCCAAAGTGCTGCAATTACAGGTGTGAGCCACCGCGTCTGGTCACACACAGGTCAGTTCTGAAGGCAGACTTTCAGATCTTCAGGGCTTGCTGATTCTATCACTGAGAAAGCCCTCTTAGGACATGTGGATCCGCTGGTCCATGCAGTGGAGCAAAGGTTACACGGGAATCTCAGATGTGGAGTGAAACCAACCTGTCAGGAAACTCAGACCCCTGCGTCACTCTGAGCTCCTTTGTCTCCATGACCCATTAGACATGTGAGTCTGGAAAAGTTAATTAGCACTTTGGGCCCCAGAACCTTTTCCCATGAAATGCAGAATAAAGTACTCTGAGAATTGCTGAATGATTGTGCACCATCCCCTGTGTCAAAGAATATTAGCTGATTTCCAGGATTCTTAGCTGCAGAGAAGGGTAATAGAAAGTACATACATTATTGATTTAGTAACAGTTTTATAGGTATAAGAAATACTACTCTATTAAAGGTTAACATTTTTTATTATGGTAGTGTATTTGTTTATGTCTAAAATAATGCTAGAAAACTAATGTGAAAATATGGGCAATTTAGAGCCAAATAATATACTTTATTCTTCCTTCCCACTTTTCACAGCTACGGCCGTTCAAACCTCTAATCCTTGGAATCCCGGTGTGAGAAAACTCCAGTGAAAATGCCCAGGAAATTCTGATTGCTGCGGAGACATTGAGGGAATCAGCGAATCTGGCAATGAGGTTCTTACCTGCAACCCCTGGAGGCAGCTGTCTTAATGAAGATGTGGGAAAAGGGAGGCCTATTGCAGAGAAAAAAGGTGGGTGCTATGGTTGGGCTGTATCTAGTTCTAGATCCTTGAGGAATTGCCATACTGTTTTCCACAATGGTTGAACTAGTTTACAGTCCCACCAACAGTGTAAAAGTGTTCCTATTTCTCCACATCCTCTCCAACACCTGTTGTTTCCTGACTTTTTAATGATTGCCATTCTAACTGGTGTGAGATGGTATCTCATTGTGGTAGATTCTGGGTATTAGCCCTTTGTCAGATGAGTAGATTGCAAACATTTTCTCCCATTCTGTAGGTTGCCTGTTCACTTTGATGGTAGTTTCTTTTGCTGTGCAGAAGCTCCTTCCTAACACTCATTAATCTGTCAACTGGAAAAACCTACTATTTGACTGGATTGTAACAACATAGTTTTGATCATGTTTTCACTGATTGGTAACTTAATCTGCAGTATTTGATATTAGCTTTCAAATATAGTCGTGACATACACAATCTCTTTAAAATAGATGTATCTTTGAAAAATGAGTCAATTTAAAGAAAATAGATTAAGTAAATAATAACGGAGGTGGTACCTAATAGAGGAAGATGGTGACTTTATTATTTAAAGGACAAGTTTAGAAGCTGACTGGGGCTCGTTCTACAGTAAATTGTCTGCAGAGTCCGTTCCCATCCACAGGGAGGCGGTAGTGAGGCGCTCACCCCTGCAGTTTTGGTCTTGGCTCCTCTCCCATCTTTGAAAGCAGCCCTTGGAAATGATCTCCAGGCACACAATCCTGCCAAATGGAAACTCCCAATACAAATGACTTCATGCCACTTTCTCCAGCACAGAAGAATATGCGATTCCTCAGGAACATCACTATCACTAGGGATGATACTTTAACTGCATCTGGAAGAACCAAACTTTTTTGTTCCATTTTCCCCTCCAGCCTGCTAGGTCATAGTGTAGCTAGCCATCAGGATGCATTTTCAAAGAGAGAAAGACAGTTTATTTCACAGACATCTGGGAATGTTCTAAATGGTCACGCATCTCTTTACAGCTGGGATTGGTTATGATGCAACTAGAGAACTCCATATACGTAAACTTTGTATTTAAGCAAAAGTGAGAACATGCCATGGATACCCACCTCTTTGGAAGCTGGATAGTGTTTACAGATGTGCTGCCAGAGTGTAAAGGAAGGATGTTCATAGACAGAAGCACTGAGAGGGAAAGTCGATGAGGTCCCTTCTATCACCTGGGATGTGAGCTGTGGCTCCCTGTCTCCTAGAGCTGCTGTCAGCAGAAGTCATTGGCATGGGTCCTTCCAGTGCTGCTTGGGGTCTGTTACTCAATGGGTCACCCAGTAAAGAGGAAATAGCAAAACAAACAAACAGACAACAAATATAAAAACACTGTTCCAGCCCAGCGCAGTGGTTCATGCCTGTAATCCCAGCACTTTGGGAGGCTGAGGCCGGTGGATCACGAGGTTAAGAGATCGAGACAATCCTGGCCAATGTGGTGAAACCCTGTCTCTACTGAAAATACAAAAATTAGCTGGACGTGGTGATGCGTGCTTGTAATCCCAGCTACTCGGGAGGCTGAGGCAGGAGAATCACTTGAACCTGGGAAGCGGAGGTTGCAGTGAGCCAAGATTGTGCCACTGCACTCCAGCCTGCCTACAGAGCAACACTCTATCTCAAAAAAGCAAGCAAACAGACAAAAATCTCTCAAAACTCTCCCATGTGTCCACTGTTACAGTCTAAGGCTTAAAATTAAGCCTACTGGTATGGGTTTCCTTCACACCTGGGGAGGTTGGGAGGGACTCAGACGGCCCAGCTGCCAGTTCTCCTCACCAATCTGCTCCCATGGTTAAGTCCCCTAGCCAGAGAGCCCTCCTCACCATGGGGACTGGGCACAGGCCCTGTCTAATCCTGAGTAGTGCATCTCCGTTCCCAGCCACCCTGCAGAATTATTTAATAGCAAGCTGACTGAATCTGCCCCTGGGAACCAGAAGTTACTTGATATGGTTTGACTGTGTCTCCACCTGAATCTCATCTTGAATTGTAGCTCCCATAATCCCCACATGTCGTGGGAGGGACCCGGTGGGAGGGAAATGAATCATGGGGGCGGGTTTTTCTGTGCAGTTCTCATGATAGTGAATAAGTCTCACGAGAGTTGATGGTTTTTTAAAGGTGAGTTTCCCTGCATAAGCTCTTTTGCCTGCCGCCATGTAAGATATGACTTTGCTCCTTATTTGCCTTCTGCCATGACTGTGAGACCTCCCCAGGCATGTGGAACTGTGAGTCTATTAAACCTCTTTCCTTTATAAATTACCCAGTCTTGAGTATGTCTTTACTAGCAATGTGAGAACAGACTAATTCATTACTTCAACCTTTCCTGTCCCGACCCGCAGGACAGTCGAACGGGCCCTGGAAGGGGGAGTGGGAATGGAGGAGACAAGAAAACACGAGAAATGGAGACAAGACAAATAGCCTGATCAAGTCTCGTTTATCGAATGCAGGGTCATGCCTTATATAGGCTGGCAGAGGAAGAGGTTGGGCCAGGGCGGTGATGGGGGCCGGGTCTTCTCAAATTACAATTGTGCATGCACCGTGGGTTTGTAATTTTCCCAGGCGCGGGATCGCACCTGCGCCGTAGGCTGCATATCTTTCTGGGCGCGAAAAAGTCGGCGCGTGCGGGAAAGGTTTGGGCACGCGCGGGAACAGTTTATAATGAAGAACCTGGAAATGTGCCATTTTGTCTCTGCTTTGCGGAGATCAAGCAACAGAGGTTGGCTAACTCTGGGCCTTATGGCTCCGGACAGGTCCCCCTTTTTTTATATATAATTGTGGCTAGAAGATTGTCCCTCGGGAACTGCGCCTGTCTTAGGTTGGAGTAATACATCTCATCACTGGTACCCGTCATGGGATTAGGCAGTAGCTTATGACGGCCCTCCTGTCTTAGGTTAGTGAGAG